>NC_143139.1:84153560-84456590 GCF_059928025.1 Delphinapterus leucas | reverse complement strand
ATTTCAAACACCAATGGAAAACCACCCATTGTCTGATACATGCATGTAACGTTCTAGAATTATTGTAATAAAATGTAAAGAGTCCATGGGACTTTATGTAACTCTTTTCTGCTTTCTAAAAGGAATGATCTGATGAAGCACATATATTTAGGTAATACTAGGCATAGAGCCTTTTCACAGCGCCACCACTGATGGGTAGGTAGGCAGAAATGCTTTAGAGCTGCAGTTCTAGAATATTCTGACTCTGGCCCATGCTCCATTGATGGGGCAGTTCTCATTTCCCAGTAGAGTCTCCATTTTCATCTTGTTCAGTTCACAGAAAGAACTTTAAAACACTGCCTCATTCAGCAGGGCAGCCAGACTTCTGCACAGAAAACTGAATCCAAGTCCTTGAAACACTATAGAAAAAGCCAGAAGGTGAGCTTCTACAGGGCTCTGCTCTCCTGTGTACTGTCCTGTCTCCAACACTCAGATCAGTTCCTGGAGCATAGGAGGTGTTCAATAAGTATCTGTTTGTTTATCTGTTTGGCTGCATCGGGTCTTCGTTGCGGCACGCGGGGTCTTCGTTGAGGCATGCGAGATATTTCGTTGTGGTGCGTGGGCTTTTCTCTAGCTGTGGTGTGCAGGTTTTCTCTCTCTAGTTGCAGTGCTTGGGTTTTAGGGTGCATGGGCTCTGTAGTTGTGGAGTGCGGGTTCCAGAGCTTGTGGGCTCTGTAGTTTGAGGCAGGCGGGCTCTCTAGTTATGGCGTGCAGGCTTAGTTGCCCCGTGGCATATGGGGTCTTAGGTCCCCAACCAGGGATCGAACCCACATCCCCAGCACTGGAAGGCGGATTCTTTACCACTGGATCACCAGGGAAGTCCCAATAAATATCTGTTGACTGACCCTAGCTTAATACAAAATTGTAGTAATCTCAAATGACTCAATTAGTAGGTTTCCAATAACCAGCTCTTAACCACACATAAAAATCCAAGTTGTGAAACTGCACGGCCTTCACCCAGAAGAAATGAAAGGACTGCCTTTCCGGATCAGTCTGTTGTCTGTCAGGAAGAGCCTGTGGCCAACCAGTGGGCAGAGAGCTTCATTTTATACTATCCCTGCTACAGAGAGAGAGAGAGAGAGAGAGAGAGAGAGAGAGAGAGAGAGAGAGAGAGAGAGAGAGAGTGTGTGTGTGTGTGTGTGTGTGTGTGTGTGTGTGTGTGTGTCAATACAGGTTGCTAAGTGTTGAAGCTGGGTGATACCTACATGGAGGTTTTATTCTCCATTTATTTTTGCTCACGTTTGGAAATTTCCCTAACAGAAAAAAACTAAAAGTACACTATGAACGTAGGTCACAAGTTTCCACTAAACAGACACAACACGACGCTCTCTTACCCCATCTGCCTTCGCCAGGTGGAGGAAGCTGCCCTGCAAAGACGTTGCCAGCATGTCAGAAGGTGACAGGGCCTGCAGATCGGCCACTCCATACGTGCCCAGTAGCGTATGGTACCTACAACAACAGTCCATAAGGGCTGTAATGAGGTATCAATGCTTGAGGCAGTGGCATTGTGAGGAGTTAAGAGAGTAGCTTCTGGAGCCAGACTACCAGGTTCAAAATCTCCCCTGCAACTTCAGCCATGGTACCTGGGGTTAGTTAATTAACCACCCTGTGCCTTGGTTTCCGCATCTATAAAATGGGAATAATTCTGTCTGTTTCACAGGGTCATTGGGAGGATTAACTAGGTTGTACATAAAGCAGTTAGCACAGAATTGGCTGTCAGTCATGTTGACGACTTCCATCCTGGGGTAAGGAGGTGAGGGGGTCCTGGGACATGGTCAGTTGCATGGATCTGAAGGACCACGTGGCCTCCCTTCACTGAACTTCATTCACACTGATGCCAGTAAGATACCATGAAGAATAAAACACACATAATACCTACTTTATGAGGGTGGGAATATTGCTCTTGGTCAACCAAAAGGCTTTCTCATCTTGGTCCATGTCCTCAATAGCTTGTTGGGAAGGCACGAGGATGGTGAGGTTTGAGGCGGCTGACAGCATGGGTTGTAGGGAAGCATTCTGAATCGCAGAAGGAAAAGAAACTGGCCTGACTCATGTCAGAGGACAAATGCTGACTTATTGCTTGGCAGAGATGACAATTTCCCATGTGATATAATTTCAGAGATACTGGGAAGGTCCTAGGGACCCCTTTCCCAAATCGATCCCACCTACTGGCTGATGCCTCCTCTTCCCTCTGAGACTCATTCCTTTTATTGAAACGTGTGAACCTTGACAAAAGGCAAATTTTCCTGATCAGGTCACACTTGAGCCATTATCAGTCATTCACCCTTTAGTCTAAATGAAGAGGCAGCGAACAGTCTTGAGAGTGTCATGCGTGTGTGTGCACACGTGTGTACAGAGAACCTTGAGAATCCTTGGACGCCTTTGGAATAAGGATGGTGGCAAGATTACAGGAACAGTTTCAGCATGAGAGAGAGACTGGAGGCCTGAAATCAACCTTTATCTACTCACCTAGAGCTACTTCTGGGTAGAAGCGGTGGTGGGTTTATGTTTCACAACCGGCTCTCCAGGAAAAACAAACAAACAAAAGCCCCGCTTCATAGTGTTTGCTGATTTCTGTGGCGTAAGTTCTCCCATCATAGCTGATTCCAAGCTACCGCCATAACAGCACAGAAAGTGGAGTTGGGAAAGCTGTGCTCTTGTGAGCTAGGACGAGTGGGTCTAGCACACCACAGGGCAAGCTTATGAGTGTGGGGTGGGTCTGTATGAAAATTAGCACCTGCTATAGGACCCTCAGTCCCTGCTGTCCCGTGTGATGGGGGTCAGAGGGACCCCACATGGAAGCAACAGGAAGGCGTCCTGGAGTGGCTGCTGACCAGACACTGCGTATCTTGGGATCTGTCTTCTTAAAAGGGACAAACCACTTGTCACGATGGCTGGCTGAACCTGCCACCTTGGGCCACTCAGGCAAAGATGACAGAGACTCAGACAACTGGGGTTCGTGGAGATTAGACTCTTTGTTATAGAACTTTCCAAAGGAGAGGGAAAAGCTCCTCTGGGCATGTTGGGCTGAGGGCTAAACACACATGAAATATGATAGTACTGCAACTATAAATGCCAAATATAATTTGGTGAATTACCGTGATGAATTATGCTGACTTTTCAAAAATCCCTCTTTTGATGAATGAAGTTATACATATATATTTGGATTGGTTGAAAAGTCGACCACCCCAGCTTATCTGAGACCAGAAGCTCTTGGCCCTGGTTACATGTTAGAATCACCTGGGAAAGTGTTAAAATACACTGATGCCCAGGTCAAACCTCTACCCAATCAAATCAGAGAGTCTGGGGGTGGGAGCCTAGGCAGGGCTACTGAAAAACATCTGTTCCATGTGGCTCTAAAGTGGAATCAAAGCTGAGAACCACTGTTCTAGACAATTTCCCTCCCTCCCCCTCACCAGCTGCATTTTCAGTTTTCTGTTACATGTAGTCCAAATATCTACAATTATTGTATCTTCCCAATCCTAATTCCAACAAAGGTACTCACATTTATCCACTGGTTAAATATAGCTGCTGCAGAGAGAAAGGACAATTCCTTATTCATTTCGTGCAAGAGAGGGAGGAGAGAGGAGAGAGAACACAGAGGAGGATCAATGAGAGGCATAATCACAGGGCATCTCTGGGCATCGTCCTTGCCAGCCTTGTCGATGCCGACATGAATGATGCCCAGGCTGGATGAATCCCCATGTTGCCAGAGCCATGCATTTCTTTCATGTTTAATGGCTTGAATTATCTTCTATATTCGAGGTAAAGGAGTAATTCCAGAAACGTTAAATGAAACAACAACGTCGAATTCGTCCAAATCAGAATTTATGTTGTAAGAACACGGCCACCCAGCCCTAAAGGAGGGTCACAGAACTCAGTAAACGGTCCCCTTTCAGAGCTAGCATTGAGCAGGGGCTTGGGACACAGTGCCAAACCACTCGGGTTTTCTTTCTGGTTTGGCCATTTGCTAGTTCCTTAGGCAAGTTCCTTCATCTCGCTGGGCTTCAATGTTCCCAGCTATAAAACAGGGATGATGGAAGCTCCAGCTGATAGTGCTGATGTGGAAACTGCAAGAGTTAATGTTTCTAAAGTGCTTAGAATAGAGGATGGCACGCAGGACACAGTCAGTAGGTCTTAGCAACTATTCTTTTTAACTTATCCGCCATGGGGTTTGCTAATGAACATACACGCTGAACCATCGCAATTGGCACCAAGTTGGAGTGAGGGAGGATATAAGATATGAAAGAGAAAAGATGGCCCCTGAGCTTATGCAACTTACAGTTGTTTGGGGGATGTTAGGATGTGAAAAAATAACACAGAGGGCTGGTAGATCAGTGATGTCTGAAGGTGTGATAGATTAAAGAAAGCTCTAGACTTTGAGTTTAAAAAGTCTGGGTTCAATTCCTGGGTCTGCCATTTACCAGCTGTGGGATCTTGGGCAAGTCACTTAACCTCTCTGAGAACTCAAGTGCCTCACCTGAAAAATGAAAATGATGATGCCTTGCTCCTGGGATTATGAACATTACATGCATTAATGTATGTGAAAACATTTTAAAAATTATTAAACACCACGAAAGTGGCAACAACAATTATTATGTGCAAATTTACCAAAAGGCAATACATCTCAGAGCTGTCTTAATTCCTTTTTGAAAGTGGTTGAGGTTATGGAATAAGTTAGTAAATACCGGTTAAAAAGTAAATCAGTAACTAGATAAGTACAAGAGCTGAGATGCTCGGGTAATCCCTTCAAGGAGAGGAGGGCGTGAGCTGGACCTGAACTGCTGGCAGAAAGACCTGAGGCTGGGTCCGTGGGGGCGGGGAACGGAGCCAGGAAGGTGACAGCTGGGAAGGCGACAGCTCAGCTAAGCTGGTTGAAGTGAGTTGAGTCCATGTGAAGTCCTCGGAGTTACCAGGCCGAGGATTTGGACTTGATCTTGTTTTCCGTGGGAGGTGAGGGGCATTGTGAAAGCAGGGTGTTAGGGTTTTAAGGTTTTAGGAAATGTGGCCCATGGACAGTGCAGAGAAAATGTTGGGTCCACGCTCCACGGTCTGAATGTCAGGAGACAGGCCTGATGGGATGAGTAGGAGAAACAGGTTCAGTAAAGAGCAGGAAGGACCCTGATAGGCAGGGAGGCCAAGGTCAGAGGCTGCAGCTGCCAGGGAGCACGTTAGGGCAGGTGCAGCCCTGGGCACTTACGCCAGTGGTTTCCATTGAGAGGAGGGGTAGGAACCAAACTCCAGTGAGTTAAACAAAAAGTGAGTGATGAGAAAATTCACCAATTTACTTTCTCATTTCAGCAAATCTTTATGAACAGTAGGAGTGAAGTAGGAAGCAAGGACAAAGACCTGCCCTCAAGAGTTGACAGTCCAGTGGGGAGACAGACAATTAGGTGGGCCGTGCCCTACGCTGATAGAACATACTAACGGTTAAGTGCTTGGGCTCTGCACGGAGACAGCTGAGCGACCTTAGGCAAGTGTGCTTAGGCTCTCAGTTTCCTCATCTATGAAATGGGCATAAAAATAGCATAAGCCCAGAGGCTGTGGTTTAAAGGGGGTGCTGCAGCATGTTAAGGATTTAGTAAGATGCCTGGTACACAGAAGGTGCGCGCGCATGCGTGCGCGTGTGTGTGTGCACACACACACACACACACACACACCCCCCAGACAGGGGTAAGCACAGGGTGCTCTGGGTGCCTATAGGAGGCACACAGCCCGGACAGGAGTGCCCGAGAGCTCAGCAGGGACCAGTTATTTGCTCATCTGGGAAGTCTGGGACTAGCAAGAGGCAGAATGGCAAGAAAGGGAAGCCAGGACTGCTTGGTACACAGAAGGTGCCTAATAAAAGTTACCTCCCTTCACCTTGTAGAAAATTTGTGGCCCACAGAGCACATATGCCATTTATGAGAAGCAGTTTGCTTCAGATAAAACCTGGAGCAAATGACTGGTAGAACACTTTAAAGCCATCCTAGCCAAGAGCACTCTTTTTCTTTTCTTTTAAATTTGAAGATTTTTGTCTTTATTATTCTGTACTGGAGTTGATCTCAGAGGACTTACCACTGCAGCGTTTCCATAGCAGAGAAGGCCATCTCCTTCGTAGCCCTCTTGGCAAACACAACTCCAGACACCAGAAGAAGTAAACTGACAGGTTGCCTGATACAAAGAAAATGAGAGAAACGATTTGCTTTCCCAACTAAAGCATTAGGTATGAGGTACACCTGTGAATCCTCAGGCTCCTTCTACAGTGAGAACTGCAAATTTGGGGCTGAAAGATGGTGGAAGTAACCCACAGGCCCTCAGCCCTTTCTGCAGGTTTGGTGCACTTCTTATGGAATCACAATTAGATTCTTTCCTTTCATCCCTGCCAAGATTTAGCAAGCAGAAATCAGGACACACAGTTAATGTGAATCTCAGATAAACCAAGAGGTTTTTGTATAAGTATGTCCCATATAGTATTTGGGGGCATGCTTGTGCCAGAGAAGAATTCACTGTGTATCTGAAATTCAATTTTAACTGGGTGTGTTGCATTTTATCTGGCAACCCTATGCTGGTTCTTCCACGCTTTGGAATGAAGTGAAAGTTCCAATAACCTCTCACGTGTGGAATGTCAGGGCTTGGTTGGGCTTAAATTAAGCAAGAGTGTTGGAGCTTCTTCAGCTTTATGAAGTGCTTTCGTGATTCTTGGGTAACGGCTGCTTTAGAGGCATCTCCTCCCATTTTTTTTGTCTTTGAATATTACCCACCTGCCCACACTACTAGGCGTGGGTCTGGCAGTCCTGTTCATGATATGTCACCCCACTCCCTGGCCATCATTGAGTGTCTCATATGTGGGCACTTGGACCCAGCTGGGCTGGTCAGATCCTTTCTCCTATGAGTTAGAATGGGGACACAGAGTGCTGTTAAGTTAGTGGAAAAACTACCATCTCTGGTAGTGCTGTTAAGTTAGTGGAAAAACTACCATCTCTGGTAGTTGGGTAGACGTTTTTCTAAGAACAGGGAGTCATCTACCCCAAGATGCACAGAACTGCACTTAAAGTTGGGAGAGAGAGAGAGGGAGACAAAGACAAAGAGAAAGTACAAGCACAGGGAGTAGCAAAATGAGAAATTGCATGGTCTCAGAGGATCGAGGGAAGAAGCTGCCTTGATGTCGATTCTAAGCCCGTGGGAAGTTTTGGAATTCCTGACTATGGAGCTACCCTGGCGGCATCTGTCCAACAAATTCCTTTTTAGCTTAAGCGGATTTGCGTGGACTCTGTTCCTTGCAAGCAAAAGCACTGTGACTAAGGTGTCGTCTTCATTGGTTCTGATGCTGGGTGCTTAGTGATCTTTTAAAAACATGAACACGACCAGCTCTAACATCTTTGCCTGCTCTTCCATAATTTAGACACAAGGCTCAACCTACCCTTGAATGGGCATTTTCACTAATAATTTGGGTAAAATTTTGTCATGACATTCAAAATGGGAGTCTAGTTACCCTTTAAATTATCCTGGTGATTTAGAATTGCCAGATGTAGCAAATAAAAACGCCAAGTATGAATTTTAGCTAAGTTATGAAGAAGTTTTTGTTTAAATCTGTCCTAACATTTGGGTCATATTTGTGCTGCAGGATTATCTGTCATTTACTAGAAGTTCAGAGTTAACCGGGAATCTTATCTGGCAACTGTATGTTGGTTCTTCCGAGCTTTAGAATGGAGTGAAGGTTGCAATAATTACTCACATTCTGCTCAGGGACCCCCTTTGGGAGTAAGAGAGATTTTGTTCATTACTCGGCCCAGATAAAAAAATAACCCAACCTTCTTTCTTTCTCAAGTCATTGTTTTAAGGATTAATGAAAGAAATCAAGTAACTCACCAGTGGATGACATTTCCCAGTTTGTTCCAAGCATGAAGTTACTGGTTCACAGTCAATCCCATCGCCTCGAAATCCTTTCTTGCACTCACATTCATTCTGTAATTCCAAGAGCAAAGTCAAACGGATTATTGAAAACAACTGCCTTGCATGCCCTGCCCTCACACTGTACCACAAAATGAAGTATGGAAGCCTTCACTGTTTGGCTCTTTTAGAGAACACCATTAATGTCTTTCGTTTATTACACTTCATCATAGCTCTTAGAAGGAACCAAACCTGCTGATACCTTGATCCTGGACCTCTAGCCTCCAATCCCGTGAGACATACATTTTTGTTGTTCTATGATACCCAGTTAGTGATACTTTGCTACAGCAGCCTTAGCAAACTGATACTGACACCAAGAAATTGTTTTTCTCTCTCAAATGTGACGTGGCGACTCAGGTGAGTCAAAAACTAATTGAATTGTTGGTACTTGCTTGGCAAGACATAAGAATGCAGTGAGTTCTTTCATGACTAGGACTTTTTCATGGCTACAGTCCTAGGACAGTTGTCATCACCTCCCCTGGAGCTGATTAACTCCTAAGAAGTAGCTTTCTCTGCCTCTGTCTCCCTTAAATGAGGTTAAGTGAAAGTGACCCACAAACTGTAGAGTATTACACAGTGTTATAGAGAAATAGAGTGTGGTCAAGGGTGGCGACCAAGAGGACAATTCTGGAGTCAGACTGTCTGGGTGTGAATCTCACACCGTAATTTGGTTTCTGTGTGATATGAGCAAAGTATTTAACCTCTCCATGCTTCAGTTTCCTCTTTTATAAGATGGAATGATAATAGTACCTATGTGGCAACAAAAGCAAAAATAAGCAAGTAGGACTACATCAAATTAAAAAGCTTCTGGGGGCTTCCCTGGTGGTGCAGTGGTTGAGAGTCCGCCTGCCGATGCAGGGGACGTGGGTTCGTGCCCCGGTCCGGGAAGATCCCACATGCCGCGGAGCGGCTGGGCCCGTGAGCCATGGCCCCTGAGCCTGCGCGTCCGGAGCCTGTGCTCCGCAACGGGAGAGGCCGCAACAGTGAGAGGCCCGCGCACCGCAAAAAAAAATAAAATAAAAAAAAATAAAAAGCTTCTATATGGCAAAGGCGACCATCAACAAAATGAAAAGGTCACCTATGGAATGGGAGAAAATATTTACAAGTCATAATCTGATAAGGGGTTAATATCTAAAATATATAAAGAACTCATACAACTCAACAGCAAAAAAACAAACAATCCAATTAAAAAAATGGGCAGAAGATCTGAGTGGACGTTTTTCCAAAGAAGACATACAGATAATCAACAGGTACTTGAAAAGCTGCTCAACATGACTAGTCATCAGAGGAACGCAAATCAAAACCACAGTGAGACAAAGACAAGAAATAATAAAGTGCTGGAGAGGAAGTGGAGGAAAGGGAACCCTTGTGCACTGTTGGTGGGAATGTAAGTTGGTGCAGCCACTGTGGAAAACTGTTATGGCGGTTCTTCAAAAAACTAAAATTAGAACTACCATATGTTCTAGCAATTCCACTTCTGGGTATTTACCTGAAAAAAAAAAAAAAAAACTCGAAAAGGTATATGCACCCCCATGTTCATTGCAGCATTATTTACAATAGTCAAGACGTGGAAGCAACCAAACTGCTCATCAACAGATGAATGGATAAAGAATATGTGGCCTACGTATACATTAGAATATTATTTGGCCAAAGAAAGAATGAAATCTTGCCATTTGCAATATAATGGATGGACTTTGAGGGCATTATGCTAAGTGAAATAGGTAAGAAAAAGACAAATGCCATATGATCTCACTTATATGTGAAATCAAAAACAAAACAAAACAAAACCAAGCTCATAGATATGGAGAACAGACTGGTGGTTGCCAGAGGTTGGGTGGGGTGGGGTGTGGTGAGGGTAAATGGGGTCAAAAGGTGAAAAAAAACAGTACCTACATCATAGGTTTGTTGTGACAATTAACCCTTTCCCACTGCTACAAATGATAGAAGAGCTGCAGTAAATTCTAGCCAAAGTACTTCTGTGTCTAGGGGAAAAAACAATCTACTCCAGGAATCCTGCTTCCTCTTGGCTCTCCAGCTCATCACACCTACCTGCCCGGGGCCGATGTACAAACAGGTTGCATTGTGGTGGCAGCTGCCAGCACTGGGCAGCAGGCAGGTGTTGATCTCTGAGCAATCCCTTCCGTCCCCCGTCCATCCCTGACGGCATATGCAGATGTGGGTTCCCCTGCCAGTTCTGATGCATTCTGCCTACAGGAGGAAAAGCAGCAGCAAAACCTCTGAAACCCCAGTCCAGCTGCAAGATTCCAAGTGCAAAGCAAGGATTTCCAGAGGTGCACTGAAGCAGCTTATATTTACATGGAGTGCAAAGGAAATGATTAAAACACGCATTTGCATTAAGATCAATGGAAAAGATAAGATGACTTAAAGAACACATTTGCTTGTTTTTGGCCAGCTAATGGCCACCATCACTAATGTCACTGCCATTTATTGAGCCAGGGATTGTTCTGAATGTTTTGTAGGTGTAAGCCATCATCTTGAGGAAGGTACTGTGATTATCTCTATTTTACAGATAAGGAAACTGAGGCTCAGAGGAGGTAAGTGACTTGCCCAAGATCACACAGCTGTAAAGAGGCATGAACCCAGGTCTGTATGATGCTTTAGCCCAAGCTCCTACCTGTACCAATTCCAGGCCTTTCAGGATGACCACACCAGGAAGCTGAAGGACAGAGTGAGAGGTGCAAGGTAAGTTGTCCAGATGAGGCTGAGAGGGTGGGGCTTGCCCAGGCGCAGTCTGGAGGGTTGGGCAAGGCATTTGCATCTGATGTCATCCTCAGAGCCAGGGGAAGTTCCCAAAGGGATTTCAGCAAGGGGGAAACATGATCTGATCCACTCTGGCTGTGGCTATAGCCAAGAGGAGCATCAGGGAGAACAGTTATTAAACTGTGGGTAAGGAATGAAGGTGACCTTGGCCGGGTGGTGGTGGTGATATTCAGAAGGTATTAATGAAAGCAACAGTCAGCTTGGGCTATACCCCTGACACTAATAGAACTTAAGGCAAGTCACTTAAAGTCTCTGAGCCTCAGTTTCCTGATCAGTAAAATGGGGATAAACAACACCTGCTTCAATGGGTTGGTGGGAAGAGCAAATGAGATCACATACATGAAAGTCACTTGTAAGCTGTAATGTCTGAATCAGAAGTTTATTACTAATGATCTCCAGTATCTGATCCTTTGGTTGTGTTTTTAGAAGCCCAATACCCCTGCACATGTGAACCTGGGGCTCCCCCAGCACACGTGAACTTAGGAAGTGGAGGCTCACAGAAGGTACCTGGCACCATCTTTAAAATGCAGGGTTCAAGCAAATGTGCCTCATGCAATGAAGTCATCTGACACTGCCTCTTGGAAGGTCTTCCCTCAGGATTTCCTAAAAAACCTGGCAGCTTGGAAATAAAGACCAACACTCACATTGCGGCTGCAGCCCCCTCGGGTTAATCCCGAACAAGGGTCCGTCTCTGAGCAGAGGCTTCCGTCCCCTTCATACCCTGCTTTGCAAACACAGCTGCAAAGAAGAGTGAGCGCACAAAGTCAGCCCTAGAAATATAAGCACTAACTATCCCACCCCTCCCCAAGAAGACCAGCCAGCCAGGGGTGAACGTGTTCACGGCCAGGTGGCCTGACACTTTGCCCTTGTTGGGGGAGCCATGTACCATGGTGGCCACCAGCACTCCTGGGTCTGCAGTCAGGTACACCTGGGTGGGTATCCAGGCCCCACCTCTTAGCAGTTGTGTGACCCTGAGCGAGTCCCTTAACCTCTGGGAGACTGTTTCCTCACCTGGAAAATGGGTCTAACATCTCCCTCATAAAGCTGTGGTATAGAGTGACTGCACATGGGGCGTTCAGCAGGGCACTTGCTCACACTTGCACCTTCTCAGGCTCGACACTGGGCGGCTTTTCTGTTCTTATGGGGCTGGAATCTGTCCCTTTATACCTCAAGTCATTACCTCTGGTTCAGCAGAGAACGACACTCTCTTCTGTGTGACAGTTCAGTGATTTGAACATGACAATCAGGTGAGACCTCCCCTCTCTCCCTTCTCTGATCTCTCAGATGTTCTTTTTTTTAGAGCACAACATTCTCAGGTACCTGATTCCATGATCCATCACGCCCTCAGGCACTCCTCTCAAAATGCTCCACCTTGAAACTTTAGCTGTAAAATAGGACCATTCATTCATTCATTTGTTTGGTCTACCAGTATTTACTGAGTGCCCTGTGATAGGTGCTGGGACACCTATCACACGCCCACGTCACTATTGCAGATTCAGTCATACGTGCTTCACAAAACTCTAAATAAAATTATTTTTCATGCATCAAGAATCCTAGAAGAACTAAATACTTTAGGTGGTCCCCAAATGAAGAAATAGATTGATAGATTGATCTAAAAAAAAAAGATTGATCTGTTTCAACATTGATTTACCTAAGTTTATATAGTAAATACAGACCCATGTTGATGATCCCCTGTGGGTGATTAGAGGTTTTTAAATTTATTTATTGTTTATTTATTTACTTTTAATTTTTTTCTGGCCGTGCCTCACGGCTTGCAGTATCTTAGTTTCTGACCAGCGGTTGAACCCAGGCCCCAGCAGTGAGAGCGCCGAGTCCTAGCCTCTGGACCGCCAGGGAATTCCCTTAGGAGGTTTTAAGGGCAATTTCGGTGACTTGCGACTTTCGCCTTATGCACTGATGTATATACGAACTCCTTAGGAGGATGCATTCCTATTGTACCACCATGGAAGAGCAAAGTCAGTCTCTGCCCCATGCTTCCTGCAGACTGGTGGGGGAGACAGGTCACAAACGGGTAAGCAAATGATTAGGTAATTACAAATTCAGAAAAGTGCTGCAAAAATAAGGCTAAGAATTCTACATGTATGTCTGCATTTCCCAGGCTATTTTTTGCATGGTTACTGCCTTTGAACCAGATATTCCCAGAGAGGAAAATTTCCTCTGACATGTTCCCCCCAAGCCCACTTCATATGTTAGATAGCATTAAGAAAACAAATGGTGATCCAGTGACCAACGATCCAATTTCTTGTAAGATGCCTTTAACAGGGGAGTAGTTATTAATGACCTTAGGAAGTAAAGGCGTTTTTAAAGGGTTGGAAAGTTGGTGGGCAAATCTTCATTTCCTTCACATGAGTGATGGTAATAACTGCAGTTTCCATGACTGAACACCTATGATGTACTAGCCCTGGGGCTGGATGATTTGGCATTCAGTTCTTCGAATCTCCACAACTGCCCTGCTAGGTAGGCAACATCACGCTTATTGTACTGATGACAAAAGTGAGGCTCAGATAGGTTAAGTAACTGCCCAAGGTCACACAGCTGGTAAGTTTCAAAGCAGGGCATGCTGCAAACTTTGAACCCAGCTCAGTCTGAGGTTTTCTCCACAAAAGCCATACTGGCAGCTGAAGAGAACAGGGCTTAGTTTATGAAGAGTTTAGATATGGGTTGGGTGTGTCTACAGGTAACACGGTGGCCATGGGCCGTTAAGGATGGCAATCCCCCCTCCCCGACCGGCCTACCTTGCTGTCCCATTGCTGTATTCGCAGGTGGCATGGATGTGACAGAACTGCATGTAGGGCCCGCAGGCTGAGGTCTGCTTGTGGCAGAATCTCCCGGCGGAGCCGTCCCTGCAGGTGCCGGGGAGACAGGCACCGTCACTGTCAATTCTGTTGTCACACGTTCCGAAACTGCACAGACACCCTGGAAGGGAAGGAAGAGGGCCGTTCAGGGCTTGGGGACAAGCTTAGCAATGGGCACATGGGTCATGGAGGACAGGGACCCTCCCCTCACCCCGCACTCACTCCTGTAGGTGCAGAACCCGGGGCTGAGACGCGGAAGGCTCTGGACGCTATTTCTCAGCGTCTTTCTCGTGTGCCAGGACAGCTCTCGGTGAGAAGAGCTTGGTCTTCGGGATGCTTTGTGTGTCTGTGTGTGGGGTGCAGGGGGAGGGTGGGTTGTGATGGTGTGAAAGAGGCCAAGGAGCTCAATTTTCACCTACTTCATGGTAGGAGAGTTTAGTCTGGAAATTTCTCACCTTTTCCTGAAGACATTCTGGAAGTGATTTCTCCTGCCGGCACAGCCTCTGATGTGTGGCTTACATATTTGCACTTCACCCTCCATCACAGCAAACCAATGCTAACTCATGCCCAATATTTGCACACTGACCTTGTTCTAGGCATTGGGCCAGCCTTTATCCTGTACCCTCTCATTCATAGTCACCAGCCTCAGGAGATAGGTATCAATACTTTTACCATCCCCATTTTCCAGATGAGGAAACTGAGGCCCAGAGAGGTAAAACAAATTGCCTGACTTGCTGGCAAGTTCCCAAACAGGGACTTGAACTCAGACCTTCAAATTCCATTTCCGTTAGTGACCATGAGTAACCAGGCGATCAGTATATCGACTGGCATTTCCACTGTCTGTTATCATCTTAAACTTTAAACTTTAGCTGCTAACTTTGCTTTTGATTACAGGTATTTAAGAGTTGCAATGTGAGCCAGCGTATCAGACTCAGGCTCCTCTGCATGTGGAAGTGAAAAGAACATTCTGGAGACTCTCAAAGGCAGGTGGCAAGGATTTGGGGGCTTAAATGTGATCAGAAATGAAGGAATGTGTGGTTTTGCCCCAGAAGGGACTGATGGGAAAGGGATTTGTGTCGGGGCTTGGAGCCAGCATCCAGGAAAGAGAAACACAGTGAGGGCTGGCAAAGCACAGCTGGTTTTAAAACAAAGAAAACTTTTCATAAACTTTTAAGGACGTCAGGGCTTGGTTAGCAAGGAACAAGACCCCAGAATGAAGAGGAAGCTCCCCTGCATGAGGCGGTGGGCAGCAACAGACCTGGACAAGAGGCTTTGGAGCGGGAAGCCACCACTGCTGCCCCAGCCTCGGCATCGTGACTACTGGCCTCATAAAAATGCCTATGTCAACAGGCTTTGGAATAAACTCCTATTTTTTTCCCTCAGAAACCTTATTTGGCAAAAAGAGCATCAGACTAGGATCAGCAGCCACAAATCTGCTGGGCTCTGGTGTCCCGTCCTTCTTGAGAGGTAGCCATGAAGATCAGACAAGGTAAGAGAGGAGAGGGGTGGTGTGTTTTGTAACAGATGAGTGGAGTTAGTAGTGATAGTAATAAGAATGGCTTCATTTATTGATTATTTGCTAGGTGCATGCTCTGGGCTAAAGTCCTAAATTATGATCTAACTTAATCAACAACCTATGAAGTGGGTACCAATATTGTCTTCATTTTATAAATGGGGAAGTTAAGCTTCAATGAGAGATTTCTTCCAAGGTCGTAGAGCCAGTAAGTTGCAGAGTGAAGACGGAACTTCAGGTTGGTTTGACTCCACAGCAAGCTCTGGTCTCTTCATTTTTTTTTTTTCTGTCAAGTTCTAATCTTAGCTTAGATAGATAGATGTATATTTCTATCTATGTACTTAAATATTCACATGGTGTTATTTTTAAGAACATAATGTGTTTTCTAAGATTATATAACTGCATTTTTTTTTTCAATGCCTAGTGTTGTGGAACTTCCTACACGTTCTATGAGCTTCTGGACATTTCTATCACTGAACTCAGCATAAGAGTAACAGTACCAACAATAATAGATAATAATAACAATAACAGATAATAATATTGGTAGTGCATACTAGGCGCTAGGCATTGTTTTAAGGCAAGTGCTTTCCATTTATAACTTGTACTAGCCTTACGAGGTAGTTACTATTATTATCCCCATTTTATAGATGAGGAAATTGAGGCCTAGAGAGGTGTAGTAACTAACCCAAGGTCACACATTTAGCAAAGGGAGGAGCTGATGGAAGAGGACTGCTTGAAAGATGGGGAGTCTGTTTTCTGATATGGAGCCCACAATCACTTCAGGTATGTGGGGAAACCCTAAAAGACTGGTTTTCAAAGTGTGGTCTTGGGCCAGCAGTGTTGACATCTCAGGGAACTTGTCAGAGATGCAAATCCTCAGGTACCACCCAGGCCTCCTATCTCAAAGCTCTGTGAGTGGGGCCCAGCAACCTGGTATGTGCACTGTTTGGGACCCAAGTGCTTAAGAAATACCCTGTGATAAGGGCATCCACCAAGCCAAGGGGCACCTGATACCAGGACTGCACTGCAGTGCTGCAGGGACCCCGGGTGAGGAGCAGAAGGCAGCTCAGGAAGCGACACTTACTTTTGTCACACCGAGGTCCGTATTTATTGGGGTCCGAGCAGAACTGACACCGGGAGCCCTGGAAGCCATCCTGGCAAACGCATGTCCCATTGCCGTCGAGGCCGTCGGCGCACTGCAAACAAAGGCAGGGCCCCTGGCCATCAGGACAACACGCCCCAGGCGAGGAGTCCCAGATGCTTTCGTTTCCTGGCCTGCTTCTTTGACTCAGATTCAATTCTGCTTGAAATGACTCTTTGGGAACCCCTGTGGAAAGTGGAGTCGTGGGTAGGAAGCTAAGACAGTGACATATGGGTGTCCCGAGCCAGGATTCAGAACTTCACAGGAAGTCATTTGGTCGGGGGTGGGGGGGGTGTCACAGTGGTGAAATGGAACCTCTAAACAATGCTTAAGGGGCAGCCCGATAAACCACTGACAATCAGATTGAAGGCAGGCCTTTCTCTCCAGATGCTCACATGCTCAGCTATGTGACTCCAAACGGCAGCGTTTTTCCCTTCAGTGTGAGCATTTTACCCCTCATCTCCCCAGCTCTTTCAAGGTTAGATTTGTATTGACTGACACGTATCAGAATTGGGCTTGGGTCCCGGAACACCCAGGTACAGTAGTTAATTTGTAGCAGCTTCGCCCTATTCCCCTGGCCTGTGTGGTGTCCCCACTTGGTGGTCATGCAGTTTTTCCTTCCCCTTGAAAGGGGCATATTTTCGATGTGGATTCCTTATATGTGCAGATCCATAATTTCCCCATATGAACCACAGCTACTATTACCTTTGTATGTTTAGCCCTGGCCTCCACGCTAGGTGAGTTAAGTTTTGGCTCTTACATTTCATAGGTTTTGCAGATGGGCTAAAAAAAGCATTCAGGACTTCCCTGGGGGTCCAGTGGTAAAGAATCCGCCTTCCAATGCAGGGGACATGGGTTCGATCCCTGGTCCGGGAACTAAGATCCCACACGCGGTGGGGCAACTAAGCCTGCATGCCACAACTACTGAGCTCGCGCACCTCAGCTAGAGAGCCTGCGTGCCACAAACTAGAGCCCACGCGCCAGGGAGCCTGAGTGCCACAACTAGAGAGAGAAAACCTGCACGCCACAGCTAGAGAGAAGCCCATGCGCTGCAATGAAGATCCCGAGTGTTGCAACTAAGACCCGAGGCAGCCAAAAAAAAAAAAAAAATCTTAAAGAAAGCATTCACTGGGCAGTGCTTTTTTTTTTTCCTTAAGAATAGTAAAATCTCGGCCCTAAAAAGACTTGGAGATCAATGCAGGCCAGTCCTGCTATCTCCCACACGGGGAAACTGGGGTCCAGAGAGCCTTGCTGAGTTGCTCAAAGTCACGCCATCAGCAGTAGGAAAGCAGACCAGAAGCGACATCACTGGACACCCTGCCCCCTGCCACTCCCCCAGGCAAAATTCCTTCTCCTGCAGACACCCTCTTTTCTTTTAGCAACTGATCTGTTTCTTTTACTCCCTGGGAACAGTGACTGGCATTGTACCATTTCTTGGTTTAGTGGTTTTAAAAATTACTTTTCGACTTAACACAGGTCAACCTCAGCATTTGTGAAAAAGTAAGCCTCAGTCTTTATCACCTGCCCATTCCCGGAGCATGGATTCGAGAAGCCTCCTGGACACTGGTTGCAGTCGGGCCCGTAGAAGCCGTTGCAGCACTTTGGTATCTGAGAAACAAAATGTGTGTTGCCTTTTGGAATCCCAGGCAGAGTGCCAGTTCCTCAAAGGAAATATCAATACATTTTAATTTCCGTTACGATCTCAAGCAGTATCAGCCCCTCCCACCCTTAGGAGCACGACTTCTTCTCTTGTAGATGATGGCGTGGCCTGTGCTCAGCCACCTGTTCACCACAAATCCCCTGAGGGCCGCCCCGGGCTGCTGGCTTGGCTCTGGTACTGTGACAGCAAGATTGATAAAGGCTTGGGCTCATGGAGCCCGTGTTCCATCTAGTCAGGGAAGAGACGATACATTTAAAAAGAAAAAAAAGAGGATTTCAGATAGCAGTAAGTACCGGGAAATCAGAGTGCCGTTATCAGGTGGTGGCAGGTGGGAGCAGAGATGTGGGGAGATTGGCGGGGGCACTGTGGATTGGGCGGCGACAGAGGAGATGAGGGTCGGATGGAGACTTGAGAGGTCAGTCAGCCCCAAGAAAACCTGGAAGAACATTCTTCCAGGAGGGAATGGCAAAGGCACACCCGCTGAGGTGGGAATGAGGGTGAGAGACAGGCCAGGGACGCTGCAGAGGGTGGGCCACGCAGGGTAGTGTCAAGGGTGTGGGCTCCATATTAAGAGTGATAGGGGGCTTCCCTGGTGGCGCAGTGGTTGAGAGTCCGCCTGCCGATGCAGGGGACACGGGTTCGTGCCCCGGTCCGGGAAGATCCCACATGCTGCGGAGCGGCTGGGCTCGTGAGCCGTGGCCGCTGAGCCTGCGCGTCCAGAGCCTGTGCTCCGCAACGGGAGAGGCCACAACAGTGAGAGGCCCGCGTACCGCAAAAAAAAAAAAAACAGGGATAGGAACCATGGGATGAATGGATGCAGGGAGGGGGTGACCTGGCCGCTGTGTGGGGACTCTGCCCTTCCCTTCCTTTGCAAGAAGACATGGTCAACCTGTGGGTCAACCCAAGGGCAACCTGTGACTCACAGACCCTGGGGTCCAAGAGCTGCCCAGCCCTGTGGGCTTCTGTGCAAGGCCTTGGTGGTCTGGATAAGGGCCCCGGCCACACACAAGCCTCACCTTCACGGTGGCATTACAGTATCTGGCACAGCCATTCTTCAGGCTCCTGATTCGGCCAGTGTAGACACATTTGCGTGTGAAGAGTGTCTGGAAGAAAGCCAATGAGGAAGAGCATCGCAGTCTGTATTTTGAGGTCCTCTGGGCATGACTCGGCTTCTACAGACACCAGACAATCTTCTTCTGTTTTACTGTCAGCGCTAGGAAAGAGTGCTAGAGCACACAGCCCACACAGGGCCCAGGCAGAGCTGCCACCCTGTTAAGCCTGTTTCCTTGTTGGAAGAATACAGGCCAGGGTTTGCACCACGCAGGGCATATGTACCTTTCCGTCCCTTCTCATGCCCTGGAAGACATTGTTAATCAATCAGGGAACATGTTCCTGTGCATCCAGGATGTGGCTTAGCCTCCCCTTCCAATTAATAACCATCCCTAACCACTTCCTATATAGGCATTTTGGAACAATTAGAGATTTTCCTCCTAATTTGTACAAAGATCAACCAAAAAAATAGTGAGAGTCTGAGTTTTCCTCTTAGGAATTGTGGGGTATAGGGGCAGATTTCTTTCTATTCTCTAACCTCTGCTACCCACTCAGAATTACGGAGAACTACCATTTATTGAGAACCTACTAAGGTCAGACACATTGCCTGTATGAGGTCATCAATCTTCAACTCCATGTGGGTATTTCTCATCCCTTTTTTATAGGTAAGGAAACTGAGGCCCGGACGGGTTAAATCCTTTTTCTTAAGAACACTGATAGTAAGTGGCAGGTCGAGAGAATGGATCTTACCACCTACTACCTTTAGGATCTCAGAGGCAAGTCATGCTGTCTAATCTGTGAAATAGGACAAAAATGCTGATCTCAAGTTTTGTGCTGAGCATTTAGTCCATGGCTCAAATTTTATGTTAGATAAAAGTGGATATGGAGGTACTCTTTCATCTTAGGCTCCTACTTAAGAAGAGAGCAGGGAAAACCATGGGCAGTAAAATCCTAAAATCTTAAATGTCTAAAGGAATTCTCAGGTCGATGAGGAAGGACTATTCAACCCCCTTGTTGGCTGTCAGGATAATTAGCCAAGTATAGACCATGGGAGCACGGGAGGGGCAGTTTAGGGGTTCTATTGGCTCTGACCCATGTGTCTCATTTTTTCCTTTACTCTCTCCCTCCTTCTTTGGGCTGAGGCAATGTAGGATCATGGTCTGCGTGTACCAGCTGTGTGACCTTGTGGGAGGGCTTTTATGTTTCCTCGCCTTAGTTCCCAGGTTACACTCTGGTTATAACGTGCCCCCCTCATAGGTTTGCTGCATGAGGCACTTAGAACAATGTCTGGCACACAGCACTCACTGGGATGCCAGTCACCACAGTTTCCTCTTCTCTTCTCCCTGTCCATATGCCCTGGTCGACAGCATCCTGCAGGACTCAGGGGTGATGGCTTCACTGAGCAAAATAAATATCTGAACACCTGTGCCTATTTAATTTTAATGTTTTTCTTTATGAAATGCTCCACAATAGGATGGTGTTAAAAAAAACTCATCACCTTCTTTATAATAGCGATCTATTCTAGTGTGGAATGAACTGGCTGGTTGGGAAGTTCTTTCTTAGGATGAACTTAGAGGCAGGAATTTCTATCGCCAATCTTACCTTAGAACACGTTGCTTCTGCTACCAGTAGAGTATTTACTTGGCATATAAATTATGCCAAGAAAAATTACCTGTTTTCCTTTTTAGATTAGAGCTTCTCAAGACCAAAACAAAACAAAGCAATATCTTATTGATCTCTATGCTCCCTGAACCAGATCTATAAACCTCAATAGACGTGTGCAGAATTCTATCAAGCTTGACAAGGTTTTGATGGTCCTAGTGTCATTTTTCTCGATATTTCTTGTATTTCTCTCCAGAATGATGCTTGGGAAGAGCAGATACAAATGAAGGGTAGCAGAACATGCCACACCCACACGTGCCACTTTGGCATATGGATTATTTTGTGCTAAAGGCACTTGAAATATAGCAGATACAAAAACCCAAAAAACTTGTATAAGTTTAAGATGTACAACATAGTAATAATGATTTGATGTAGGTATCCATTGTGAAATATATTTCACATTTTAGTTACTTTTCTACATTTACCTGTCTTTGCTCAACATACTATATAAACACTTGGGTTTTGCTGTTTCTCCAGGTCTTCATTCTCCTATGGAAGCTCTCAGGTATGTGTAAAAACCTGTGCTTTTCTCCTGTTAATTTGTCTTATGTCAACTTAATTCTCAGGCCCAGCCAGAGACCGCAAGAGGGTGAGGGTAGAGCTTTGCCTCTCTTACGCAAACACTGGGTTTTATTTCATAGGGCAAGTAGAGAGGGAACATTTACTGAGTGGCTACTTGATTCAGGCATTGCACTTGGAGTTTTATCTGTGCTAAGGCTGCTGCTGCTACTGTTGTTGTTCTTATTATTATTATTACCATTTGCGGATAAGAAAATTAGAGTAAATATGTGAAGCAACTTACCTTGGATAAATGAGCAAGGACTCAAACACAGATCTGTGGGCTGTCTTTCTACCATCCCCCCAGATATAGTAGGCTAAGAGCTAACCTTACGTTATCCCAGTTGGAACGAATATCTTTTAAGAGGGGAAGATGGAAAGGATGAGAAACCACACCAGCGGGGCTGCTTGGGTGACGTGTGCTTCCCTGAAGCTGTCACACTCACTGTGGGCTCAGAGTCGGCAGGGCATTTGCTCCAATACACCAGGGAACAGCTCACACAAGTGCCCTGGAAGGAAAGACTGCAGGTCAGTACAGGCGTGTCTGTAAGAGGGAGGGGCAGGCCACGTGTCTGGCCTCATGCATCCTCCCTGTGAAGGGGTCCCACTAGTGTACCACTCTTGGCCTCTCTCCCCGCCCCTACTGCCTCCTCACCAGAGAGAAGGAATTTGGGAGAAGGAAGTGGGCCCGCTCAGAGCAGCCCCTTCCTCATCCTCTTTCAGGGTCCGACAGGCCTCAGGCTTCTGGTCGACCCTGAGGGGACACTGCAGTTGCCCACCTGTGCCAGCGATGTAGTACTAGCACTGGCCACACACTCAAGTCCCTGTTCTCCAATTAGCTTAGCAGTAACGAGGCTGAACATTGACTCTCTGCCTTTCAGTCTCCTGGGCTTCTTCCTCCATTGGTTCTGAATTCAGGAGGAAGAAAAGGGGTGCGTGCCTCCAAATCTCTCCAGATCCATTCTCTGACCTTCTCTACTGTGTTTTGTGCTCCAGCAGGTAAACCTTGAAGGATGGTCTCTTGGGGCCCCTTGCCAGTTTCCAGCTGGTCTCAGTGAGCTGCCAGCAGTATATTAGTGGGTAGGGGAGAACAAGGTCAAGGTATTTCTTTCCTGCTCCCTCTCTGCTCGAGCACCGTTCCTACAGCTGCTGATGGATACCTCTTCTTCCATTCTCCCCACTCTCACTGGGTTCAGGTAACTCCACCCCCTCCCCACCACTGACTCTCTGGTGGTAATGGTTTCCTGCCAGAGCTTCTCCTTGGATGCCCCAGCATCATGTGTTTGCTTCCTCAGCCCTGCCCACCCCTCTGTAGCAGCTTCGTCATTAAAGTCTCTTAATTTGAACCCTTGGTATAAATTCTGCTTCCTGCACGGACCCTAACTAGTACAGAGACTTATAAATGAAGCCTCTAAGATTCAAACATACATGCCCAAAGGCGGCTATGGGTTCAGCCTGCTGAAAACTGAGACTTCTAGAAGAGACCGGCTGCTTCTACTGTTTACTAGTTCTCAATACTTTCCAGAGAATACATTTGTCCCTTTTTTTTTTTTCGCGGTATGCGGGCCTCTCACTGCTGCAGCCTCTCCCGTTGCGGAGCACAGGCTCCGGACGCACAGGCTCAGCGGCCATGGCTCACGGGCCCAGCCGCTCCGCGGCATGTGGGATCTTCCCGGACCGGGGCACGAACCCGTGTCCCCTGCATCGGCAGGCGGACTCTCAACCACTGCGCCACCAGGGAAGCCCCATTTGTACTTTTAATAGACCTAATGGAAACCACCCTAAACCACACAGAGCAGACTCATTTGACTTTAAACCCAGAGAAAATAGTAAAAGAAGACCTCGGTCTAAGGCAGCTGTTGGGAAGCCTTTCTTGTTTAACCAAAATTTTTTTGGTTGTGGCTCAAACCCACATCTTAATTCTTTTCTTTGGGGAGATGCAGAACAAGTTCTTGGACAACCTGCAGAAAAGACTCAATAGGAGTCAATAATTAGACTTGTTCAGAGCTCCCCGTCCCACCCCTCCCCGAGCAGCTGCCATTCAAGTTCAGGAAAGGAAGTCTGGAGGACAAGGGCAGCCCTAACTCCCTGCCTTGTTGCAGGGTTGCTCTGTTCCTGGCTGTTCAAAATCTTGTTGAAATTTAGTTGCTCTGATTAAAACCAGCTGAGCCAAAACGTTGCAATGGAAACAGGAAACCTTGATTTTGGACTTCTAGCTTCCAGAACTGCGAGAGAATACATTCTTGTTGCTTTAAGCCACTTGGTCTGCGGTAACTTGTTATGGCAGCTCTAGAAAACGAATATACCAGGGTAGCAACTATCAGTTTGGAAATTCCCCCAGGAACTTTGGTTCACGTTTGATGAGATACGACCTCCGACCCTCCTGCCTCTTCACAAAGACGGAAAGGCCTTCCGAACGAGGCTCAAGTGTGAAACTATCCTCGTCAGCTCCCTCAGAATTGTGAGGAGAGAACGGTCTGCTCTGTGGGGCTGTTTAGGGTCCTCGTGGAGCTTCCTAGTTTTCTTACCAGTTTCATCTCTCTCTTTGTTTCATCACATCGGTGGGGCAGGATTGGGACGATGGAGGGAGGAATGAGGACTCCAGTCAGTGTGTAAATCCGGCCGTTTTTGGCAACGACCTCCATTTCTTCCATTGCCACATCATTTGCCAGAATCTGTCCCTGGAAGGAAGCAACGGCATCTTTCATCCTTCTGTACTGAGGAGCGCCAGAGGTCCCCGGGCAGAGCTGAATGTGGTGACCTCTCGAAAAAGACTTCAACTTCACTTAACTTTCCACTGAGTGGAAGATTGCCATTAGAAGGGCTTGGCTGACAGGGAAAGATGAATCTGTTGAATGAATTCTTGACTGACTCCAAGCAAGGATGTCTCTGCGGATATGGTCCTTGCCGGTGCCGGACTGGGGAAGAGGCATAACTATTCCAGCTCTGCAATATGTTTGCTATGAGACCTTGGGCAAACGGTTTTACCCCTGTGGTGAAATGGGGATCCGTTCATTCAGATACGTTTAGTGGCCTTGTACTACACTCTGCTTTAGGGTCCGGGGAGATATCAGGGAACAAGCCCAGACAAGTTCCTGCTTATGCTGTAGGCGAGGGAGCAGAAAACGAACAAATCAGCAAAGAATTCTGATCTCTACTTTCCTCCCAGATCTGCTCCCCCAGCAATAGTAATGGCAGCACCATCCTGCTGGTGGCTCTAATCAGAAGCTCAGGAGTCATCTTTGGCTTCCTCCTTCCTCATCCCCCATCCAATCCATCAGCACCTTCTGTTGGTCTGCCTTTCAAATACCTTCAGAATTCAACCACTTCTTACCATGTCTCTGCTACTACCCTGCTCTGAGTCACCATCATTCTTATTTTATACGTTAAAAAATTTTTTTATACCATTTCTAAAGGTTACTTTCCATTTACAGTTATTAGAAAATATTGGCTCTATGCCCCGTGTTGTACAATACTTCCTTGAGCCTACCTCACACCTCGGCCTGTCTCCCCACTAGTCACCATCATTCTTCTCTGAGTTATTACATTCACCTCCCAACCAGTCTCCCCAAAAGTATGTCTGATCGTGTCATTCCACTGCTCAAAATCCTCTAATGGCTTTTTATCTCATTCAGAGTAAGAACCTACATCCTGGCCCCAAGTTCTTAGGCCATGTGTGACCTGACCCCACCTCTCCTCCCTCCTACCACCTTGTCCTCCTTCTACCTCTCTCCTTTCCTCCCTCTGTTCTGGCCCCGAGAACCTTGCTGCTCCTCAACCCGATCAGCATGCGCCTTGCTTCGCACCTCTGCACTTTCTATTTCCTGTCTCTGGAATGCTCTTTCCCCGGCTATTCACATTGCCTGTTCCTTCATTTCCATCAGGTCTTTGCTCACATATTTTCTTCTCCATGAGGATTTCTTAGACACTTTATCTAAAACATCAGCCCCACTCCCACTTTCTAGTTCCCATCCTTGCTTTGCTCTTTTTTGCCTCAGCACATACTACTCTCTGATATATGATATATTTAACTCACTTATTATCTATTGTCCTATGTACTAGAACAAAAGTTCCACGCAACCAGGGACTTTTATCTGTTTGCTTACTGGTCCAACCTTGAGGGCCTAGAATGGTGTCTGACACATCTGAGGCACTCAACAGAAACTTGCTGAGAGAATTCCCTGGTAGTCCAGTGGTTAGGACTCAGTGCTTTCATGGCCGTGGGCCTGGGTTCAATTCCTGGTTGGGGAACTGAGATCCCACAAGCTGTGCAGCTTGGCCAAAAAAACAAAACAAAACAAACAAAACCAAAACAAACAGGAACTTGCTGAAAGGATGACAGGGCGTCATCATCACAATCCAAAGTGAATCAACAGGAGACATAATCTCTGTGCTGCCATATTTCTGCTGATATTACAACCCTGAGAAGTTAGCAGAATAATACTTTGAGTTTCTTACATAAACTCAAAGTTTGTGTTTCTTATATAAATCATGTTCCCTCCCACCTCAGGGCCTTTGCACCTGCTCTCTCTTCTGCCTGGAACTCTCTTCTACTCATCTCTGCCCAAGTTCACATGACTCATCCTTTGAAGCTTGGCCAAAGCATCCTCTCCTGACTGAGGACTTCTAGATTCCCAGATCTGCTTGGTCTCCTTCCGCTGTGAGCTCCCACAGCCCTCTTAACTTCCTCTTGGGGCCCCTGTTTATAATTGTAATTAAATAATTAACTGGTCACTAATTAGTTGCTTAAAGTTGTTTTCCTTGCTGGGATGTAAGCCTGGTTTTTTCACTGCTTTATTCTTGGCTTCTAGTTCAGACTCACACATGGAGTTGCTCAGCAGGTATTTGCTGAAAGACATAACAAATGAATGAAATAATCATAAAGAGTCGAAGCCTGTGAATTAGTGTCGAGGTAGGATAACCCAATGAAGAATCATAAGCAGAGAAAAATGCATTTGAGCAATGACGTCAGCAGTAGAGTTTTCACCTACGTTGTTGGTTGTGTTAAACCGTATGATCTGGTTGGCCATGCTCCTAATGTGAGGGGTCGAAATGAGGGCAGCCACTTCTAGCTGCAAGAACAAGAGAACAATAGAGACACTGAGAGCGGCACCCAAATCCTCGCTGGAAAAAATAGCTTGAAAGCTTATGAAATAAGTGACAGGAGCTTTGAGGTCATGAGTTTTGGTGGCTTGGAAGATTTCTTTGACGACAGGCTCATTATTCACTGCTCAGCGTGTGCTCAGAGCACCAGATAAAGAACAACTGTCACACGTTCTCTAGCACTAAAATATTGGAATTTAAGGTCAGATATCTTGAAAGCAAGGAAAAAATACCACAGAAAAGTGGGGCCGACCTGAGTAAAAGGGACAACATGGTATCTGACGAGTTCCAGAAGCTTCCGAGATCCCTGCAATGGAATCAAAATACTTCTTTAGTCACTGAGGAAAACACAGATTTCCCTCTCTTGTTCAAACTTCCTCAAATGACTTTGGACACTTGGTCAAGAAAAACAAATGACCCATAATCTCTCTACTGGGAAGTCCAGGGTGAGAACAGCCCCATCCCCCAAACAGCTAACATTCACCAAATTTTTTTTTTTTTTTTTTTTTTTTGCGGTACGCGGGCCTCTCACTGTTGTGGCCTCTCCCGTTGCGGAGCACAGGCTCTGGACGCGCAGGCTCAGCGGCCATGGCTCACGGGCCCAGCCGCTCCGCGGCATGTGGGATCTTCCCGGACCGGGGCATGAACCCATGTCCCCTGCATCGGCAGGCGGACTCTCAACCGCTGCGCCATCAGGGAAGCCCTCAGATTTTTACTTTATGGCAGGGGCTATTCTGAAAACATTATATGCACATCTCATTTAAGCCTCCCAACAGCCCTGTGAGGTGGGGACACTATTGACTCATTACATGTGTGAGAACCCTGAGTTTTAAAGCCATGTCCAAGGTCACAAAGCTAACTTAGGAGACAAGCCGAAGAAGTAACTCAAGCTCTCAGTCACCTTGCTCCATCACCTCTCTCCATGTCTAAGGCTACATTCCAGGTTTTCTAAGACAGCCTCAGTTTATGATTCTGTTTCACTCTCTCTAAATGACCATGTGCTTGTTAGACCATGTACTGGTTATTTAGGAACATACAGTCCTTGTTAGGAATATCTGGCCAGGGCTCTTTCTCCTTCTGTGTTCTCATGGTACCTGTTCATCTCGCCATCGAGGCCCTTTCGAGGGTTTCTCATGCTTCAAGAAACAGAAGCAGAAGTGGAGGAAAAAAGAGAGTCTTGGGACTCTAAGCAGGATGAACAGTCCCCATACGGGTGCCCTGGAGACAGTGTATGGAATTGAGGAACACAGGGCCGCTCTCTCTGGTAGAAGACGGCAGCAGCAGTGGCGGTCAGCTGTGGTATGTGTGTAATCTCCCAGCTGAATCAGAGCTGGGGTTACAAGCTTCGAAGCGCTGAATTCTGCTACTTCAGTGGCACTGCCACGGTTACTCTATCTTGGAAAGGTGAAGGATTACAAATCAAGATCATCATAACCTCCAAGAGGCTGGCCGTGCTAGGGACATGTTCCAACAGCATGAGGTCCCAGGTGGAGAGAAAGCCCTGCCGAACCTGAGTTCCATTCACTCAGACCCCTCTCTGCATTCCCCCTTGGCCCCTATGCCAGGGGAATTACCTGTAAGTAGAGTGACCACACATCCTGGTTTGTCTAGTACAACCCTGGCTTTTATACCTATCATCCTGGCAGCCCCATTCACTCTCAAAAGTGTCCTGGTGTGGACACTCGTCAGGCCACCATATCTATACATCAATAGCATTATGTGCAGGGCAGGGTTACCAATAAGAATGCTGAAGTTGACCACCAGTTGGCCAGCCCTGGAAGTGATGGTTTCTGTAGCTCTGGTTCTGTTACTATGAAACTCTGAGCAAATCACTTAGCCTCTGTGTCTTAACTTCCCCTTACAGCTACTTTAGGGTACCCAGAAGTGAGGACTTGCAGGCAGAAGCAATGCCATTACATGTTTGGATGCTAAGTGGCAGAAAGGGTGGGAAAAAGTGGGGACCACTGGAAAATATCAGACAAAGGTAGGCTGCAAACTCCCAGAAGGCAGGGACTGGGTCTGTAACTGTGTCCCCAGCCAGCATAGTACAGGGCACACGACAGGACCTACGTAAACATTTGTACCAATAAGTTAAAACGAGGAGGGGAAGAGTCCTGAGAAGGGCACTGAACTGGACCTCAAGAACCTGAGTTTAATTGTGGTTCTGCTTCTGTGTGACCTTGAGCAAGCCACTCAGCACCTCTAGTCTGCAAAACAACAGGGTTTGTATGGACCCCTTCCACCCTCTAATTCTATAGAAAGACCTGATAAACTGGATAATCCACTTCTAAAGCCTCAAGAATTAATTGGCGTTGGATCCTTTTTACAAGAAACGGGAGAATGAAAGGGACAAAGGAATTGACCAGCATCACTGTGCCACCGTGTGTGCCTGCCACCTTATCTGGCCGGGGGCCATATCGTTCAGATAGTTTAGTCCAGTGAGGCTCAGGTCGACAGGATGTGCCTTCATGTGCTGTCGCTGGAGAGCCTTTTGGAGCAGTGCATTCTTTCCTTTATGAGGACATTCATTTCCTACTTGCTGTTTTAGATGCAAACAAACAATAACAACAACAAAAACCAAGGCTTTTGGTGCCAGAGACAGAAAGGGAAAGTTTTTCTACCAAACTGTGACTATCACTTTGAACTCTGTAAATTCACCTCTTTTTGTCCCATTTAGCTTGCAAGGTTTTGTGAATTGGCAAGGGCTGGTCTCTTGCTCCCTTTGCTCTTATTTCTGTCTAGATGAAGTCATAAGCTGGGGCTTGTGATTGATAGCCATGGTCTCTGCAGGGATGGGATGGTTCAGAACTGAAATTTTGCTTCAGAGAGAAGCAGAAAGATACACTGGGAACGATGCATTCCCAAAGCAGAATTAGAAAGTATTCTTCTAATGAAATCATTTTTTTTCCATTTCATTGGCACATAACTGATGGGGATCTTCTTGTCTCCAGCTAAGTTTCCTCCCTGAAGATAAAGCTAAAGGATGCTCTTAAGATGGGTGGAGAGAGAAGGAGCTTCTCATAGGTTGAGGAATTTTAACCCACACTGACTCTGGACCAGAGAAACTGGTAGAAATGATTGTTCTATTCCTCACCTAGAAGTTGAAGTGGAAAAACTGTTTTAGACTCAGGATAAAGAGACTTGAGGTTTTATATTCTTTGCGAGCAGAAAGATACCGCCTTTGAGAGAAATGAGATTGAGAGCCAGGGGCAATGGTGTGCTGGTAAATCCCTTCTATGGGGAAGAAAATAAGCCCTGATTTATAGTGTTGGCCAATTTCCATGGTGTCAATATTCCTACCAGAGGCTGATTTCAAGCTACCGATGGGATCTCACTGAACGGGAAGAGACATATCTACTCTCGAGAGCCTGAGTGAAGCAGCTCCAGTCACCACTGGAAGGAGCTACAAGGAGAAAGAGGAGCTTCCCGAGCCAAGGTACTTGACAGAAAAGCAGGGAGGCTGATCTTTTCTATCCTAGTCTAAAGGCTTTGTTTTCATTTTAAATGTACCCGATTAGGTGTCTGAGAACTCCTTTATTATTATTAAAAATATATGTATCAAATTAGAAGCTATGCATTCAGAGAAGCCATATAATCTCAGGATTTTAATACCTTCCCAGGGGAGAAATGATTACTTCTTGGATTTAAAATTAAATATGAATGTGAGTTCTAAAGAGAAGAATGTTAGTTTTCCTGTAATAGCTAGGTTTCAGGAAACTTGAGTGTGAATCATATTTTTAAAATAACACCCTAGTTTAAAGGCACTGGGAAATCTGACTTTTTAAATGGAAACCTGTAGCAAATCTTCACATATCAATACGTTTAACATCTGTTTGTAATGTAAGAGATTACCTTCTGACTTAGCTCCTTGATACCTATTTTTTTTTAATCCAAAGTATTCTGAATGCAAGATATCCTATAGGTACCTGAAAGTATCCCAGAAAGGGAATGTGAGCCTCTACATCATTCAGGCAACAAGTTTCTGAGTGCCAAAAAACAGTGTGGGGCTTCCCTGGTGGGGCAGTGGTTGAGAGTCCGCCTGCCGATGCAGGGGACGCGGGTTCGTGCCCTGGTCCGGGGGGGATCCCACATGCCGCAGAGCAGCTGGGCCCGTGAGCCATGGCCGCTGAGCCTGCGCATCCGGAGCCTGTGCTCCGCAACGGGAGAGGCCACGGCAGTGAGAGGCCCGCGTACCGCAAAAACAAAAACAAACAAACAAAAAAACCAAAAAAAGAAAACAAAAAAGAAAACAGTGTGACCTGGGATACCTGAGTTACAAAGTTGGTGCTTACCAAAATGTCTATTTCTGGGCCTCATTCCACTGCCATGATATCAGAACGCTTGAGGTGAGCTTCTGGAATCAGCTTATTTAACAAGCTCCATGGGTAATTCTTAAGCATACTAAAGTTTGGGGATCACTACTCTAAAAGATTCAGACCCCCTCATTCTATATAGTCAACACTGATCTATATGAGGTCATAGGTAGTTTTGCCCCATTGCCAACATGGTAGGCAATGGTAGGGCCTCAGGGTACTGAAAGAAAGCCTGTGGTCCTTCCTGTAATTCCACTATTTGATATTCTAGTGAAAAAAAATTCCATAATTAGCTAACCTTCTTTTCAGTTTAAGGCTGATATTTCTGGAAGAGGAAACACTTTAAATGGTATCAGTCATTTATACCCTAGAGTGAAAGAGTAAAAAAATCTCCTTTCTTGAGGAGGACGTGAGAGAATTGAAGATTTATGGAGAATAAGGAGAGGGTTATTGTGGAGAGAACTGAAAACAATAGAAAGGAGAGTCGGGAGCCCCTAAAAATAACATTTATTCCTTTTAAGTTTAGCCTAGACCTGGCCCAGAATGCCCTACATTAGGCTTCATTTTCTAGATGATTTTAGAGTTGTAGGGAACTTAAAATTATGATTTTGCTATTAAGAAATATTAGAAGAGCCAGGACAAATCAAACCAACCATTCAGAGCTGGGGTTGCATATAGATTCTATTTCCTGTGCCCAGCCTGATCGACTGGTCTTTTAGCTACTTGGAACTCTACGGAGGAGATTGTAGCCACATCTAGGCTTAGCTCCAGAGTACTGTGACTGATTAATGATGTCTGCCTTTGTTTTGCAGAAGGGTAGATGGTGATACATGTGCTACTTATTTGTCATCCTTAATTTAGAAAAAGCCTGTATGGACAGAGACTGAAGCAGTGATCCTGACATGACATCATTAGAGTCAGTAGGATACAATACCTCTGAAGAAAGGAGATAATCGAGAGTGCCATCCTTCATGTTATTCAATGCTTCATCACTTGGAACAAAAACGGTATATGGTCCACCAATCCCATCTTCATCTAAGACATGTCCCACACTGGTTTCCTGCATTTGAGAAATGAAAATGTATATCTGCAACCTATCTCAGATAAATATATGAATTCCCCAGCAAGTATTTATAATTGATACCCCCTGCTAATTTTACAAAGGACTGGACATAAAACACTTTCTAGAAATTCATGAAAAGTACATACCTCTAACAAAGATCTGAACTTGCTGTATCTTGGTTGTAGCATTGTCATTATGGTTTGCTAAAAAGAGACATCTTGTTTAAAATTCAGTGAAAAAAAATAAGGTGGTTTAGGAAATATTTAGATGCTCTAACAAGAAAAGACTGATGACAGAGTTTACATGTAAGTGTGGATCTCCTCCATAAAGCACAGGGATAAATTTTCACAACAGCTGGTCTGAGTTGTCAGGTGTGACTATGAAAAAGGTCATAAAATCAACATCTTTCCTACACTTACTATATGCCTTTCTCTCTCTCTCAGAGGTGCCCAGAATTCTACTAAAAACAGAAATTATCCTGTTTTCCCCATGGTTGGGGTCCTAGTACAAGCACATAGTGGTGGCATTCATTTTCTTTTTGGGAGTGACTCTCCAGGGAGCAAAGGGAGATGGATGTGAGGTGACGTCACTTTTACCTGAAATATCTCACCTCAATATTGCTCTCAAACGTGGGCGCCACCTTGTCCATGGCTCTGTCGAGGATGTGCAGGAGCCCGTTGGAAGCAATTATGTTCCCTTGTATAATTTTTACCTTCTTTTTGCCCCCATAGAGTTTAAGCTTCAGGTGACTGTCCTAAAACACCAAGGAAAAATAAAAATTAATGTGTGCCCTTGAAAAATCGAGCACTGGATTAGAAGAAGTCTTAAATCCTTGGGTTCTGCCATTTATTGGCTGTGTGACCTTGGATGAGTCACTTATCCCCAAAATGGGAATGATGGTTTCTGCTCAGTTGAGTTCACAGGTCTTTCATTAAGATCAAATGAGATAACATATGAAATCACTTCTGACTACCAGTGATTGCTAAATGAGAATAAGGCATTATAGTCTCCCCGCCATAGATGGCAAGCTACAAAAAGGCCCCAAACTATTCAATTTATCGTAAATTCATTACCTACTTTAGTGTCTTGGACAGAAGAGGCACACAATAAAACATATTTGTTGAATGAATAAAGGAATGAATGCATGTCCTTGTGAGAAAGGAAACCGCATCTTCCTCTGTCTGTCTGTCCGTCCATCCATCCATCCATCCATCCTCACACACACACACAGTACAACCCACTGGTGAAGGATTCAGGCTTTGGGGTCAGGCACACCTGCTTTTGAATCGTGGCTCTGGCCCTTACTGTGCTACCTCTCAGTTTTCCCATTGGAAAAGCCTTCACAGGGCTGTTGTGAGCCTTATGTAACACAAATCCAGATTTACCCCAGTACCTTGCACGTAGTAAGTGCTCATTAATCTATCAACTACTGATATTTGGTGAAATGCAACAGGATAGGTCATAACCCCTGCCCCCATACACACTCTCTCTGTTGACTGACCATGTGCCCTTCAGCTCAGTAAAATCACAAAAAGAGTTATTTGTGAAACAGGAGGAAGATATTTTAAAAACAAAACAGAATTGATGGCATCAGGAGAGATGCAGTGTTGAGTTGGAGAGAATGGATAAACCCTGGCAATCTAAAACAAACAATCCATTTCCTTTCGTAAGATGAGTGCTGACCTGGCTTTCTGCTGATGCTTCCAGGAAAAAGGTTTACTGTAAATTTCTCCTTCCTGCTGGTAGTTGAATGATGGTTGCCTTGAAAACTAATTCAGGCCAGAGCAGAATCACTTTACAATTCCCTTCCTGTAACAGCCCACCCCTCTCCCACCTGACCCTTTCCAGTGTTGTTCTCCATTTCTTTCCTGTGTAGGGAAGTGCTCTGACAAATAAGGAACAAGGAAAGAAGTTCTTTGGAACCTTTCATGACCTCCGGACACCAAGAGAGAGCTGGCTATGGCCATCGACTCAGTGAGCAGCTTCATTCTGGGAGTGAAAATCAGAGAGACCCTCACCTACCTTATCATCACTGAAGACTTCCCCTGACTTTCCGGTCAAAGTATAGAATGTGTCTGTATTATTCATTTGCTCGGTGCTCATCTGCCCAGCAATTATGTGGAGTTTCACAAAGTACTGAGCAGCTTCGTTATTCAGCAAAAGCTCTTTTACCTGAGAAAAGAAAGCCGATTCTTTCAGTCTCTACTGTGGTTTGAAGGGAAAAATGAGGTTTGTGATTCAGGTTATGACTTGTTTAGCATCAAAAACATCAAAGTTAGTTCACCCTGACTTGAGTTTGGGCTCTTTCAGATACAGATGACTTTCCCAGAGATAAGCTGCCCTAAGCCAGGCCTTAAAGGGAGCAGAAATCTAGAGGTGAGGCACGGTATGCTCTCAAACCATGGGGGGTGCTCTGGGAGGGAACCGGGCATCATGGGGAGAGCATAGCGCTGGGGCCAGGAGGACCAACATGGTTGGCAGGTGCTGAGAGGTCAGTCATCTTGAGCCCAGGAAGCAGCTGGGAATGAAATGTGAAATTGTGTGAAAAGACCCAGTAGAGTGGACCGATGGAGCTTTTGAAGAGCAAAATTAAGATTTTCGAAATCCTTTGGATCAAATTGACGTTCTGTCAATATTATATTGTCAACAATCACTCAGAGACCTTTTCTCAACTGTGTAAATTCAATCTGTATATTAAACAAGAGACCACATGCAAAGTGTCTGGCCCAGATGCCTTCAATGTTCACTAGTTCTCCTTCCCCACAGGAGACATGTGAGTGCATCTCTGAAGATTAATGACAGATTCATCTTGGACGGATGAATGGTGGTGGCATATTAGGAGCAGAGAGTCTGAAACTCGCTGGGTGTTAACTGAATGCAGCACAAATTATGATCACAAAATATCTTGGATATTTTTGTGATCGTATATAAACCAATTTCACACAAATCAGTGTGTTCATTACCTACATTAAACCAAATCTAACTACGGCACTGATACCATGGGCAACCTCCACTGGGCACTACGGGTTTCATTCCCACTGGCTGACATTATCTGAGAAAACAGCTGCTCACACTGAAGACTGCAGTTCTCTTCTAGTTTCCTCTACCGCTGTTACCATTTATGATGATTTTAAAGAAACAAATACCTAGCTGGTATGTTAATTTGATTCTTTCTGTGGGAAGTGAGCAGTTTTGCATTACGCAAATCTTATTTATCACGTGACTACAGTTGAGAACCTTTAGTGATTACCCTTGAGGGGTAATGACTGGAAGGGGGCATTGGGGGAGGCTTGCTAGACACATCGACATGCGCTTTGTGACAGTTCATTGAGTTGTGCGCTTACTGTTTGTGCACTATCCGTAAGGACGTTTTATTTTGCTCAAAGAATTTTATAAAAAAATTTGCATCTCATCATCAGGAGTTCTAATTTTAATGGGGTTCCCCACTTTAAATAAAGAGGGTACTGTCTACTAAGGTGTTTTTTTTTTTTTTTTACACTAGTCCTTATTTATAAAACAAGGTTATTTAAAATACTTACATTGAATCCTTTGAATCCTTTGTCTGTCGGCAACAGCACGGTAAATGGTCCCAGGTTACTCAGTGGCCAAGCATAGGCTTTGTCTTAGGAGTTGAAATACACAAAGAAAGAAAACACTAAATGCGTCAGTAGCTCATGAGGAGTAAAATCAGGCAATGCCCCTTGTGGTCCACTTAGACCCTCTGACTCCTGAGCTTCTCCATTCTAATTGGTATTATGCAGGCCCTAGGTGAACTGGGAAGCTAAGAACGTGAGGCCCCCAAGTGTTCCTCACAACTGTGTGATTTTTCCTGTAGCCACAGTCTTGACTCAAAGATACCCTGGGATGAGAGGGTCCATGAGGGTCATGTGACAACATCCTTGGACAACCTCTGCCTCTGTGCCTGACTTTCTGAGCTGTTGCCATCTCAGTGAGTGAAGATGCAGCCCTTGCTCCATCAGGGCCAGCTCAGAAGAGCCTCATTCTTGGGACTTCCCTGGTGGCTCAGTGGTTAAGAATCTGCTTGCCAATGCAGGGGACACGGGTTCGAGCCCTGGTCCGGGAGGATCCCACATGCCATGGAGCAACTAAGCCTGTGCGCCACAACTACTGAGCCCGCGTGCCACAACTACTGAAGCCCGCGGGCCTAGAGCTCGCGCTCCGCAACAAGAGAAGTCACTGCAATGAGAAGCCCACTCGCCAAAACTAGAGAAAGCCTGTGCGCAGCAACGAAGACCCAACGCAGCCAAACATAAATACTTAAAAAAAAAAAAAAGCGCCTCATTCTTGGTTTAATGCTTTGTCATTGCCATCGTGAAATGCTCAATATTTTTTGAACAAAGAAGCCCTGGTCTTTTCATTTTGTACTGGGCTCTAGAAATTTTATAGCTGGTCCTGTTCTATGCCCCTGGGGAGGCGGGGACAGCAGGATGGGCTCTGTGCTCTCACACAGGAGGCAGTGTGCCCCGCACCTCATAAACCGGGCAGGTGACAGGGTGACTGGACTTTGTCCAGGGAAATGTCTAAAGGACACTGTCCCCCTTGTCTGTTCTCACTGATATTCTAAGAGTGTGTAGAGGAAGGCGGGAGAGCCCTGAGGTCTGCCAGTAATGCCTGACTCCCTGGGGGGTGTCCTGCAAAGAGCGGGTCATTTGTGTAGGAGGCACATTATCTGCGCTGAGAACACAGCACTGACCAGTGCAGAACACTGCCTCCTCCGCCCGTGCTCTTTCTGGGAAATCATCCTTGGTGACTGGTCAGTTCTAGATGATGATATTTTAAGGATTCTGCTGATTGCTCAAACCTGTGTTTTATTTCCTGTCGACTGGCAAAATTTGTGTTTTATTGGAAATCTTGTCTAACGTTGTGATCAGCTATATTTCATTCTTATGGGAGTGTGAGGTCATGACCTCTAGAGGGTGTTCGGAAAGGCAGGAGGGTGTTTTAGGCTGTCACCCTGCCTGGGGGCTGGCAGAGAATGTGTCACTATAGACTGTTAGTGGTTGGGGGACCAAGGATGCTAAACACCCAGCGATATGTGAGATGGTTGGTCGCACACCGTCAAGACTCTGCCCCACATTCAAATGGCACCTTCACTGAGGAGCAGGGAGAGTGCCTCCCAGTACTACCTGCCAACATTGTTTCCCATCTGGAGGACCCATAAGGTCAAGGGAAAGAGGATGGTTTCCATCCTCACGTCGGTAGCTGCCTATCTCACTGTTGTTGCAGACCTGTTAATCGACGGTGACCCCAGGACCTTGTCCTTAGCTGCTGCATTGCTGGATCTCTTGGCACTAACTCTCATCTCCTTGGAACAGCTGCTTGTCCTTTTCCTCCCACTTGCCCTTCCTAGAAAGGGCTGATCCCAATAGACAAGACTTGCCTATCCTGCACACCCCTTTCTGAGTGATTGTGTGTCTGGCAGATGTCCTTGCCCATCAGAGGACTGCGCTTTCTGTGGAAATGGGCACCCATGGCTGTGTACCCAGGAGTGAGATGAAAGAGGTCAGCCTTCCTTGCCATTCTCCTCTGGGTTCAGTGTTTAATTCTCTGAGTCGCTCCATGATGTTTCCATAACACGTCGAGCCATCGCCAACGTAACCTTTGCGGCAAGTGCATCTACAGAGAGGGGGAAAACACACTTTCAGCGTCTCAAAGCCATTGGATGTTGAGGTCATACAGTCCAAATCCCTCACTGTGCAGATGGGGAAGACTGGGACAGTCAGACTGGATGCTCAGAGCGGGACAGAGACAAGGCCAGAAGAGTGGGACAAATACAAGTGAGCATTCCTAGTGTACTGGCTGACATAGAGCAGCCCCACAAGAAATGGATATTTAATAAATTATGTGTGTATATGTAAACACTAGAAAACTCTGTATATTCTTTTTTTTTTTTGCGGTACGCGGGCCTCTCACTGTTGTGGCCTCTCCCGTTGCGGAGCACAGGCTCCGGACGTGCAGGCTTAGCGGCCATGGCTCGCGGGCCCAGCTGCTCTGCGGCATGTGGGATCTTCCCGGACTGGGGCACGAACCCACGTCCCCTGCATCGGCAGGCGGACTCCCAACCACTGCGCCACCAGGGAAGCCCTCTGTATATTCTTTGCCTCAGTATTTTTTCAAAGCATAAGCAAGAGCCCATGTATATCAGAAGCACTAGGAGTACTTACTATAAATGTAGAGTCTAGGTCCCCACTGCAGAACCACAAAATCAGAATAAGCTGCTGAAGCCAGCCTCAAGAGTCAGAGCTGTGGATCTGCTTGGAAGACTCTTCCCCTCCCTTTCCCTCCTGAGGTCTCTGCTCAATTGTGCCTTCCTAGGGAAACCTTCCTTGATTTTCCATCCCCTTCCCCATCCCTTTGTAGGCTGTGTTGCCCTTAGTGTGCCATGTAGCTCCCAGTGCCATGTAGCTCTTTTCTGCAGCACCAGTCCCAGTTGTAATTTCAACCTAACCTGTGTGGTTTTTTGATTAAGATCTGCTTCCCCATCTAATTTGAGAAAAGAGTAAGGACAAGGGCTACGTGTGTAATTATTCACTCTCGTAACCCCAAGATCTAGTACAGGGCTCGGTCCATAGTAGGTATTTAATTAATAGTTGTAAAATAAGTAGTAATTGAGTTAAAAGAAATATGTAAACAATGAAAGCCACAGAATCGTATATGATAGTTTAGGTTCACAAAAGAGAAATGGAATTAAAGATGCAGTTAAAAAGGCACTAGCAAAGACACAGACTGGCTGAATGCATACAAAAACAAGACCCATATATATGCTGTCTACAAGAGACCCACTTCAGACCTAGAGACACATACAGACTGAAAGTGAGGGGATGGAAAAAGATATTCCATGCAAATGGAAATCAAAAGGAAGCTGGAGTAGCAATTCTCATATCAGACAAAATGGACTTTAAAATAAAGACTATTACAAGAGACAAAGAAGGACACTACATAATGATCAAGGGATCAATCCAAGAAGAAGATATAACAATTGTAAATATTTATGCACCCAACACAGAAGCACCTCAATACATAAGGCAAATGCTAACAGCCATAAAAGGGGAAATCGACAGTAACACAATCATAGTAGGGGACTTTAACACCCCACTTTCACCAATGGACAGATCATCCAAAATGAAAATAAAAAAGGAAACACAAGCTTTAAATGATACATTGAACAAGATGGACTTAATTGATATTTATAGGACATTCCATCCAAAAACAACAGAATACACTTTCTTCTCAAGTGCTCATGGAACATTCTCCAGCATAGATCATATCGTGGGTCACAAATCAAGCCTTGGTAAATTTAAGAAAATTGAAACCGTATCAAGTATATTTTCTGACCATAACGCTATGAGACTAGATATCAATTACAGGGGAAAATATGTAAAAAACACAAACACATGGAGGCTAAACAATACACTACTAAATAACCAAGAGATCACTGAAGAAATCAAAGAGGAAATCAAAAAATACCTAGAAACAAATGACAATGGAGACACGATGACCCAAAACCTATGGGATGCAGCAAAAGCAGTTCTAAGAGGGAAGTTTATAGCAATACAATCCTACTTAAGAAACAGGAAACATCTCGAATAAACAACCTAACCTTGCACCTAAAGCAATTAGAGAAAGAAGAACAAAAAAACCTCAAAGTTAGCAGAAGGAAAGAAATCATAAAGCTCAGATCAGAAATAAATGAAAAAGAAATGAAGGAAACGATAGCAAAGATCAATAAAACTAAAAGCTGGTGCTTTGAGAAGATAAAGAAAACTGATAAACCATTAGCCAGACTCATCAAGAAAAAAAGGGAGAGGACTCAAATCAATAGAATTAGAAATGAAAAAGGAGAAGTAACAACTGACACTGCAGAAATACAAAGGATCATTAAGAGATTACTACAAGCAACTCTATGCCAATAAAATGGACAACCTGGAAGAAATGGACGAATTCTTGGAAAGCATAACCTTCTGAGCCTGAATCAGGAAGAAATAGAAAATATAAACAAGCCAATCACAAGCACTGACATTGACGCTGTGATTAAAAATTTTCCAACAAACAAAAGCCCAGGACCAGATGGCTTCACAGCCGAATTCTATCAAACATTCAGAGAAGAGCTAACACCTATCCTTCTCAAACTCTTCCGGAATATAGCAGAAGGAGGAACACTCCCAAACTCATTCTACGAGGCCACCATCACCCTGACACCAAAATCAGACAAAGATGTCACAAAGAAAGAAAACTACAGATCAATATCCCTGATGAACATAGATGCAAAAATCCTCAACAAAATACTAGCAAACAGAATCCAACAGCACATTAAAAGGATCATACACCATGATCAAGTGGGGTTTATTCCAGGAATGCAAGGATTCTTCAATATATGCAAATCAATCAATGTGATACACCATATTAACAAACTGAAGGAGAAAAACCATATGATTATCTCAATAGATGCAGAGAAAGCTTTCGACAAAATTCAACACCCATTTATGATAAAAACCCTTCAGGAAGTAGGCATAGAGGGAACTTTCCTCAACATGGTAAAGGCCATATATGACAAACCCACAGCCAACATCGTCCTCGATGCTGAAAAACTGAAACCATTTCCACTAAGATCAGGAACAAGACAAGGTTGCCCACTCTCACCACTCTTATTCAACATGGTTTTGGAAGTTTTAGCCACAGCAACCACAGAAGAAAAGGAAATAAAAGGAATCCAAATCAAAAAAGAAGAAGTAAAGCTGTCACTGTTTGCAGATGACATGATACTATACATAGAGAATCCTAAAGGTGCTACCAGAAAACTACTAGAGCTAAACAATGAATTTGGTAAAGTAGCAGGATACAAAATTAATGCACAGAAATCTCTGGCATTCCTATACACTAATGATGAAAAATCTGAAAGTGAAATCAAGAAAACACTCCTATTTACCATTGCAACAAAAAGAATAAAATATCTAGGAATAAACCTACCTAAGGAGACAAAAGACCTCTATGCAGAAAATTATAAGACACTGATGAAAGAAATTAAAGATGATACAAATAGATGGAGAGATATACCATGTTCTTGGATTGGAAGAATCAACATTGTGAAAATGACTCTACTACCCAAAGCAATCTACAGATTCAATGCAATCCCTATCAAACCACCACTGGCATTTTTCAAAGGACTAGAACAAAAAATTTCAAAATTTGTATGGAAACACAAAAGACCCCGAATAGCCAAAGCAATCTTGAGAACGAAAAATGGAGCTGGAGGAATCAGGCTCCCTGACTTCAAAGCTACAGTAATCAAGACAGTATGGTACTGGCAGAAAAACAAAAATATAGATCAATGGAACAGGATAGAAAGCCCAGAGATAAAACCATGCACATATGGTCACCTTATCTTTGATAAAAAAGGTAGGAATGTACAGTAGAGAAAGGACAGCCTCTTCAATAAGTGGTGCTGGGAAAACTGGACAGCTACATGTAAAAGTATGAGATTAGATCACTCCCTAACACCATACACAAAAATAAACTCAAAATGTTTTAAAGACCTAAATGTAAGGCCAGAAACTATCAAACTCTTAGAGGAAAACATAGGCAGAACACTCTATGACATAAATCACAGCAAGATCCTTTTTGACCCACCTCCTAGAGAAATGGAAATAAAAACAAAAATAAACAAATGGGACTTAATGAAACTTCAAAGCTTTTGCACAGCAAAGGAAACCATAAACAAGACCAAAAGACAACCCTCAGAATGGGAGAAAATATTTGCCAATGAAGCAACTGACAAAGGATTGATTAATCTCCAAAATATACAAACAGCCCATGCAGCTCAATAACAAAAAAAACAAACAACCCAATCCAAAAATGGGCAGAAGACCTAAATAGACATTTCTCCAAAGAAGATATACAGATTGCCAACAAACACATGAAAGAATGCTCAACATCATTAATCATTAGAGAAATGCAAATCAAAACTACAATGAGATGTCATCTCACACCAGTCAGAATGGCCATGATGAAAAAATCTAGAAACAATAAATGCTGGAGAGGGTGTGGAGAAAAGGGAACACTCTTGCACTGCTGGTGGGAATGTGAATTGGTACAGCCACTGTGGAGAACAGTATGGAGGTTCCTTAAAAAACTACAAATAGAACTACCATATGACCCAGCAATCCCACTACTGGGCATATACCCTGAGAAAACCATAATTCAAAAAGAGTCATGCACCAAAATGTTCATTGCAGCTCTATTTACAATAGCCCGGAGATGGAAACAACCTAAGTGCCCATCATCGGATGAATGGATAAAGAAGACGTGGCACATATATACAATGGAATATTACTCCGCCATAAAAAGAAATGAAATTGAGCTATTTGTAATGAGGTGGATGGACCTAGAGTCTGTCATACAGAGTGAAGTAAGTCAGAAAGAGAAAGACAAATACCGTATGCTAACACATATATATGGAATTTAAGAAAAAAAATGTCATGAGGAACCTAGGGGTAAGACAGGAATAAAGACACAGGCCTACTAGAGAATGGACTTGAGGATATGGGGAGGGGGAAGGGTAAGCTGTGACAAGGCGAGAGAGAGGCATGGACATATATACACTACCAAACGTAAGGTAGATAGCTAGTGGGAAGCAGCCGCATAGCACAGGGAGATCAGCTCGGTGCTTTGTGACCACCTGGAGGGGTGGAATAGGGAGGGTGGGAGGGAGGGAGACGCAAGAGGGAAGAGATATGGGAACATATGTATATGTATAACTGATTCACTTTGTTATAAAGCAGAAACTAACACACCATTGTAAAGCAATTATACTCCAATAAAGCTGTAAAAAAAAAAAAAAGGCACTAGCAGTGGTGTGCTGGTAGATGTTAGACATCCAGCTCTCCAGGGGGAACAAATAGCCCTGCCTTGCAGCATTTGCTGATTTCCCATGGTTCACACTCCCACCTTGGCCAATCTCAAACTACTGTGACACTAACCAGCAGGCACATTCCTGAAAACGGAATCATTGGCTCTTGTGACCCAGTAAGCTCTGGCTCTAGCAAACCACTGCCACCTGGCAAAGACTGGCTGACAGCTGGCTGAAACTGGCAAGGTGCTTAGGATGGTGACAGTCTCCAAAATCTTGGAGATAAGTGAGGCACCAAACAGGAGACAGGGGAAGAACATTTCAGAGAAGAGAGAGGCAGGGATGCTGTGGGCATGCATACCACAGAGGTGGCTCATGCTTAGGAGAGGATTTCAAAGAACAATTATACACTCGCTAATCCATGTGTGTTTCTAAATTGGTACCATGGCACACAGAAAAATTTCCAACAAGTTTGCTGAACAAACATTTCTGAGTCTTATTACCCCTGCTTGGATTGCTGCAATGACTCCCTACGTGGTCTTTCTGCCCTTAGTTTTCCTCTCGTCAAATCAGTCTTTCACACAAGCCCTGAGGGGTCTGTCCCAAAGGGAAATCTGGCATCTGTGTGCTTAACACTCTCAGAGACTCCTTTTGTCTACAGGATGCAGTGTAAACGCTTAGCACGCATGCAAGGCTACAAAGGGTGGGGTGGGGGGATCTTGTTTACGTGTCCTTCCTGCCTTCATGCAAATCCCAGCAACACCAAATCGCTTTTTTTTTCTAGACTGTTATACCCTTCTCAGTCTGTGTGTCCTGCCGGGAGTGCTCTCACCCCCTCCTCAGAGCTCAGGTGTGACCTAGGCAGCCCTACCCGGCCTCCCTACTCACTCCCCCACCACAACTCATCGTACCAAAATGACCTCTTCAGGGTTTCTCGCCTCTGCCAGCTGGCACGCTCTCCTAGAACCTGGATCCCACCTTATTTCTCTCACCTTATTTCTCTCCCTTGTATTCCAGCACCTGGGACAGTGCCTCATTGTTGAACTGATTTTCTATCTATCTATCTATCTATCTGTCTGTCTGTCTGTCTGTCTGTCTATCTATCTATCTATGGCTGCGTTGGGTCTTCGCTGCTGCACGCAGGCTTTCACTCTAGTTGCTGCAAGCGGGGGTGACTCTGTTGTGGTACGCGGGCTTCTCATTGCAGTGGCTTCTCTTGTTGCACAGCATGGGCTCTAGATGCGTGGGCTTCAGTAGTTGTGGCACACGGGCTTAGCTGCTCTGTAGCATGTGTGTTCTTCCCAGACCAGGGCTCGAACCCGTGTCTCCTGTATTGGCAGGAGGATTCTTAACCACTGCGCCACCAGGGAAGCCCGAATTGATTATTTTCTAAGTACCTACTTAATTCTAGAAACTGAGCTAGGCAAGAGAGCTATAAAGATGATAACAAACAGATACCTTGCTCTTCTAGCATCTCACATGCTGGAGATGAACCTGAAAACAAATCACTTATGGCAACATGATGAGGTTACTTAACATCTTTGAGTCCCAGTTTCCTCATCTACGGAATGGGTTTACTAACACCTTTAGGGCTGTAGATAGAAGAGACAATGCATGAAAACAGCTGGCACAGTGATGGACACACAGAAAAAGCTCAGTACTTGGATGATGATAGCGATGGAGACGGTGGTGATAATGACAATGACGAGGCTGGGATGCAGCAGGACAAGTCCATAAACAGATGACTCGAGTTCCATAGGAAGCGCTGTGATAGATCGAATAGCATGCGGTGGGGCATGGAGGAGGAAGTGACTAATTCTGCCTGAAGAAATATGGAACAAGTTCTAGGAGGAAGTAAGTTTTAAGCTAATTCTAAAAGGATGCATATGTGATTCCCAGCCAGACAAATGACTGGGAGATCATTTACTGATTGAGCCTTACGGGCTTTTATAGAGCAGTTGCTCTAACCAGGGACAATTTTGCCCCCCCCCCCCCGCCCCGGGGACATTTGGCAGTGTCTGGAGACATTTTTGGTCATCACAACGGGGGTGAAGGTGCTACTGGCATCTAGTGGATAGAGGTGACGGATGCGGCTCAACACGCTACAATGCACAGGACAGTACCTACAACAAAGAGTTATCTGGCCCCAAAGGTCAATAGTGCTGAGGTTGAGAAAACTTGTTATGAAGAATCACTAAGGTAGATATAACCATGAAACAATAGCTTATTTAATACAATCAAATGACAGTTTCCTACTTAAACATCAACCTTCTCTGTAAGTACTGAGCTTCAGGATGGGGAATGTAAGGTGACAAAGAGGGAGACTGGCAACTCCTGGAAGTGATACAGTAGTCACTATTGAAAACCAATCCTGGGGGCTTCCCTGGTGGCGCAGTGGTTGAGAGTCCGCCTGCCGATGCAGGGGACGCGGGTTCGTGCCCCGGTCCGGGAAGATCCCACATGCCGCGGAGCAGCTGGGCCCGTGAGCCATGGCCGCTGAGCCTGCGCGTCTGGAGCCTGTGCTCCGCAACGGGAGAGGCCACAATGGTGAGAGGCCCGCATACCGCAAAAAAAAAAAAAAAAAAAAAAAAAGGAAAACCAATCCTGCTGTATGTTATGTAAGTTCTATGTGAAGTCAATAGAAAGACAAGTAACTTTTATAAGTTACTTTTTATACTTCTCTCTGAAAGTTCCCTAAGTTGTTATGAGGCCAGTGATCCATTTTGTGTAAAGAGACTTAACTTGTCTTTCCTAAGGATGGCAGGAGAATTATATTTTAATGGTCTCTGTGCTGAATGGAATGTATGAGACATAAATATTCTTTAAATTTTTATTTAAAATCTCGGTCCACAAGTCTGAGCCTTTATGAGACCATTTTCTGACTCAGCTGGGCTACGGCCCATTCATAGCATCACCTCTTTTATAAATTGGTTCTTTACTAGGTATAAAGTTCTTACCTGCTGTCCCAAGGCTTTCAAAACACCCACAAGCCACCTGCATTTTATGTTATGAGATGGAATTATTTATATTCAATGTTGGATAAAATTTAGTTAAATTATAAGGTGCCCCCAAAGTTTACGGTGATAAATATTATAACAGAAGCATTCCAAAGTTCTCTGGGAGCCCAGAGGTAGGGGCACCTGAGTGGACCAGGAAGACAGGGGAGGCATCAGAGAGGTGAAGATACTCAAGTTGACACTGCAGGATCAGCGTGTTGGTCTGACTCAGAGGAGGTGGGGAGGGAAGGATGGTCTAAGCTGGGGGAATACCAGGGTATGTTTGAAGAACAATAAACAGCTCAATGGCACTAGAGCCAAGGGTGCGTTGATGGCAGTGGTGGAGGTAAAGCTGGCCCATGCACCCCCTCTGCAAACAGCCATCTTCGGCCATCCCCTGGGGGGAGTGGTCCCAGGAAGAGCCCGTGCAGGTTCCGGAGGCTGGTTTGGAGCCCTCTGAGCAGAGAATGAGGTCCTGGTTACTTGAGTGGGGTCTCTGATGTGCCTTTCGGCTCTGGGAGATCACGGCCCCTTCGTCCTTCAGATTCCTTGCCCTGGTGTAGTCAGTGGAGGGCCAGAATGGGGTCCTCTAAAATGCAGTGCCCAGGGCAGGGGCCCCTGTTGCCCAGGTCTGAGGGTCACACTGCTGGGAACACATCTGGAAGCGGCTGAGCTGGGGTTTGAAGCTGGGTCTGTCTGGGAAAGCCCATGATCCTGCTGCGTGGTGCCGAGGCACCGTATTGCTTTGGACAGGATTCTTGGGAAGATGGTTCACACTAAGGAATCCTAACCCGCACACGTCGCATATAAACACTGTCATTAGTGTCACTAATGTTCCCATTTTCCGGTATGCCTTCTCTGTCACGTCCAGGCTTTGCAGACTCAAATAAGAGAGGAATGCCTTTCTCTTCTGTCATGCCTTAATTCCCACCTCTGCCACGTAAAAATAGAAAGGCACAATTTTAACTGACAGGAAGTAATGGTTCTTCTTAGTAATAATGAAAGTGGAGTGTAGAGTTTAAAGCAGGCTTATATACATTAACTTGTCAGCTCTGCCGAGGGAAATAGCTCCACCTGTCAGGGGAGGGAACTGTGGTTCCAGAAAGTTACGTGACTTGTCCAAGATCACCCCAGTTGTGAGTGGGGGAGCCCACACTGGAACCCATTCTTCTTTATTGGGTGGTCTTCTCTGACTAATGCAGCATGATTTTGAATACTCTGCATAGACTGATTGCCACATTGAGGAGGCATAAACAAGATAAATCCCTCTCCGGGGTGAACTAAATTATTGGCAGCCCCATATTTTATCAATGTCACTCAGCCAGCCTTAACATAGGCCTCTTCCCAGCTGAAGACAGTCAGGTTTTGGAGGGGGGCGGATGTCGAGAGGTTTGTGAGTGACACACAGACCCCTAAAATCGACGGTTAGTTCCACTGACATTCTAGGCACAAGTTTTAATGCAACTTCTATTATTCTGATGTTCCAGTTTCATTTTTCGATTTTATCTTCTCAAACACAAAAGAAAGTGTTTAAAGTGTTCTACTCAAGCTTTCTCAGAGGATGGTACCAAGTGTGCAAGCTGGCTGGTTCGGTTGTCAGTGTCAGAACCTGGGTTTCAGGAGAGGACGTGCCTGTATGCATAGCTGTGTAGGTGTGTACGTGCCTGTACATACGTCTGGGAGGGGTTTGCGTGTGCAGGGTGTGTATGGAGTGATTTCTGTGTGCCAGGTTCCACTCAGAGACTGATGAATGTAACCTTATTTAATCCTCATCACAGCCCTGGTTGGAGGCACAACTGTCCCCCTTTTACGACAGAGGAAATAGAAATCACAGAGTAAGGGAAGCAGCAGAACTGGGGCTTGAATCCAGGGGTTCTATCACTCAAGCTCTTTCCACTCCACCCACAGTGCATACAGATACACTTATTTGCCCAGAGAGAACATAGTGATCATAAAACCTATCTGGGCGAATCTACACATTCAAGACCCAGCTATAAAAGGAATGACAGAGGCGGGCTCTGGAAGCACAGAAACTGTTCCATGTCTACTGTGGCTTTGAGCTCACTACAGCAGAACAGGTTCTTTGCTGATGCTGGTGACAATGAGACCTGAAAGTGGCACCAAGATGCAAGCCTCCATCTGGGAGTCAAAAGGCTAGGGTTCCAGGTTTGGTTCACCCACTGATAAAAAACAAAACACAGCTGGAGAGGAGTTTCCAGAACATTCTCTCATGAATCTTCACAACAACAGTGTGAAGTAGACGCCACTGTGCTCGTTTTATACATGGGGAAACTGAGGCCAGAGAGACCCTGTCACATTCTCAAGGTCAGGAATCTGATAGATACCAGTGTGGAGACTCAAACCCAGGTCTTTAAACTCTGAACAGCATTTTCCCACAAGGCAAGCTGCCTCTGCCTCGGGAATTTTCACACAAATATTTTAACTCACAGTAAACCCCTTCTTTTGAAACCTGGAGTCCGGGAAACACCACTCATGTGTATTCACTTTCCCTAGTTTTCACTTTCCCATTGTTTTGCACCACTAACAACCAATATTTCATAGATTGCGGAAACAGGCATATACATTAGAGGTCAAACCTCTGTCACCACAATAGACATCTGTTTTCCCAGTGACGGTGGATTCTTTCTCCCATGCTCTGATCACTTCATACCGTGTTTTCAGGCCAGGTCAATATTTCAGGGTGTTGGCACGGTCATTATCAAGGAAGCCATTACTGAATGATTCGTTGATTATACAAAGATGTATCGAGTCCCTACTGTGCTCCTTGCATTGTGCTATGTGAGCGTGGTGCAAGGCTGAATAAGACACATTTCCTAACCTCCCGAGAAGTTTCCGCATTGACTGGCCACCACCTTCACTGCTTGGAAGGATGGTGGCGGAATTGGAAAGCCTTACTTGGTGTGACCTGGCGCGATGGTGGTGCAGTTCGCATCCCTGTGGCAGGGGTTCTTAGACTCACAGACGTCGGTCACGCTGCACCCCACTCCAGGGACAAAGTTGCGGTAGTGTTCCGCACACTCGCAGTGAGCCTTCAGTCGATGGGAAGAGAAGAGCAAAGAGTGTTCTCGTTAGTCACTTAGGCTGACATTCTTCTTAAATTCCTTTCTTTATTCTGCCATAAAAGCTGACTTGGGGTAGGTCTAGAGTGTGGGCTGAAACTAAAATTTGTCAGCAGATCCAGAATTGGAAATCATGTTCACATCTCATCTGTTTGGAAACTCATACACCTTGCTTGTAGTTCACATTTTCAGTTCTTTGGTTTGCTAACCCTGGGCCTCCCTGGCACCATACTTCCTGCTTTCAGATTTAGGTGAGTAGAGACTGAGGCTCAGATGGGAGGTATTATTTCTCTAGAATAGTGGTTTTCAACCAGGAGTCTCAACCCAAGGGACATTGGGCTTGTAGACATTTTTGATGGTGACAACAGGGTGGGGGGACAGTGCCACAAGAGGCCAGGGATGCTGTTAAACATCATACAATGCACAGGATACTTCCTACAACAAAGAGTTCTCAGGTCCAAAACGCTAATCATGCCAAGGATGAGGAACCCTGTTCTGGAATAATGAACGCACTGCTTCTGTGTGAACGATGGAGGGTTTCTAAGGCTTGAAAATATGCCTTGGGACCCATTTTTAAAGTGACAAAGTATATGTTTTAATCTCACTCCCAAGGTCCTGGGGCTTTGGTTCATGATGTAACATGACTTTTCCCATAAGGGACCTCATTTAGAGGATGAGAATTTAGCCCTTTGAATTCCTTACAAGCTAGCCTCAGAAATTGATAGCAGAAATGTCATATGATGTATTCTTTTTCTCGGACGTGAGATCGGGTGGATTCTCTGCAGGGGACTCCAGGAGCATCCCCATGGGGTGTAGATTAGACTGCTGGGGACCCATGACTGGGTTCGGTCAGACACTGAAGGCTTTCCTCTCACCCAGGCAGCAGTAGTCTCTTGTATGGATGGGTTTCCTCCACTGGACACTTGACATGCAGTTGTGGCTGCAGTGGGCACCCACTACATATTTGGTGGGTGAATGAGATATTGAGGAAAGAGCTCTTTGATCTGGACTCTGTAGCAAAGGTCTCCCGACTAGGCTGAATTTTACCAGTCAAGGTCATGACGTGATTTAGAAAATCACCTATGTCTCACTCCAGAGTATCTTCATTGCTCCCTACAAATCTGTCTTTGCTGCCTGACATTTTATCAGCATTCATCCCTTTGGGACAGAGTATTTTGGTCCTAAGAGTCCCCTCTCACTTTGAAAAGACATTAGAGAGACTGGAGGAATGCAGGTGAAAGTCAATTACATATTTTCCCAAGACTTCATTAACAGTTAATTTGTTAATAGAATTTGAGCTATGTGTATATATGTTGTCAATCATCAAACAGGACTGGGATGGAGGAGACAGTGAAGTTTTGACTGGAGAGCTGGGAAAGGGCGAGTTCAGAGGGTAGATCATGGCTCCCTGAGGTTGACCCCAAGCACACGGAGGTCTGTCTGGACAGGAAGCCCGACCTGAGCATGGAAAGGGAGAACTGAGACAGCACGGTTTTACCTTCAGCGGGTGGTCCTACTTCTATTCTCATCAGTTCCAACATCATTAGCTCACCTGTCCGGGCCCATCATATCTGCACACCGTGGACTCTGTAGGGCAGTTTCCAAAGTTAACTTGGCAGGGGTCCACTGGTAGGCACACCTGGCCGTCCCCGTGGTAGCCTTCTTGGCACGTGCAACTGTGCTGATTTGGTCCTAGGTAGGTGCACCGTGCGTGAGGGTGGCAGGTGTTTTGTGAACATGGGTTGATGGCTGGAGAAGCAATGACGAAATAAGGTGGTTACCACACTCAGGGAAGGAGAAGGAAAACTGAACTGTGAAGGGATTGCAAATCACAGCTTATCCAAGCTGCAAAGGCAATTCAACAGTTTTAAGAGAGAGAGTAAAAAACATTTCATCTTACCCTCCTGATCACCCCATTGACCAAAAAGATTTACATATGGCCATTAGAAATTATAATTACAAGTACTGTGATGATGTATTATTATGCCATGTTATGTGTGGGTTTAAATATAAAATCGCATGAAAGAAAGCACTGATATTAATAGAATTTATAATACGTACTGGGCCCATTTCTAAGCATTTGCCATATGTGAACTCAGTTAATCCTTACAACCCCCTAGCGTAGTTACTATTATCCCCATTTCATAGATAGGAAAATGGAGGCACAGGTAGGTTAAAGAATTTGTCCAAGGTCATATTGTTAGTAACAGGCAGACCTGGGATTTATGCCCGGGCAGCCGGGCTCCAATAGCATGTTCATAACCAACACACAACCACTCATGAAGTGAAACAGCATGAAAGGAAGTAAGGGGACTTCCCTGGTGGCGTAGTGGTTAAGAATCCGCCTGCCAAGGCAGGGGACACGGGTTCGATCCCTGGTCCGGGAAGATCCCACATGCCGCAGAGCAACTAAGCCCGTGCACCACAACTACTGAGCCTGCGCTCTAGAGCCCACGAGCCACAACTACTGAGCCCACATGCAACAACTACTGAAGCCTGCGCACCTAGAGCCCGTGCTCTGCTACAAGAGAAGCCACAGCAATGAGAAGCCCATGCACTGCGACGAAGAGTAGCCCCCGCTCACCACAACCAGAGAAAAGCCCGCGCACAGCAGCGAAGACCCAACGCAGCCAAAAATAAATAAATAAAATAAATTTATTAAAAAAAAAAAGGAAGGGAGGAAGGAAGAAGGAAGGAAGAAACAAACTACATTCTATCTTAATATTGATTTAGGTGATATAGAAGAAGAAAAACGTACAGTTACTAGGGGGGAAAGTGGAGGGGGAAGGGATAAATTGGGAGACTGGGACTGACACACACACACTACTATATATAAAAGAGATAACTAATAAGAACCTATTGTATAGCACAGGGAATTCTGTTCAATGCTCTGTAATGACATATATGGGAATAGAATCTAAAAGAAAGAGTGGATATATGTATAACTGATTCACTTCACTGTACAGCAGAAACTAACACAACATTGTAAATCAATTATACTCCAAAAAAATTAATTGAAAAAGTGTAAAAATCTATATATGTGCTTTGATAACAAGAGAACTTGCCATTTATTGAAGAGCTACCACATGATGAGCATTTTGCTTAGAATTTTTAATATACGTCATGCAACTACACAGAGAGAAACAGAAGTGGTCATTGCGTTAATATTAAGAAGGTTGTGAGGTTTTTTTCTGTTGAGGAATCTAACCGTCTCAATGGATAAACCAGCAGGATCGAAGTTCTACTCACGCTCGCAGTGTCTGCCATCGCCTTTGTAACTGGGGATGCATCTGCATTCTAGTTTTGTTTCATCTTCGCTGGAAGGTGAGCATCTGGAATTTTCTGGGCAGAGCAAGGCTGCACATTCTGGGATGGCTGGAAAGGAAGATTGTTGAGGTAATGGCCTTAGTAGAACAACCAGTTCTAAAAAAATCTCAACAAATGCAATATTCCCTATTATTACAAAAGTGACACAGATTCAGTGTAACAATTCAAAGAATACAGAACCAGTAAAGCAAAAATGAGCTGTCTTCTTCTTCTCATTCTCCCATCCCACTCCCACAATAACCAATGTTAACAACCAATAAAATACATTTATGTGTAAGATTTTCAAAAGATGAAATGGGATCCTGTTAAAATATTCAGGAACTTGATTTTTAATTTAACAATATATTATGGAGGTATGTAAGGGTGTACCTTAATCTCTGCTGACTGCACAGCATTCTATAAGATAGATGGGGCTTAGATGGCTGTTAAAAACTATAGAGTCTGGCATAATTAGCCAACTTGCAAAGCGAACAAGTTGGGCTGACACAGTCACATGGTTGCTGCTAGAAGATATAAGATGCCCGGGTCAGAGCTAAAGGACCATTTATCACTCACATCAGGAGCAGTAGTCAGAATGTCAGCATTTTTGGACCAGTTCTTCCAAGCCCTGGTTCCCACAGGGCAATGCAGAGAGGGCCATACTGAGACCTGAACAGGCAGCGGATTTCATTACAGAAGAGGAGCCCTGAGCTTAGGGAGCTGAAATGCTTTTCAGTTTGTTTTTAAATAAGAGGCAATGTACTGCTTAGGGCCCAGGCAAGAGAGAGAAACCATGCAATTGTTTGAACAGTGAAAATTTTAGTGTGAAGATTCATGAACAGAGTGGACTAACAGGGAAGTGGCTCCTGACAGCTAAAAAGAGCTCAGAAGCATAAAGGAATGGAAGAAAAATAAAGAGCAACCACTCCTCTCGGGTTAAGATAAGAGTAAGTCCTCCCCTTCCAGAGCTGAGACCCGGATGTCACTGGCAAGGACGTGGCCTTGGTCACTCTACAGCAGAGAGGTTGCTGACGTGTCTGCTGGTGACACTTGCTGGAGGCCATCCCTCTGGGGCCCCAGGGAAGGTCATCCACAGGGAGCTGCCAAGCCTGGGAAAGCGGCTTGCCTCTGGATGCTACTGGAAGCAGAAACTGAGAAGCCCACCTTCTCAGAAGCGCGGCGTACTCCTGGGCGTGACCGGGGCAGGGGTGGTCTCAGGGGCCAGCTGTGTGGCATGGAGGCGGGTGGTCAGCTCTCTGGTTGGCTGGTCCTGCGGGGCCCTTGCTGTGCATGGGGCTGAGGGGAGGGTGTGCAGAACAGCTCCTGAACTGGGCCACCAGCCTGCACTCTCTAGGGCTCCTGGCTATGCTCTGCCGCCCGAGTCAAGCACTAGACAAGGTATGCAGTGGTCAAATACTGGAGGATGCTAAGCCTTGCCAGAACCTAGTGCTGGAGAAACTGTGCAGGGCTGAGCAGCGGAGCAGAGCCGTGTTCTTCAGGAGCCTGGTGAGTGAGCTAACCCAGAAACAAGAAGAGAAAACTCTTGCTTCTTCGGTGTCCCTTTAGCACCCTCTATTGATAAGGCTTCACATCTTACTGGCTGACAAATGAGACCTATTCCAAAGCCCACCTCCATATTCACAGAGCAGGCAAAAAGGGTGAATTTGGAGCTGAGAGGCAATCCACTGATAACTGGCACAGGCAGTAAGCGTGCCCGCACTTGTTCCCGAGGGAGGTCCTATATCTTCCAAGGCTGTTCGCTCTACAAACATCCTTGTAAAGATGTTGGAACAAAGGGCAGTCAGTGTGCTGCTCCCAAGATGTGCACAAATGTGATGTATGCGTTTGTCTTCCAACAGTGACTAGTTGAATCAAAAATTCATAGAGAATATCCCCTCACCTCTTCCATAAAGTAGAATTGTTGCTGAGAAGGGGCTACCCTTTCAGGATCACGTTTTCCACCCCTCTTTGCATCCAGGTGGGGTTATATGACTAGTCTACGTTGACGGAATATTGGAAGTTCTATGTATTATTCTGAACTTTATAAGGAGATGCTTCTCTACACTCTCTCCTTCCTTCCATGGCTCAAAGCAGAGCACTCGGAGGTGCTACAGAATGGCAGACGCATGCAATGGAAGGCTCTGGATCTCTAAACACCATGTGGCGGGGAGCTGGTGGGGGCCAGGAACACCCACATTGCACTGTTACATTAGTAAGAAATAAACGTCTGTTGTGTTAAGCCAGAGGTTCCCCAAATTCCCAGGTCACAGTGCCCTTAGTGTTTCAGTATTTTTTTCATGGGACCCCAATACAAAAGGAATATCTACCGGTTCATTTACTAAGTTGTTAGAACTAAAGAATTCAGTGACTATTTATGTCATGATAACGTAGTAGCCATCTGAAAAAGTAATACGGTTAATAGGAAGATTAAATATTTGATTCTTAAACAACCACATTTACTTACTAACGGGACACGTGAGCTTGTTGGAGATGGCACAACTTCTGCAGCCTTGGAATCAGATTGGAAACTACCACCCTCCTTCCAGTTAAAATGATTTTTGCATGGTACTTACTTTTTACCACAGTGACCACTGGAAATGCAGCTTTGTAAAGAAATGACACCACCGGACAAAATGTAGCGCTACCTAATGTTGAAATTGTGTACTAACTCAGGTTAACATTTCATACGATATTCTACAGATGTATCACCGTTTCCCTCAGAAATTAAAAATATCCCATAGCAGCCCTGTGAGTTCGATGGGGACCTTTGGGATGCCTTGGCGCAGTTTTGGAACCGTAGTGTTAAGCCATTGGATTTTTGTGTTGATTTCTTTCAGCAGCTAGCATTCTTCTAACTAGAATAGGATGTACCACACTTCACTCAACCACTTCCTACTCACGGACGTTCAAGTTGCTTCCAGCTTGCTTTGTTCTTAAAAACAATACTATCATGAGTTTCTCTGTACATATATTCTCACCTACCCACCCCTCCAGTCCTCTAGGTAAATTCCTAGAATTGGGGCTGTAGCCTCAAACTGTAAGCATCCTTTAAAATTTAATAGATACATATCTCTATAGATTGTAGCAATTCACATCCCCACTGACAGTAGCGTAATTTTTCTCACACCCACAGATAGATATGACCTAGGTTTTCAACCTGTGTAACACAGTGGGCAAAAAACCAGAACCAAACCAAAACAAAACCTCCCAAACTCCAATGTACTACTTCATTATGGTTTTAATTTGCATTTCTGTGACTCCTAGTGGGGTTAAGCACCTCTTCTATGCTTCTTGGCCAGTTTTCATTTCTTCCTGGGAATTAGCTGCTCCTTGGCTGATTTTAAAGGTGGGCTCATGGACTTTCTATTATAAAAACGTTTCTGCCGTGTGGATTGCAGATATTTTTGTCCCAGTCTATTTATTTTCTGACTCAACAGCATTATTTTGTCATTTGGAAGCAAATCTTTTCATGCTGTCTATTAGGCTGGATCTCTGGTCTTATTAAAAAGCGTTTTTGGTTTGTGTTTGGGTTTTTTGCTCATGAGTCCCCTGGGCAGTACAGGAGTAGCTGGGGAAGGAGGCTGATTGAGGGCTATGGAAGGGGTCCACCCTAACCAGCTGAGTTTCATTCTGCCGTTGATTCATATTGGCTGTTTGCATGTCTGTCTCTTCCACAGGAAGAAGGCAGAGGCTGTCTTTTATTCATCCTCCTTTCTACCACTGCTCATATCTTCTCAACGACTTTCAATAAAGTGCGTTTGAATTTTCTGAATTTGATTCTTGTCTCATCCCTTTATTTTACAGACCAGGAGAATAAAATCCAGAGGATAACTTAAGTGAAGCTATTGTCACAGGCAGCATGTCCAATTTCCTAACGGCTAAGCTCCAAATTCACCCTTCACCACCTGCTCTGTGATAACGGGCTGGACTCTGAACATTTCTCCTTTGCAGGAGAAATGTTAATGTTTATGTTAATCTTGGCCAGTAGAGGGCGCCGGAGGGCCACCGCAGGAGGAAGGGGCTCCGCTTGCCGGTTCTGCTGTGCAGTGTTGCGCTTCTGCTGTTTGCTGCCGCTGCACAGCCTGCCAGTGGTGTGGGTGTGTGAGGACATCCAGGGATGCCCTGTCCCAACTGTGCACTCAGAGTGCACAGTTCATTGGTGACCTTGCATCCCTGGCCTGGACCCGGTGGCCACCTTCCCACAGCCCTCCCCACGCACGGACATTGAAGGTTCCAGGTTTAGCACCCACGGTGCCCCGACTCCCTCTGTCCACTTGTCCCCCAGCCTCGGCTCATCAGTGCCCTGAAGGCTTGTTGCCTGCCTTTTGGGTGACTGTGCTCCCATGCTGGCTTGGGCAAACCAGCAAACCTCTCCCCTACTAAGTGGGCTGCCACCACCCCTTCTCCAGCAAGATTTGAGCCCAGCCTTGGGGATGGCTGTCCCCTTCCAAGTTTGCCCTTCTTTGTTATGCCCCATCAGCCCTACAGTTCATTTTGCATTTTTATAGCCACTCTCCTAACATAGCTTACTAATTCTTTATATTAAACTTCCCTTGCTGCAATCACCCTGTGGTCTCTATCTTTTGATTAAACCCAGTGTGATCGACTGTTTAGAGAATTTCAGTGACTTGAGTCCCAGCTCACTTATTTGCTATTCTGTGAACTTTGGTGAATCATTTAGCCTTGGTAAGCCTCCATTTCCTGTTGATGTGCTCTGTCTTTGAGACCTATAATGGAGAACATGCCTTATCTCCCTTTTCAGGTACCTAACTCGTTGCAATGGCCCCAATGTCTTCCTCTCCAGTCTATCCTCACACTGCCACAAGCTTGGCCTTCCTAAAACATAGCTACAGCCATGTCACTGCATTGTTCCCAAGTCTTCCGTGACTTCCAATATTCTAAACGATCTCTTCCCTCTCCTCCCTTCCCCTCCCCTCCCCTTCCCTTCTCTCCCTTCCTCTCCTTTTGTCCCCTTTCTTTTAAAATTGTTGCCTATCTCCCAGCAAAACATTTGATGGCACATCACACATGTAGAGCCCCAGTACACGCATGCACAACTGAAATGCATATGTCTGTGCCCATCTGATCTGGTGTGGTATTAAGGGAACTAGCAGCACTTACGCTTGTCACAGCTGGGGCCGGTGTACCCAGAGTAGCACTCACAGGTCCCATCGCCATGTATTCCACTGTTGCATACTCCATGCACGCAGCTGCACACTGCAGACAGAAAATGGGAATTTTTCGTTACCTGATGTAGACTTCCTCCAAAGATTCTGGAAGGATACTGTTTCAGATAGTGTTTATTGAGATTCTGCTTGATGAAGTGGGCAAAACCATGGTTTGAAGCCCTAGAGACCCTAGTTTGAACCTTGGCTTCTTTTTATTAGCTTCAGTTTATAGTAAGTCCCCACATACGAACAAGTTCCATTCTGAAAGTGGGTTCGTAAGACCAATTTGTTCGTAAGTCCAACAAAGTTAGCCTAGGAACATAACTAACACAATTGGCTATATAGTACTGTACTGTAATAGGTTATAATAATTTTCACACAAATAATACATAAAAACAAACACAAAAAATAAAGAAAACGTTTTTAATCTTATAGTACAGTACCTTGAAAAGTACAGTACAACAGCTGGCATACAGGGGCTGGCATCGAGTGAACAGGCGAGAAGAGTGACTGACTGGAGGAGGTGGGGGATGGTAGAGCTGAAGGATCGCCAGCAATAGGAGATGGAGGGCGAGCTGCAATTCCACTCACACCTGACGTTGATGGAACAGGTTCTGGTTCCTTGCTGGCACCAGATGCATGCTCACATCTTTGAAAGTTTGCAACTTGAAGGTTCGAACTCTAAGGTTGTTACATGTCCCACCTCAATCCCGTCCTTCATCCCCATGGGAACTGTCCTCCTTTAGGTCCTTATCTTGTTTTGCCTGGACTATTGCAGTAGCACTTTACCTGGACTCATTATTCGATTTCTCACCTCTCCATTTTATCCATTTCATTTGATCAGTAATGGTATCAAGGTGGTGTTCCTCCAAATATCTCAGTGACTCCCAATTGCTAACCAAATGAAATCTAAATTCCTCTGTTTGGCAAACAAGGCCCTCTCCAAGCTGACTCCAACCTTTAAAAATTTTCATTGTCATCTTTTGCCACTTCATTTTATGTGTCTTAGGATCGAAGTGCATGGGATGACTCACTAGAGTTCATCTTCCTTCAAAACACATGTTGAACATCTACTACTTACAGGGCGCTGTGCTTGGGATTAATGATCCAAAGTCCCTGCCCCCAAAGAGCTCACAGTCTGAGGGCGGAAGAAAGCAGCCCATCATAATGAGGTGTGATAGATGCTAAGATGTGACAGGTCAATAGCCATGGGGGCTGGCCAGGAAGAGATGGGGGGAGCTGGTCTAGGAAAGATCGCGCCCTGTGGACGCAGCAGGACACGCATCCTGTACTTTCACTCCTTCATGCTCTTGCCCCCACTCTGCTCCCTTCTGCATGCAATTGAAATCCTCCTTATCCTTCTAGGCCAGCTAAAGCCCCTCTCCTCGGTGGTACCGTCTCAGAGGTGCCAAGACAGAATCTGTGCTCCCCTGGGCAGTACTTTCTTTGTACCTCATTCACTATCACCTCCTCCTGCAACTACTACTTTTGTCATGCCAGCCAGCCAAGTACCACCAGGAACACAACAGTGGTCCAAGTCGGCAGCAGGGGCGAGGGGTCATGAAGAAGCAGCAGTAGCCACTCGTGTTAACCGGGAGAGGTGGCCATTGGGTTGCCCACTGTCACTGTTTATTTCTCTATTCGGACAGGATAAGGCAGTGGCCTAGTTTTCGTCTTGTTCCAGCACAGATAGAGCGAGCCATTGATGGTGACATTCTACGAAATTGCAGGCCAGCGACCAGCCGACAGCTGTCAGGGCTGCGTTTTTCTCTCTCAATCTGGTGAGGTACTACATATGGAAAATGGGAGACAACTAGCTCCAGTGCTCATTCAAATTACTGAAGAATTAAACTGGATTTGCAATTGGCATCCTCCCTTTAAAAACTGATTTGCTGTTGTTTCTATGTTAGCAGAGCACTTTGATGTCCACCCATGGCTGTAGCTTTTGGAACAGATGAGCTCCAGAGGGAAGTCAAATTCATCGTGGAGATAATAGGGGTGAGGAGGGGGTGTACTACGGGCTCAGTAGAGAAGACGCGAATTAATTCAGTTAAAAAATATCTACCCAGGGCTTCCCTGGTGGCGCAGTGGTTGGGAGTCCGCCTGCCGATGCAGGGGACGCGGGTTCGTGCCCCGGTCCGGGAAGATCCCACATGCCGCGGAGCAGCTGGGCCCGTGAGCCATGGCCGCTGAGCCTGCGCGTCCGGAGCCTGTGCTCCGCAACGGGAGAGGCCACAGCAGTGAGAGGCCCGTGTACCGCAAAAAAAAAAAAAAAAAAAAAATCTACCCAGCTCCTACCTAGGGGCGGGCACTGGATTAGGCACTGGGTGTACAAATAAGAGTAACTCACAATATCTAAATTCAAGCGGCTCACAGTATAGTGGGGCAGCTGAAGTCTAAGAGATACACTGCTTCTGCACATCCTAAATGCTGTCATGCAGCCCATGGAGAGGCTGTGGAGGCGGAAGGGGGGAGTCGAATGTGACTCAGCCCCTGCTCCCAACTTAGATGCTAACTACAAGGGCCGTCCTTGTCACTGAGCCTCCCTTCTAGGCACGAGCCTCTCCCCAAGTCCTGTCTTCCAGCACAGCCCATGTACTGGATTAACTGACCTGGCACGGGTAGCTTTCGGGAGCCTCTGACACGCACTGCAGGGCCGCCAGCCACTGCCAAGAAAGTGTCCTTGGGAAGGAGACGTGAGTGGCAGAGGGATTCCCAAAGGTCATTTAAAGAGCCCTGGGTATTTGTTAAACCAGCTTCAGCAAATCTCTAGAGACATGTGAAACCTGGGGTGTATGACTTTAAAGTAGCCAAAGCCACGGCCACTGGGGTCAGAGGGACAGAGCACAGAGCCCCTGTGCCGTGCCCCTGGCAGAGTGAGCTGCCCTCTCTCATGTTCCCGTATCATCCCATGTGTACCGTGCACATAGGCTCATAAGTGTCTCCCACATTTCCAGCTCCTTGGGAGTGGGGACCTAATCTCTCCCCTCTTTGGATGCCCATCACCTGTCACGGGTCTAGTGCGTGGTGGGTGCCTGCCAGGGCCGAATGGTGCAGTGGTTTTTGTGCCCAGGTTCTGGAGTCAGACACTTGGGGTCAAACCCTGCCCCTGTCCCTGTAATAGCTGCGTGACCTTGAGCAACCTCTCTGCTTCTTCATCCATAAAATGAGGAACCCAGCTTGCAGAGTTTTTCCAAAGAGATCCTGCATGCCAAACCCTGTGCACTGCCTGGTGCCCAGCAGACACTCAGCAAATGCTTGCTACTGTTTAACAAGACACGACCGTGGGATTGATTCGGGTCATATCAGAGAAAGTGGGCTTTGCCTTCTGCCCTCACCTGGGGTGAGGCACTGAGCAGGCGAGGGTCTTGGCAGCTGAGATGAACACCCCTGGCTGATGCAGCTTGAAATCATCTCTAAGCAAATCGAGAGTCAGGTAGGAGAATGCTCTGGCAGCAGGTTAAAGTCAGTGTTAAAAATAAACCGTAATTCATAGCACTGTCCTACTTACAGGCAGAATTGCCACCACCAACGACCACTGCCTCACGGGTGAAACAACACTGGCACCCAGTGGATGCCTGGCTGAAAAGGTTTCCAGGTTCCCCTACGGGAACCTGCCAATGGGAAATGACCAGCCATCACTGAGCCATCATTCATTCGTTCATAGGTGAGTGAAGAATGTTCAGCTTACTGTGGGATTGCTCTTGTCCTCGCTTAATACTTGCTTCTATTGAGTGGTTATGACTTGCCGCTGGGAGCTTTTCTATGAGTCAGTCCCCCGAGGCAGGTATTATTCTTCCTGTTTTGTAGATGAGGAGGGCTTAGAGAGGTTAAATAGCTTGCCCCAGGTCCCACAGCAACTGGGCTTGGTTTCAAACACAGGCCAGCTGACTTGAAGCCTGCTCTCTTAGCCATCACGTTTGAGAGCTGCGCTATCCAATATGGTAGCCACTAGCCACGTGAGGCTATTTAAATTTAAACTGAGTAACATGGGCTAAAATTTAACCGTCAGTTCCTCAGTTGCACTAGCCACATTTCAGGTACTCAATGGCCACACGTGCCTTGCGGCTACCATGTTGGAGAGTGTAGGTCAGGACATTTGATCATCTCACAAAGTTCTGTTGGAACCCAGAACTGGGAGTCTTATCTCCCGAGTCTCAGTTTAGGTTTCCAATTTTCTTACTTAAAAACTTGGGTTTCCAAACCCTTTCGCTTGCCCTTTCTCCATGGCACAAACAAGTGTAAAGGAAAGCCACTTTTTAAATTTGGAGATGTTTGGAATCTCCATGTACATCTGTGCTCACAGGCAACCAACACCAGTTTCTTGGAGGCAACATGAGCTCATCTTCTTTCTAAATTTTCATCCACAAACAATTACTTGGCTTTCTTGGTGAGTAAGCAGCGTTGGTTGCTGTCTTTCTTCCTATTTCAATATTTATTTAAAATATGTGATTTAAATTCTATTATGGTAGGGAAGGACCAATTTGAAAGACATGTTCTTTATAAACGATTGATTATACTTAATAGTTTACTGTCCTTTAATATAATGTAATGTTAAAAAAAAACCACTCAGAATGCTAACATCTGTTTTAAATTTGCTTTTGCTAACACTCTTATGAAATAATCTTTTATAAAGCGGTGGATGAAGAAAAAACTAAGATTGGGGGACACTAGGGAATAGTAGGTATTAATAATAATAATTGCTATCATTTGTTGTGCAGTGATTATCTCATGAGTTCCTCGTAATAATTCTAAAGGAGGCAATATTATTTCTATTTTTACAGATGAAGACGCACAGAGCACGCTTAGTAAACTTCAGGTTCCCACAATTTACAGCAGCCCTGGGGCGGAAACCCAGTCTGAGTCTAAAGCTGGAGCTCTCGTCACCTCTACACGACGCCTCCCAATAACATGTTCCTCGGTCAGGACAAGAGGGCTGGAGCAAGTTGTATCATTCATTCACTCCCTCATTTGTTCATTCATCCAGCCAAGAGTGTAGCGTGTGTCTACCACGCAGGCTGCACTGTGGAAGGTACTGGAGATGAAGAGGTATGACAGCGCCCGCTTTCAAGGATCCCATGGATTAGAATGAGATCATGTCTTTGCTGTTGCAGATGAAACTTATTACAGAGTGAGCTAACTTGGGGGGGCTGGGATGTCTGTTTTTCTTGCCCAAAATATTTGAATCAACGCAGCGTCTACCAAATATGATTTTTCTATAAAAGCCAAACTGAGGTGGTGTTGGACAAAGGCCACTTGACTTACCCTTTTTGGGAGACTATGAATCTGGCAGACACTGTCCCTACTACGCCCACATTCTCTAGGCCTTCCTTGCCAAGCCCATGCATTCAGCTGCCTTCCAGTAGCCTGTGAACACTTCCTAGGAAGCCTGCTCTGCCTGGGTGCCCACTGGGGGTTGGAAGTGCCAGGGAATGGACAACTCCCCTCCAACGACCGCATGTATTAGTTTCCTACTGCTGCTGTAACAAATTACCACAAACCTAGCATCTTAAAACAACACACATCTATTGTCTTACAGCTCCGGAGGTCAGAAATCCAAAGTAATTGCTCTAAGATCAAGGTGTTGGTGGTTGTGTTCCTTTCTTGAGAGGAGCATCCCTCTCCCTGCCTTTCCCAGCTTCTAGAGGCTGCCCACATTGCCTGGCTCGTGAGCCGCTTCCGCCTACAAAGCCAGCAAGGGCTGGTGGAGTCCTTCTCACGTCTCGTCACTCTGACACCACATCTTCTGCCTCTGCCTTCCTCGTCCACATTTAAGGACCTTTGTCATTACGCTGGGTCCACTCAGATTATCCAGGATAGTCTCTTTATGGTAAGGTCAGAAGATTAGCAACCATAATCCCATCTGCTAGCTTAATTCTCCCTTGCCATGGAAGGCAACATATTCCCAGGTCCATGGGATTAGAATGTGGACATTCTGGGGAGTGGTCATTATTCTGCCCACTACACCATGGCTCCCTCTCCCCTCAGGTAAAGTAACTCCAAGGTGAGTGTTCTACACGGACTCCAGAGTTCCCCAGGGGATTAAGCTCTGGTCATCCACACTGGCCTCTGTCTTGACAACACACCCTTTATTTCCTCTGTGTCACTTTCTCAGTGTTTCCCTGGGTCACCTCTCAAATATGCTACTTGTACTAGAATGCTTGCAGAATGCTTCTGGGTCAACTTCTGCGGAGAACCAGAAATAAGAGAGTGGACAAACCCATGTCAAGAACAAAGCCATAATCTGCAAATTGGGACAAACAGCCTCTGATCACCTCAGGTATTTATCTGTGAACTTCCCAAAGAAGGACAGATTAGATGTGCTGGGACCTGTGGTGGATATAGAGGCCCCTGACGAGAAGGTCAGTGCTGAGACCATGGTCTGGGAAGACCTCATGGAGAAGCTGGGCAGGCAAGGAACTGGTGGATGTTGGATCCTGGAGCCTGGGGAGAGGGATACTATGCCCCAGAGTTTGCCAGGAAGCATTCCTGGTGAGTAGCTGCCTGCAAGCACTGAAAACCACAGACACACTGTCTCTCCTTATCAGATTTCTTGTCAACTCTCTGTTTTGCCTGTGTAGACTTGGTTATAGAGAACCGTTCTGTGTTTTTCCCCCAGGGAACTTTATTTCTGGGGTCTTGAGCTATATAAGCCATGTCTGACTTTCAACCTCCACAATTGCATTCGATGACACAAAAGTGAGACATACTTGCTGAACAGCTGGGTCCAAATACGTTGTCATCAGTGCAGGTTTCACAGGCTGTTCCGCCAAATCCTTCCTGCAGGACACCCCAGGGAGAGGATGTTAGACCCAAGCGATCTGTGCTGCCCACAAAGCCCTTGGATTTCTAACTGACTTGTCTGGTCAGCGTTTGTTTCTCAAGTGTTATCTTCCCTCTGTGCCTGTCCTGAAACTCCTTCTTTCTCTTTCTTTCTTCATTGCTCTTTTTGTGTTATAATTTGTACATCCATCCCTGCATCAGTTATTACTAAGAGTCTGGAGCTCTTCAGAAGAAAGCTGCTTCGTTAGTCCAAAGATACAGAGAGCAAGTACTGATGGCTAAATCATAATTCCACCCAAGGGGGAAATGAAAACGCTTTCAGTTTTGCATTTCTGAAGACAATTGAGCTCAATCCTTTTCAGAAGGATTTCTTTGTATTTCCATTGTCTAAGGCTTGAAGCTTGCAAAAGTCCCTTTCGTGGGACAGCAAAGAAATGCCTCAATTGGCAGGCGCAGTGCTCAAGCATGGGTGCGGAGGACAGCTCCGAAGACTCGTCTGTTAATAACGGTGGTTTTTAACAGTAACAATGCCAAATTTCTGTAGCCCTGCATGGTTTCACAAAGTATCTTCATATACATGATCTCATCTCACTTTTTCAACAAGTCTAATCGCGTAGGTATTATTATTAGACTCATTTTACAGATGGATACACTCAAAGGTCCCCCAGCCTCTAACATGTCATTTTGTTGCACACTGCATTTTTTTTTTTTTTAACTAATATCGCTACTTCTTAGAGTCTCCACCCAGTGTGTTTACAGAGGGACCCCACAGGTAAGGAGAAAGCAGAGTCAGGGAGGAGGAGAACAAGGTTTTGAACTCACTTGGCAGGAGCAGCTTCCGTTTCCTTCCATGCCGTCAGCACATCTGCCCCGGCCACTGCAGGGCGCCCTCGCTCCTCCCGGGCACTCTGGGGAATCAAAGGGCAGATTCATTTGTTTGTGACTGCACAGAAGCATGCTGCAAGGATGCATCAAGCATCTACTACATGCCGGGTAGTGTGCTAGTTGCCAGGGATAAGAAATAATTGAAGACCTTGCCTGCTTTATCTAGGGTTACGTAGGGGAGGCAAGTGAATCACAGAGTAGTCAGGTGCTGTACTAGGACGCATCAGATTGGCTACCATTTCTTGAGCATTTACTGTACACTTTACAATCATCTAATTAAATCATCCCCATTACAACCCTCAGGGGTTCCTACTGGTGCTAGTTAGCAGACGAGGAGACTGAAGTTCAGAGAGGTCACATAACTCGCCCAAAGTCTCACACTTCATAAGTCGCAAAGCCAGGGATTTAGCTCAGCCCTTAGCATGACTCTAAAACCAGGCCAATTAATCAGTGTGCTAGACAGGGTATTGAGGGAGCCCAGGGAAGGGAGCTACTGATACTGCCTTGCGGAGTCAAGGAGACATCCCTGAGGAGGAGTCATTTAAGCTGGGGTTTTGAAGGCTCAGTAGGAGTTGGCCATGCTTAAAAGAGAAGAGCATTTCAGGAAGAGGGAACAGCAAGTACAAAGTCTTAGAGTTGTAAAAGGGCATGACCTGTTCTGGGAATGATATAAAGTTTGGCAGGGTTGGAACTTGGGAGTTGGGGGGAGGGTATGGGGAAATGGTAGTCGATGAGGAATAATAGATTGGCTGGGGCCAATTAATGAAGTACTTTGTGTGGCAAGCAAAGGAATTTAGTTTTCACTCAGAAGCTAATTCCAAACAAGCATCAGTTTGCACGTTTGGGCTGTGCTAGACCTGAATCAGAGTGTTTATAGACATTTATTAGAGGATTTCACAGTCATTCACTAAACATTCAGGGACCTACCATGTGCCAGGCATTATATTACACATTGGGGTGGAGGGACATTTAGCTAGAAAGTCAGATATTAAATGTCCAAAATTAAATATAAGATTTAAAGTAATGGTAAGAGACAGAAGTTTAAGGTACTGCTGTGATGAAGATGAAAAAAAGGTTGGGTTTTTTTTTCTTTCTTTCTACACTTGCTGTCATTCTACACTTTGAGTGCTGAGTTGACATGGGTTTAATGCTGGTTTGCTTGAGTTCTGATTGTTAAAATGAGGGATCTGGACTAGCAAACACCAAGCAGAAATCGTGCAATGCTCATGAACTGTGTTTGTGTGAACGAGGCAGGATCAAATGTTATCCCAAATTAAAGTTAGCAAGGCAAATGCTTTCCAAAAAATAGCTAATGATATGGAGTTCTAGATAATAATAAAGGATTCAAAGCAATACCCTGAAGTTAAGTCCCATTTTTAGCCCCATTTTCTAGATGAGGCAACTAAGGCACAGAGTAGCAGAGTGACTCGGCCAAAGTCAGCCAGCTGGTGAGCTTAATGAGAGACTCACTTACCAGAAGCACCCAACCTTCCTGCCCTCCCTCCCCTCCTACCACCACGGACAAAGACCTTTGTCCAAAGCTCTCCTGTGCCGTGAACTTACTGTCACATATCTCCCGAGAAATGCAGAATCTGGGTCAACCACAGGGCTAGATCACACAGTTTGAGCCTGTGGTCCTTCCTTCCACAACGGTGGCAGAGCCAGGCTTCCAACCCTGGTAGATGCTCCAGAGTCGACTACATTGTTCATCGCTGTTCATCCTCACCCAGCACCGCTCCAGACCAGAATCACAGCACAGATGCAGACACGGTTATGAAGTGAGTAAAGGAGAAGACACGCTGAGGTGTAGCTACCGTTTATAAATCACTTAGAAAACCAGTACGTTGGTTTGGGCTGTTCTCACCAGCTATAGGGCAGTGGCTACACAAGATGAAATGCTGTCAGGAAAAAACCCAGAGTTTTCAATCAGAGTGTTCTGGGTTTGAATCCCAGCACAACTCTTTGCTAGCTGTACCTCTTTGGGAAAGTCGATGCCTGGCTCTGAGATTTGGTTCAAGCATCGTCCTGGCAGGTTGTGGTAGGGACTGGAAATATTAGGCACCCAAGAAATGGTGGTAGTTAGTACTTAGAGTGGATACTCTCCATCCTCTCCAGTGTCTGTTCTTTCAGGCTGGCCTTGTAGCAGATAACAACACTCAGGAAAAAAATGATTGGGCACCTGTTTGAATCAGGACCATGGAAGGTCCTGGGTATAGAGGGTGAGCACACAAACCTGGTCCCTGTTTCCACGGTCCTGCCAGTCCAGTGTGGAAAGAGTCATGGATTAACAGACAATCAGATAAATACTGGTTTAAAAACCAGGAGAGAGGTTGTCCAGGGAAGAGACCTAGAGCTCTGATCACTCTACTGGAGGGCACCAACACTGACCTCAAACCACTAATCCTGCATGGCCCAGGTCCCTGAGATTTGGGCTCAACAGAGGGCAACAGCTGGATCACTAAGGAAGGGCCTGGTTAAAGAGTGTGGTCTTTAGCTTTAAAAAGGCATCAGTAGGGAGGGTGGGAGAGAGGGAGACGCAAGAGGGAGGAGATATGGGGATATATGTATATGTATAACTGATTCACTTTGTTATAAAGCAGAAACTAACACACCATTGTAAAGCAATTATACTTCAATAAAGATGTTTAAAAAAAAAAGGCGTCAGGAGGCGAGGATGAAGAGGGCCTAATCAAGCAGGTGCCAGGTCCACCTTTGAAGCTCATCTGAAAACCAACTGAACCACTTGAATTCATGATACTGAGCAAGGGGTGCTAAGAGAGGGTTTCCATAGACAATGGGCTATCAAACAGTTCTTCTCTCATTGCCTGGTGCTATGGGGCCCTTCTTGGGATAAGATGGTACTTTGGGAACCAGGCCCAGCTCTGGGCAGAGCCAGGATAGAGGTGACAGCTCTGCCACTGTTGCTCTCTCTTGACCCCCGTGCCTCTCCCTAGGGCTAGGTGTTCAAGGTGCTCTCTGGATGACCCCCAGCTTGCCTTCAGGGCTGGCTCAGAAGAGCACAGGGCCTCTGCCACCCCGAGACGCAGTCATCAGTGCCACCTCGCACAAATGCTCTCCCAGGCCTTTTCACTTTTGTAGGCAATGACGCCTGAACCCCAGGCTCCCCACAACACATTCCATCCAATAGTCTCCTCCAGGCCTTGAGCCAACTCCCCTCCCTTCCCTTCTGTCCAGCCCAAGCAGACCACCATGTGCTGTGCCCCAGTGCCCTCCCCTCCACACACTGCCTGTGCCTGTCCGCCCTCAAAGTGGTTCTCCCTGACCCCGTCTCTGAGGCAGATTCAACTTTTCCATCCTCTGGGTGTCCCTTCTACTCGGCTCATCCCTTGTTACCACATACAGAGCGGAAAATGGGGGCAGAGTCATCCACTGTGGATATAACTAGATTCTAGGCTACAGGCTGATTGCAGAGGAATTGGGGAGTTTCCCCTCATCCCAGCCCCCAAGAGTGTGACATTGTATCCAGGAAGCCTGGGCCTCCTTTTTTTCTTAGGGGATGGTTAGCAATCCTTTCTTTTTAAAAATGTAGGCAAGTGTTCCTCTAAGTGTGATCGTGATGGAGTGGTTACAAAGGCAGATTCCGAAGACCCTCTTCTCTCCAGGAACGGTAGCTGTGAAAGTGCACCTCTCAGGGCACAATTTCCCTGAAATCCACCACCCTCTTCATGAAGCCACACTTTCCACTTCCAGCCAGTGACTGAGCACAGCAGGGATACCAGGGCAGGCCCGTTCTCACAAGACAGAGGACCCCTTCTGTTGAGTGACTGTGGCTGATGGAGGACTCCCCACCAGCTTTACCAAATTTTCTTAGAACTACGTGTAGTCTAAGACTTTTCCATCCAGCCTTTCTTGGTTCTCTCTCTTACAAGGGTTAGCGCTCCATCCTTGACTGATGGCTCTCCCCACTTCTCCTGGCTTCTTTCTCATTTTCCCTTGCAGGCACTTCTTTTAATTAATCTCATGCATCTCTAGCCCTACCTCGGCAGGTGCTTTTAGAGGATGTAGGCTAATACACCAGGGCATAGAGAGGCTTTGTGCAAATTGGAAAAAGCCTTCCCTACCCCAACTGCCCTTGTAGATATATCCCCACAGACACTAGACTTGGCAAGCAGATGAAACTAAAATCAAGACGTGGCCCTACCTGAGGGTGGACCAGGCCCACACCAGAGTGCGTGGCTTGGTGAGCCACAAGCGTGGGCTGGATTTCAGTCTAGACTCACCCTGTTGGCCAATAATAACCTGTTGCAACCTGATGCAAAGTCTGGCACTTCACACCCACTGAATGAGGATCTCTGGGTGTAAGACCCAGGAATATGCATTTTAACAGGCTTGACAGTAATTCTACTGCCCAGTGTTGTTTGAGAACTGCCGGGTACGCTGTAGGAATTAATGTGAATGGTCCCCGCCAGGGAGGCTGTGAAGGTGCTGCCTAGGCTGCTGGGAGGTGATGAGCTGATGGGCCTTTGCATGGGGATGGTTGTGTGGTGCCTGGGCTGGGCACCAGGCAGGGCCCTTGGTGCTTCAGCAAGGTTCTGCTGTGAATGAGCTTCGTGAGGAGGGAGTGCCTGGACACTTAAGTGGACCAAGACTTACTTCAGAGGAAAGTGCAGCACCGAGCAGCTGGTGGAAGGCCAGCGTCCTGCCCTCATGGAGCTTACATTCTAGGTTTCAATGAACACCGGGGACACGAGATCAAAAAGATATACTCTGTGACTTCAGGAAGATTACAGTCTAATTCCTTCATTTAGAAATTATTTTTCATCAGGAAATAGCAGGAATGAGGGAGGGGACATCACTACAAATCTTAGAGACATGAAAAGGATAATAAGCGGATATTACAAACAACTTTATGCCAGTAAACTTGATGAAGTAGATGAGGTGAATAAATTTATTGTTCCAAACTACCAAAGATCATTCAAGAGAAAACTGATAATCTGAATATCCTTATATTTATTTAAGAAATTGAATTTGAAGTTAAAATCCTCCCCACAAAGAAAACTTCGTGCCAGATGGCTTCACTGCTGAATACTACCTCACACTTAAGGAAGAAGTTATATCAATTATATAAAAACTAGGAAACTGAAGAAGAGAGAACACTTCCCAGCTCCTTCTATATGGAGAGCATTTTTACTCTGATTCTAAAACCTGACAAATACATTACAAGAAAAGAAAACTACAGACCAACATCCCTAAGGAGCATAGATATAAAATTCTTCAAAAATCTAAAACAATTAAAAATCAAAAAATTCTAAAACAAAATTTTGCCCACTGAATCCAACGATATACAAAACAGATAATACATCATGGTCAGTGCAAAGAGCTAAGAAAAAAGACTCAAAATGGATACAGATTGGAAAGGAAGAAATAAAAACTGTCTTGATTCTCAGACAACATGATTTTCTACACAGAAAATTCAAAAGAATCTCCAAAAATTCATTAGAACTAATACATGAATTTATAAGTTCTCAGGATACAAGGTCAGCATACAAAAATCAATTACATTTCTATAAACTAACAGGGAACAGCTGGTGACTGGAATAAAAATATATAATTAAACGTAATACCAAAGCCATGAAGAGCTTAGGTGGGAATATTACAACAATTGTGCAAAACCTGTAAGCTGAAATCTAGCAAATACTGACAAAAAATAAAAGAAGTCCTAAGTGAATGGGGAAATACTGTGGTTATCGATTAAAAGAGTCAATATTTTATATTGTCCCTAAACTGGTCTATAGATTCACTGTAATTCCAGTTAAAATCCTAGCAGAATTTTGTGGGTAGAAATTGATAAACTGATGCTAAACTTTATATGGAAAAGTAAAAGAATTAGAGTAACCAAGATAATTTTGAAAATGACCAGGTTGGAAGACTTTTACTACTTAATTTCAAGACTTACTGTAAAGCTATAGTAATCAAGACAGTGTGGTAAGGTGAAGGGATAGACATATAGATCAATGGAACAGAATAGAGAGTCCAGAAAGAGACCCACGCATTGATGGTCAATTGATTGTCTACAATGGTCCAAAGGCAATTCAATAGAGAGAGCATAGCTTTTTCAAGAAATGATGCTGGAATTACTGGATATCTATATGTAAAGAAATGAACCTTTATTTAGACCAAGAGTCACATATACAGTTAACTTAAAATGGATGGTACACCTAAACGTAATGCCTAAAACTGTAAAGCTTCTAGAATAAAATATAGAAGAAAGGCTTTGTGACATTAGATTAGGCAAAGATTTCTAGATGTGATACAAAAAGCAACATCTAGAAAAGAAAAATGGAAATATTTGAGCTCACTAAAATTAAGAATGTTTGCTCTTCAAAAGGCACTCTTTAGAGAGTGAAAAGACAAGCCACAGACTTTGAGAAAATATTTACAAATCACATATCAAATAAAGGACTTGAATCTCAAATACTTAAAGAACTCTCAAAACTCAGTTGTAAGAAAACAACCTGAATGATGTATGAATAGCAAATAAGCACATGAACCATGCAAATTAAAATGAGCTGCAATAAAATGCTACCATACACCTATCAGAATGGCTGAAATTAAAAAATAAATCTGATTATACCAAGTACTACCAAGGATACCGAACAACTGGAACTTTCATATGTTGTTGGTAGGAATGAAAAAATGATGCACACACTTTGGAAAACACCTTGGCAGTTCTTATAAAGTTAAAGTACATTCACTATACAATCCAAGACTCCCACTTCTAAGTATTTACTCAAGTGAAATGAAAACGTATGTTCACATTAAAACCTGTACATGAATGTCCATAGCAGCTTTATTCTTGCACCAAATTGGAAACCCAAATGTCTTTCAGCTGGTGAATAGATAAACTGGGTAGAACCACATAATGGTGGACCATGAAACATTGTAAAGGAATGATCTGCTGATACATGTAACAACATGGAGAATCTCAGATGAATTATGCTATGGGAGAGAAGCCAGATTCACAAAGGTCCGTACTGTAGGAGTCTGATTACAGGACACAAAGCCATAATGACAGGCACAGAAAACAGATCAGTATTTCCCAGGGGTTGGGAGTTGGGGGAGGACTTGACCACAAAGGGAATTCTGGGGGATGACCTAACTGTTCTCTATCTTAATTGTGGTGCTTGTTACACAACTGTTGAGGATTGTCAAAGCTCATATAACTGTCCACCAAAAAGCGTGAATTTTATTGTATGTAAATTATGACTTAAGAATAAATGAAAAAAATCCATTAGCAGATTATGTGCTTCAATGATAGATTTGGAAAAGGTGGTCAATGTCCCTATAAATAATTAAACTTTACTTCTATGTAGACCTCAGGGGTGTCCATTTCCGTAGTTTATACTCACTGGAAAGGAAAACACACTAGGACACTAGAATCAGAAACGGCTGTTTTTAAACACGTGGTAAGTTACACAATTTCCTACCTTCAATCTCTAAATCTTTTCATTTGAATACTTTAGTGTGGTTGTAAGAAAATCAATGTACTGGAAGTGTTTCTTCAGGTCCAAATAACCATTTAGCAAACCATTGAGCCAGATGTTCGTCTTAGAAAGACCAGTATGACTTGTTTTTCCTTTCTGTCCTGTCCTTGTTTGTTATTATTATTGTTATTGTTAGCAATCTAGACCCTGGGTGGAATGCCAAGAACATTACACATATTATCTCAGTATATTTAATCTCCACAACTGTGAACTATTAATCTTCACCCTGTGAAGTGGTTATTTTCACCATTTTATGTATGAGGACACTGCGGCATAGATAGGTCACACAGGGCCATTGGGCTCAGAGATAACGATTCCCATTCAGTCCTGTCTGACTTTAAAGGCTTGTAATTGTGCTTCTCTGTATGGATAATTATTTTATATAATTATAAATATATATAATTATATATAAATTATATATTTGTATATATAATTATTTTAAATGGCTCAAGTGTTTTACAAGCCATTCGTTTAATTAATGAATTCAACATTCATTAAGTGCCTAGAATCATCTTCAAAGCTGGCAACGTCTTCTCTGTTTATTCACAAGAAAGTGAGGGTTTAGCTGGGACAGAAAGGGGCCTGCCTGCCTCTCGCTGTGGGCGGGCAGGGGCTGGTGAGGCGGCCTCTGGGCTTTGGGCTTATTTCTCAAGAGATGCCCCAATGCCTCCTTCTCTGAAATGAGCAGCCTGCTCCATTCAGGGCCCATCGGGTGTCTGCCGGTCGTGAATTTGCTGTCTCCTGGGGTTTTCCTCAGCCTTAACATCACATATGCTGCAGGGGATGTGAGGCTTTCTCTGCAGCGTGTTCCTCATTCTGGCCAGGCCTCTCGGCCAGTGGCTTGTGAGTCAGCGGGCTAAAGGGCAAAGTGAATGCTTACTGTTATGGACTGGATATCTATGCCCCCCAAATCCGTATGCTAACGCCCTGACGTCCAGTGTGATGACATTTGGAGGTGAGGCCTTTGGGACGTCATTAGGTTTAAACGAAATCATGAGGGTGGGGACCCTGCGATGGGACTAGAGCTCTTATGAGAGAAAGAGGGAGCAGAGCTCTCTCTCTGCCACTTGAGGAGATTGAGAGAAGGCAACTGTCTACAAGCCAGGAAGAGGGCCCGCAACAGGAACTGGACCTGCTGGCACCTTGACCTTGGACTTCCCAGTCCTCAGAACTATGAGAAATACATGTCTGTTGTTGCGGTATTCTGTTATAGCAGCTCGAGCGGACTAAGCCCCTACTGTCCCCACGTTCCTGAAGGGGTAGGCCTTTGCTTTGACCTGAGGCATCAGGGTGACCCACGGGGTCCACGGAAAGGCAGACAATGGTGCAAAGAAAATTAATAGACCCAAGGGATCATAAGCTACCTTAAAAAATGAGATGCACAGAAATGTCCTTACCAAACTGAGCAGGGAGATAGTTATCAGCTCAATAACAGATGGAGAGGATTTGTTGAGCATTTACTATTTCTAAGCAGTTTGCATAAATGGTCTCCTTCTGACAACAACTGTACGGGAAGCTACCATTCTCGTCCTCCTCCCCAGGTTATAGATAAGGAAACTGAGGCTCAGAGAGGAGAGGAACTTTCCCAAGATCACAGGGTTGGTAACTGTTGGAACTACCATTGTGATCAGGCCTGACTCAAGATCCTGAGTCCTTAACACTAAGCCAGGCTACATAAGATCAGTACCTTAGAATAAAAAACCAATCCAAGACACACCTCCTGAAGTCAAGAGGCCAGCCAGTGATCTGAGAACCACAAAAGACAGAAACGGTAAGTAGCATATTCTGAATGCCTACCATCTGCCAGGCGCATCCTAGGTTCTTTACATGTACGAGTTCACTCAATCCTCAGCACCGCCTTTGGAGGTAGTGCTATCAGCATCACCACCTCCATTTGACACATGAGAAAACCGAGACTGAAAGATTGGTTTACCAGATAAAATATAGGATGCCAGTGAAATTTCAATTGCAGATAAACCATGAATAAATGTTTAGAATAAGCATGTCCCCAATACTGTAGGCATATCTGTTGCTTATCTGCAATTGATTTAACTGGGTATCCTTCAGTGTTATTTGCTAAATCTGGCAACTGGGCAGGGAGGGCAAGTAACTTGCAAGGTCCCAGAAGGAGAATGTGGTGAAGCTGAGAATGGAAGCCGGGCAATCTAACTTCAGGGTCTACAATCTTACTGGAAAACCACACTGCCCCTCAGGGCTAGACTGGAACTAGGGGGAACTCGGGTGTCACGGAATCAACTCCATGCAGTGACAGGCACCCAGCTAATGGAAGCAAGTTTGCCAGGAGCAGGCTCGTGGGGGGAGGGCTGCCTTCCCAGCAGTTGACTTGGCCACACACCCAGGTGTTTGGGCAAGGAGACAGGGACAGGTTGGAGCTGGGGCTCTGCAGTGAGATGGCCCTTGTTTCCTACCCTGCTCTGCACTTAATAGCTGGCTCTCGTTGGGTGAGCTGCAAACCCCCTCAAAGTCCCAGAGTCCTCACCTAGACTCTCAAGTGTGACTGTTTCTCCTCATCTGCTTTTGTGTCCCGCTCCCTCATCAGTCTGTGAGCTCCTTGGGGTTACGGACTGGGCTTGTCATATAGGTGATTATGTGCAGCAAGCAGTAGGGGCTCAAGAAATGCTCGACCTTTATGAGTTGGCCAAGCCTGGAAGGAACTTTGGAAAAAAGATAGCAGGAATGTGAGAGTATGGAGAGTCCTTCATGTGTTGTCCTAAACTGAATGCTTTAACAATTTATGAAAACAACTCGCTCGGTTTTAAAATAAAAAGTTTAAAGTAAAAGTGTACATTTCTTTCCTGCTTCTCAAATCATTTTCTATCACCTCAGGTCCCCATCAGGCAAAAAAAGATGGTAAAAACTGACATTCTCAGCAACCACACTTGAAAGAGCTCTTCCAGAATCTGTTCTAAGGGCACGTTTCTAAGGCCTGGTGGAGGGCTCAAGCGGTTGATAAGGCTGTTTTCAATAATTATCACGTTTCCCTTTGGTCACTGCTACTCTGGGGGTCTCTTGCATCGTGACTTTGCTCACGCAGGAGGCTTACCCCTGACAAGCTGTCAGCAAACCATCAGCTGTTCTGTTCCTTTAAAGGCAGATAATGAACTTCCTGGCCAGGAAGAGGCCAGGGACCTCCCTGTAACTTTATCTCCCAGGAACTCCAGAAGTGGCTACTAGTGTCGTCACCTTTGTTTCAAAGCCTGGTGCACAGTACTAGGCAGAGACTATGTCCTGGTTTTTTAAAAATGGTAAATATTCCATTGATAGCTCTGGATGGAATGGTCTGCCTGGGAAACTGTCGTGAAAATAGGTTCCTCACGTGAACTCAGCATTATTTACACCTCACAGAGTGGTTTCAAATCCATGTAGTCCATTTTCTGCAACCCAGGCAGTGAATGGCAGGGAACATACAAGAGGAAAGAAAAAGAGGTCTGGAAATGCAAATAACATGATGCAAAAAAATAAATGTGCATAATTTGATGACACTGACTTCACAAAGCATCAAGACCATTTTCCTCTGAAATAATCAGACTGCTTTGGCCACAATCAAGTTTCTGTGTAAGCCTCTGCCCACATTCTTTTTCCATTACTCTGAGTTTTTGTACAGATCTGTTACCGTTCACCATGGGATAATAAAGAACTGGGATGTTCAAATTTTAAAAAAGTATTTCCTCTGAAACAGAATATTTGTTGTTCAAATGTGATTTAAGTTTCAAGGTTAAAAATATGTTTCTGTGCTAATAACACACATATGAGACTCCCATATGCAGATCTGACAAAGCTGTAGAAGCTTTAATGAGGGAAAAGCAAGTTAAACCTGAGTAGAAACACCTTCCTTACATCAGGATGACATATTTTTTCCTCAGGTGAGAATTCATGCCTTATTCCTAATTTTAGAAGATAAGTAATTTTTTTCATTGTGCTTCTCTTTGTTTTCTAAGTTTTCAGAATTGATCGTCGAGTTTTCTGGTTTTGAACAAGGTACTATTAAAATAATTTAAAAAGTAACCCAGGGCTTCCCTGGTGGCGCAGTGGTTGAGAGTCCGCCTGCCGATGCAGGGGACACGGGTTCGTGCCCCGGTCTGGGAAGATCCCACATGCCGCGGAGCGGCTGGGCCCGTGAGCCATGGCTGCTGAGCCTGGGCATCCGGAGCCTGTGCTCCGCAGCGGGAGAGGCCACAACAGTGAGAGGCCCGCGTACCGGAAAAAAAAAAAAAAAGTAACCCAGAGGTGTTAAGTGTGAATGTCTTTGTCAATGCATCAGAAAGGAAGTGGATTCTGCCCTTGACTTGGAAAGAAGGCTATTCCAGAGCTTGTGCTTCCTCAAAAAGAAAGATGAGCATACGTCAGCAGCTCCAAAATGGGCTTATCCTTGCAGAAATGTACAGCGATAGCCAAGATCTCACTTGTCATCACCACAAAGTGGGAGAAGTGAAATACATGGCAGAGTAGAGCATTTATCTCTTTCCTGAGCCAAAGGAAGGAAGTCTTTTGAGACATTTAGTATGTTTGGGAGATGAAGATAAAGGGAAGTGCCCTTTTGCCCCAGTGAGAGGACAGCCTTGGTTTTCATGTTTTGCTTCTCTGGCCTCGAGACCTATCACAAGGAAAGACCTGAACATTCAAGGAATCCTGCAGACTCCTTTGACTGTAGGGGTGAGTAATGCACAATTTTTGCATAGCCCAGAGCGATGCATGAAACCCACTGAAGATCCTGAATCCTGTTGGCTGCGCCTATTTTTTCGAGTAACCCACTGTTTAAGAAGGGCTCAGGGAAAGGGAGTCACTTTATTCGCCTTTCATGATCAGAGGTCTGTTTTGATTGTGATTCGCTCATTCATTTATTCATAAAATGTCTACAGAGTGCCTTCTTTATGTTATAGACTCCGCTAAGTACTTTCCTCTATATTGAGGTTTTAAAATCCCTCCTAGAGTTTTGTAGAGTAGGACTTTTTACCCGCATTTGACAGCTCAGGAGACTTGGAGAAGCAGCAAGTCATTCTGTCATTCACTACACTGGATGTGCTCACTTTCATTACTGCATCTTAGACAAAGCCTTTTCTTGTCTACGGTGTGTCTAATTAACTTAAGGTCACATTAGTTTCCATGGGTTAGAAAGAGAAAAGCAAATAAAAAATTCAATTTTATTCTGATGACTATATGAACTGGATGTGACCAAGACCCTATCTGATGCTAAGAAAGTTCGTGAACTCTGGGTTAATCGCTTGATTCTGATGTGACAAATGCTTTGAAACATGAAGTGCCCATGTGCTGGGGTGAAACAGAGCAGAGTGATTAACACAAGGGCCAGGGTATCCTAAACCCCAAAACCTTGACCTTTCCAGGGTAAGGAGCAGAATCCAGACATTGACTGGGAAGGCTGAAGGGACCTACCAATCGAAAGAGAAACTGCAATGCTCAACATCGCTCATCATCAGGGAAATGTAAATCAAAACCACAATGAGATGTCACCTCACACCTGCCAGAACGGTTATCACCAAAAAAACACAGATAACAAATGTTGGCGAGGATGTGGTGAAAAGGAAACCTTCATACACTGTTGGTGGGGATGTAAATTTGTGTAGCCACTGTGGAAAACTGTATGGAGGTTCCTCAAAAAAAATAAAAACAGAACTACCATATGATCCAGCAACTCCACTCCTGGGTATATGTCTGGGAAAAACAAAAACACTAATTCGAAAAAGACATGCACCTCAATATTCATAGCAGCATTATTTACAATTACCAAGATATGAAAGCAATCTAAGTATCCATCAACAGATGACTGCATAAAGAAGATGTGGTATATATATATATATATATATATATATATATATATATATATACACACACACACACACTGGAATATGACTCAGCCATAAAAAAAGAATGAAATTTTGCCATTTGCAACAACATGGATGAACTTGGAGGGTATTATGCTCAGCAAAATAAGTCAGAAAGAGAAAAACAAATACTGCAAGATATCACTTATATGTGGAGTCTAAAAAATACAACAAACTAGTGAATATAAGCAACCTCACAGATATAGAGAATAAACTAGTGGTTACCAGTGGGGGAAAAGAAAGGGGGGAGGGGCAATACTGGGGTAGGAGATTAAGAGGTACAAACTATTAGGTATAAAATAAGTTACAATGATATATTGTACAACACAGGGAACATAGCCAGTATTTTATAACTCTAAGTGGAGTGTAACCTTTAAAGATTGTGAATCACTATATTGTATACCTGTAACATATAATATTGTACAGCAGCTATACCTCAATTTAAAAAAACGGGGGGCTTCCCGGGTGGTGCAGTAGTTAAGAATCCGCCTGCCAGTGCAGGGGACACAGGTTTGAGCCCTGGTCTGGGAAGATCCCACATGCTGCGGAGCAACTAAGCCCATGTGCCACAACTACGGAGCCTGTGCTCTAGAGCCCACGAGCCACAACTACTGAGCCCAAGCGCCACATCTACTGAAGCCCACGCACTCTAGAGCCTGTGTTCCGCAACAAGAGAAGCCACCGCAACGAGAAGTCCGCGCACCACAACGAAGAGTAGCCCCCGCTCGCCGCGACTAGAGAAAGCCCGCGCACAGCAACGAAGACCCAACACAGCCAAAAATAATAAATAAAAATAAATAAATTTATATAAAAATAATAAAAAAATTAAAAAATGGGAAAAAATAAAATACAAAATACAGAAAAAAAGAGAAATTAGAAACACGTTGGGGACTCTACCTCTCTCTCTCTCTCTCTTTTTTTTTTTTTTTTTTTTTAAGACAAGTTCTGCTCCAGGCAGTGGGACAGAGTAGAAAGAGAGCAGGCTTTGGTGCCAGGAAGCCCTGAACTTGAACTTGCTTCACTTACCAGCCCGAAGGAGACAGAGATCATCTTTAAATCAGATTCCTCATAGGAAAAATGGGGATAAAAAAGTCTAACTTAAAGTTTAGCTTTAAGAATTAAATCATTATATAGGCCAACTACTTCTCTATTACCTAATGTCAACAATATGGAGTAAATGGATGCTATTATTCATTTAAGCATTAGTTAAAAAAACAGGAGGAGGGGCTTCCCTGGTGGCGCAGTGGTTGAGAGTCCGCCTGCCGATGCAGGGGACATGAGTTCGTGCCCCGGTCTGGGAGGATCCTGCATGCCGCGGAGCGGCTAGGCCCGTGAGCCATGGCCGCTGAGCCTGCGCGTCCAGAGCCTGTGTTCCGCAACGGGAGAGGCCGCAGCGGTGAGAGGCCCACGTACCACAAAAAAAACAAAAAAAAACAGGAGGAAACATTATGCGTATAATGCGGGCTCAACTATTTAGAAGCCATATGGAAAAAAAAAGACGAAGGAAATAAGCCAAACTACTTACAGTTTTCTATGTGCGACAGAATACAGGTCACTATTTTTTCTTTCTTTAAACCTTTCTAAACTTTACAAGCTGTGTACAATTTGCTTATGTTATTTTAACAAGAAAAACAAAGCAAAAGAGAAGTAATCTCTCCCTTTAAGTATTTAGATCCTTAAGGAGATGTTTTCATTACATCTTAGAAGATGGAAAACAAATGGTAAATTCATGATTAAAACGCCTGATTTTTACTATCACTCCTGCCCCAAAAGGGATCTCATGTAATTTGCATGTCATATCAGGGACTTAGTCACTACTTGAGTGTTAACATCTTTAATCAGGATAGAAGTTCAATTTCAGCTGACAAATGCAATGTTTGACCAGAGGAGTCTAACTATACCATTGACTCAGGTTTGGTTAGTGGTTTTTCTTACAATGGAACCTGACCATTACAGAGTTTGATATGGCATCCTAAGACAAAGTTTTAGAAGAGTTAATGATTATCTTGGTTGCTAAACAATAACTACAGTCTTTGTGGTATTATAATCAAATATCTTTTTAAAGAAAATTGTATTGAGGTTATAATAGCCCAGCAGTCTTACTTCCTCTCTATGGTCAATCATCTTTTTTATAGAAATGGATATCCTTTCAATTGTCCCCTTTTCTGACTTGTAAAGGAATTGTCTTAAGGAGAGATCTCTAAATGGAGGAAAGCAGATATCGATATAAAAGCTGACAGGGCTAGAAAGATTTTCTACATATAAATGGAGATGGAAATTTCTAGAAAAAGATGCTAACATTCTCTTTTATCAGGCTTCCTTCCTCTTGATTTTCTGTAAAATGAGACATTGAGAACCAAATACCACCAAAGGAAAGTGTTGTGACACTTACCCATGCAGTCTGGGCCCCAGTGGCCTGGACAGCAATGAGGCCGGAGATAGTCCTTCCTACAGATATGGCGGCATCCAGGGAGAGACAGCGAGTATGTTCTGACCTCAAAGGTGTACCTTGGAGGGTAAAGAGAGGACATTAACCCATAATTAGGGCAACGCAGTGAACTCTGGGCAGTGAGATTTCCATAGATTTTTATTTAGGTCTTTATACTTGCCTGTATTTTAAAATATGTAGATTGAGCACATTTTGCTTCCTAGGTAAAATAAAGCATGATCATGATTCATCTTTAATTGTAAGAAACATGAAAAAATCAGGGAAGGATGAAAATAAGGGTGAAATATCTAAAATGTTAGAAGTGAAGTTAGTAGATGAAAGAAACGATGCTAGGTTCTAGGCACATGCTAGAGGTGGGCTTCAGACTTGTCACTGAGTGTCCTAGCAGCCAATGCAAGAAGGGAAAGATCAAGAGTTTTGTGATGCACAGTACCTGGGGATCTAAAATAAACTGATCATTCAGGATTTGCACATTTTTTGCATATACCATAGATAGAAAATTTCTGTGAGAGGTGTTGTAATGTAGTGAGCAAAATTTGCCACGGTTTTCTTGATATAATCATGAGTTCCTTAGGACAGTTTTTGTACCACCAGCTGAGGAACAGTTCTGGAATAGCTAGTCTACAGAGGTTAAGTGCTTGTCTATTTACAGGGATCTCTGTATGGATGACTTATTCTAGGACTTGACTTCAGTGTATCTAAAGCCATGAATATCATTTCTTACTATTGGGTTGTTAAGAATAGTGTGACGGTGAGTTCAAGGTTGTACTCCTAAACCAGTCCCTGAAATGTAGCTGATTCACCAAAAAGCTACTGGCTTTATGGGCAGTTGAGTTGGAGATAGAGTTGATGATTTCTTTGAAAGATTGAGCATATTGGCAGGGACATCTCTTTACAAAGAAGGGGACAGGGGGAGCCCAAAAGAGAACCAAAATGTCCCCTCAAGAACCAGTCTTGGCATAGAAAACAAACTTATGGTTACCAAAGGGGAAAGTGGGAGGGGAGAGGATAAATTAGGAGTTTGGGATTAACAGGTACACACTACTATATATAAAATAGATAAATAATAAGGACCTACTGTATAGCACAGGGAACCATATTCAGTATCTTGTAATAAACTATAAGGGAAAAGAATATGAAAAAGAATATATATGTATATTTATAATTGAATCACTTTGCTGTACACCTGAAACTAACACAACATTGGAATTCAACTACAATTTTAAAAATTTATATAAAAACACCAGTCTTGGGTTTGTTTCAGCATAGCTGAATGACAGATCAAAGTTCTCAATTCTAAAACAGACAGCCTGAATGCAATAATCTTATCTGCTGTGTGTGTGGGAAGTGGGGGGAAGGTGGGGTGGGATACATAACCAAATACGCACTTTGGCCATGAAAATAAAAAATCAGTATAAAGAGTTCTCAGTAAAGTCCCCATATAATTTTAACCTTGAACCCCAAAGCTTTCTGATATACTTCCTCAGGGAATCTGGTTACAAATGTGTGCCCACTTTGGTAGTAACTAAGTGGTTAACTGCTGTATATGCTTGCTAATTCCAGGCCAGGTAATGTTGGGAAACTCCTATTAAAAATGGTGACTTGGGGTTTTAGGATATAGTACAGTCGCATTAAGCAAACGTGAATTTAAAACAGTGTGATCTAACAGTGTTAATGGTTTCATTTTATACAAAATTCTTCTAATTCTTCACCCCTGAATTAAAAACAAACTCATTGAGTACTGTCTAATTTTTGAATTAGTAGACTGAGTAAATTAAAATTTGTGTTTGCATTTGAGCTGCATGGCTGCATCCATGAGCTGGCGGGCAGAACTGCTTGTCATCCTTTGCAAGGATTAACCTTGAATTATGAGAGTTTTGAATCATAAGAGGGCTTCAAAAATGCTACACTCACATACAATGCAAGAAAGCTGTAATTCCTTTGTCTCCCTTCTTTGGGTTCTAATTAGTATCAGGGTGCATAGCTACTTTGTAAGATGACTATCAGACCCAAGGCTTTTAACATGTTCTGACTAGAACCTTTTCTAAAGGAAACAAACCCCAGATTTTCAAAATAAAGAAGGGCAAGATGAAGGCAGAATATTTTGGTGCAATTTTGTATGAAAACATGAATTGTAATATATTTTTTAGACTCAAGGTCATAGTTGTAAGTTACTGAAGTTTGGGTTCAATGTAACCTTAGAGTAAGAGAAAATCATGGAAATGCTTCGTAGTTTTTTTTTTTTTTTTCCCCGGTACGTGGGCCTCTCACTGTTGTGGCCTCTCCCATTGCAGAGCACAGGGTCCGGACGCGCAGGCTCAGTGGTCATGGCTCACGGGCCCAGCCGCTCCGGGGCATGTGGGATCTTCCCGGACCGCGGCACGAACCCGTATCCCCTACATCGGCAGGCGGACTCTCAACCACTGCCCCACCAGGGAAGCCTGCTTCATAGTTTTTGAATTGGGAGGTTTCAATTTGGATTCACAATCCTTTGTGTTCCAAGACTCCAGCACACATATTTTCTCATAATGAGTACCTGCAATCTCGGATCCCTACGGTGCCATTGGTAACCTTGGCGTAACCATCTGGACATTTCATTCCAAAGTTGAGTGAGCAGGATCGGCACTCAGTCCTAATTGTAAGGAGAGACTTCTTATCACATCTTTTTGCCTGTGAAAACATTAAAAAAAAATATCAAGTCCCATTAGCCGAGCCCGGGTTGGCCAATCTTCTCCACCAGCTTCATGTAAATGAAACGACAGGGATGGCAATGAGGTTGATTGGTAATGACTGGTGGGTCTTTCCATCTTATCTGCAAGGAGTGTTGGAATCAACAAGCAATGTCTACCACGGCTGCGGGCAAGGGAAGGTGCTGCTTATACCACCCATTTGCCATAACTGATCTCAAGTCTGGAGTCTAGCAAAGTAGAGCAATGTCACTATTTACACGTATCCAAATGCGAAACCGGAAGCATACGGCAGGGTACACTTTTCAAATGGGCAATTGTAAGCAGGTTATTCAAGATCAATTGATCACAGATCAATAGGTCTCAAGAATATTCTTTCAGCATTGATTCCATAGGAATAGTCTAGTTTGGGTGCTAAATGCTGTGAAGCACACAGTTCCTGCTCCAAAGATGTTTGCAATCTTTTGATGATAATCCAGCTAGAACGTGGGCTCCGTAAGAGCAGAGATTTTTTCCTGTCTTGTTCTCTGCTGTACCTTAAGCACCTAGAGCAGTGTGTACCACATAGTAGTGCTTAGTAAATATCTGACTTTTTTAAAATAGATCTTTATTGGAGTTAATTGCTTCACAATACTGTGTTAGTTTCTGTTGTACAACAAAGTGAGTCAGCCACATGCATGCATATGTCCCCACATCCCCTCCCTCTTGTGTCTCCCTCCCGCCCTCCCTATCCCACCCCTCTAGGTCATCGCAAAGCACGGAGCTGATCTCCCTGTGCTATGCGGCTGCTTCCCACTAGCTAACTACTTTACATTCGGTAGTGTATATATGTTGATGCTACTCTCACTTCGCCCCACTTTCCCCCTCCCACCCCGTGTCCTCAAGTCCATTCTCTATGTCTACAACTTTAATTCCTGCCCTGCAGCTAGGTTCATCAGTGCCCATTTTTTTTTTTTTAGATTCCATATATATGCATTAGCATGTCGTATTTGTTTTTCTTTCTTACTTACTTCACCCTGTATGACAGACTCTAGGTCCACCCACCTCATTACAAATAGCTCAATTTCGTTTCTTTTTAGGGCTGAGTAATATTCCATTGTATATATGTGCCACATCTTCTTGGTCCATTCATCTGTCAATGGACATTTGAATGAATGACTTGTGGGAAATCACAGACACACTAGAAATAATCACTTGGCAACATCAGGTGGCAGAGAATTCACTGTTAAAATGAATGACACAGATACACTTTGGCCTCGTCTTCAGGATCCCTTGTGCGCAATCCTGTTGCTGATCCTTCATGGATATAATCCTCTTTCTCACGTTTCCTTCATCTCCCCATTAAGCTTAAGAAGCAGCAGCTTTGTACGATGAAGAGACACTGAACTTGAGGCTCAGAAGACCTAAGTTTAGAATCAACCTTTGTATCTTGCTAAGCATACAGTCTTGAATGAATTCCTTACTTTTTGCCATCATCTGTAAAGGGGGGATATTAATAACCACCCTGCAGGTTATTGAGACCTGAGTGATATAACACGCGCAAATCACCTAGTCCAGTATCTAGAATATCATAGGCCATAAATGCTTGTTCCTGTGACATTTCTGTTCTTACCTGTGTTTGGCTTGTTGCCTCTCCTCATCAGAGTGTTCTTTCCCCTCCCCTTGGCTATCCACACCTCAACACCCTGTGTAACACCACGTCCACAAAACCACACTCATTTCTCCTTTTCTCGATTTCTCCCTATGGCTGGACAGTGAAGCACATTCTGTTGTCTTTCTCTCCACTTAAAAATCCCTTGCTGGAGAGGACCACTTCTCCTATTTCTTTGTCATCCCACAGCTTATCCCCTGGGCCCAGCATTAGGTTACGGGTGGTGGGAAAATAACTACTTCTAAGTTCATTGAAATATGTAAAGGCTGCCTAAGAAGAAAGCTTACATTTACAGGGCAATATATGGTTATGCACACTTCCAAAGGCATCATCTTATTTGATCTTGACCACCCTAAAGACAAGTAGGGGAGGTATCATCATTCTCATTTTAGTGGGGAGAAAACTGAGGTGGGGTTAGGTCCAGTGACTTGCCCAAGGTCACACTGTCAGTTAGTGGCCTTATGATTCCTTGATCAGTCATTGCTCTTCCCCATACTGTACAGTGGTATATAGAAAACAAAATCTGTTTTTACTGGCAGCTTTCATTTGGTGATCATTATGAACCAAAACAGCACTAGAATGTTCTTTGTGAAATAATAAAAGCCACTCTTAGATATTGTTTGAATTAATCCCCTTTAATGGTTAGGGCATATCTACACTTCTTTTAAGCAGGATTTTCTTTACATTAGGGTTTCCCATTTGGATAAGTTTATGGGGTGACAGTACTTTCTCTTTTCTTAGTAAGCCAGAATACTCTCTCTTCAAGGAACCCCTTGATCTTCAAATTGTCCTTTTCCAATGGAAAGGCTCATTCTCTCTCTCATACAGTCCCGTCTAAAAAGTAAACTCAGCTTTAAAATCAATCAAGGCCTGGCTTGTGTACTAAAGCAAGTACTCAACAATGATGATGATGGTGGTGATGTGCATGATAATTACTGCTGTCTGTGGAGCAATGATGGGGAGAAACTGAGGCTTAGAGGGACCAAGTAACACGCTCAGGGTTCAACAGCTAGTAAGCCATGGAGCAGTGACTGGTCCTCAAATAGCTGTTAAACAAAGAAAGGCCCCAGTTCAAACTTGCCCCTATCTAACCTCATAGCTGGAGCACTTAACCCTTATGCCATCTTCCAATGTTTCAGTGAAAAACCTTATCAGAGTATAGCCAACTGGAGTAAAATTGGTGTTGATAAAAATGTGTCTGGCACAAAACAGATTCACAGACATAGGGAACAGAAATGTGGTTGCCAAGGGGGTGGGGGGATAGGGGAGGGATGGATTGGGAGCTTGGGATTGGCAGATGCAAACTATTCTATAGAGAATGGATAAATCACAAGGTCCTACTGTATGGCACAGAGACCTATACTCAGTATCTTGTGATAAACCATAATGGAAAGGAATATGAAAAAAGAGTGTATATATATGTAAAACTAATTGCCTGGCACAGATGCAGAATCATGTTTATGTTTTATTATTAATAGAGCAGAAATCCTATCTCGTGAAATACATTTTAAATAAATCACTCAGATTGCCTCTCACATACCTCCGCTTTATTTATTTTTAGTTTTGTCTGTGCAGCATGCAGGATCTTAGTTCCCCACCCAGGGATTGAACCCATGCCCCCTGCTGTGGAAGGATGGAGTCCTAACCACTGGACTGCCAGGAGAGTCCCTCACATACCCTCCTTTAGCCTGGACTTGCTGCAGAACTGGTATTGAACCTGCTATAGGATGACAACTCACGTGAGCCTGCTGGGCAGGCAGGAGTGCTGGTGTCATTCACAAGGACTAGCCATTCGACTGCCCTGGGTACTTCTGCTCAACTCGTGGTAGGTAGATGGATGGATTCCTGGCACATTTGGTGACACTGTGTTTCTCAATCAGTTATCACCCAACCTGGAATTCCCCAGAGCTCCTCTCTACTCAGCTCTCTACAGCCATTGTTATTTTCTACATTCAGAACGATGCAATGGGAGGTATTCATTAAAGCAAACCGACAAAAAGGATAGCAAAATCCACAATGGATAGAGGGATGTTGGCACTTAAATCAGAGATCCCAACAATGGCGTTTTAACGCACGAATAGAACTGGGTTAGCACCCTTTCAGACAGATCCCCATTAGAATCCTATTCTCCACAAGCTTTCTATTTTGTGAAGTCCAGATAGTACCATTTACCTAGGACAATGTAGGAAAGCAAAAAAGTTTATGTACACAATCGTGAATGTAAACACATTTTAAAAAAACGCAAGTTTCATCTTACCTGCTCTGCAGTGTCAGGCAGGGAACAGAGATTTTGTGCCGCCAATCCAAGGAAAAGAAATATTAAAATTTGTAGCATGGTGAGGAAATATTTGCTTCTTCTCCACGTCAGGCACCTGCCAGGACTATTTAGCTACATTAACTTAGTCTGATGAACGCCCAGTGAATTCTTTCTCATTTCAGTGTTTGCTTTTAAATCTCTTCCTCTCCTTTTCCTGGATTGAAACAGATGATCTGTGAGAACTCCCTCTAGACAGGAAAAATGGCCAATCTAGGGGTCGTGGTGAAATCGGCCACTCTCAACTGTATACACGTCTGGCTCAATGACAGGATATCCTCAAGGCGCTGAGGCAGAGACATGGTCCGGAATTTTTGTGCCTTATGAAACTCCCAAGAAAAAGCTCCTGCCTCCTACTGCCCTGCCCATCCGCCTCTGGGTCCTGCCTACTTCTGGCCCCAGGCCCTGCCAACATTTACGCAGCCACACCATGGAAAACTGCAGGCCTCTCCCCCTGAATGCAAAGGTCTGAGCTTGCCATCAGGCAGTTTAAGCAGGGATGCCCATAAATGGGCACAGTTCCAGGCATGGAGGGGATGTTGCAGAAGGCTGGGTCCTTGACTTGGACGAGGATGGTGGCAAACTCTACCACAAAGAAATGTCTCTGCAGATGCCATTGGTTGGGTTTTTGACCCATCCTCTCCCCTATTCCAGGTCACTTCAGTAGCAAATAACTGAGTCTACAGATCTCATCTTACCCTTTGAGGCCCGGATCTGAGTCTACAGATCTCATCTTACCCTTTGAGGCCCGGATCTAATGGCATCTCTTCCAGGAAGGCTTCCTGGCCTGCTCCTCCAATATCATCTTGGAGACCTTCCCAGCATTTTGTGCATCATTCTACGAAAGCCCAGTCATATCCATCATAATTCTCTGGTCTATGTGTCCGTCTCCTGTGCCCAGTTGTGAATTCCTTGCAGAGAGGGGCTAGCCTTCATCTTCTGTGTCCCCAGCAGCTTAGAGCAGAGACCTGCATTTGAAAGTAAGAAAAATAACAAGAGCCAACATTTGTTGAAAACTTACTATGTGCTTCTCACTATGTTAGACTTCTCCAAGGATTAACCTATTTAATCCTCATAATTCTTGGTGAAATAGGATTGTTCTCCCCATTTTATAGATGTGGCAACTGAGGCAGAGGGGTTAGGCAACAACTTTTCCAAGGTCACACAGCTAGTAGGTGAGGATCCAGTTTTCAAACTGGGTGACTCTAGATCCAGTATTGTTAACCACTACCCTCTACTGCTTAAAACAATAGCTAATGAATAAATAGCAGGTGGTGCTCCGGTCCCATTGACATGATAGAAAACTGTCAGGCCGAGTAACACAAAGGATAACGTCTGTGCTAATCAACAAGACAGGCTTATGAGGGTACATCTCATGACACTGGGTTGATTGGGAGACTGGCAGCAAGAGACTATTTTTGGTTAAATAATCCTTACGCTGCAAAATCTTTCTCTCTGGATTTTTGAAATAACATTACATTATATTGATCAATAATCCAAGAAAATTCTGGTATAGATAAGCCCTTCAGAGGCTAACCCAGAGGTCTGAATGAGAAGATGCCAGATGAGGAAGTCCTTACAATCCCTTGGTTCGGTGGATTTCAACCTCATTTAGAATTTTGGAGAAGTTTAATTTTTTTTTTTTTCCCAATGTCTACCCTACTCCAGAACAATCAAGTCAGTACGTCTGGGGGTGGGGCACAGAAATCTTATTTTTCAAAGCTTCCCAGGTGATTCCACTTGCATGGATGACTGCTGCTTAAGAAAAACATTTTATTGTGTGAAGTCAATGAGATTGAGGTTAATCTGTTATAGCAGCTGTGTTACCTTAACCAATATGTGAAGGAAAATAATTGGAAGCTTTTTTCTGATTGTTTTCTCTCTGAAGAACATGGATAAGTGTCTGGGTCTTGGAATGGGTTAGATTCCTGGAGGGGGGAGAATGAACCATACCTGCATTTCCTAAATAGTTGTGGAAGATGCTGCAGGGGTGCTGGGGAAGAATTCTACAATTTGGAAAACCCTGCCTCTGCCGTCCCTTTCTTAGGAATTGACCATGCTCATTAGCTCATTAAAGGTTCTGAGACATCCCTCAGTAAAACATAAGGTAACAAAACCAAACAAAAACAGTTCAACTTTGCTTAAAGCAGTATTTTCCAGAACTTTTAGACCAAGAGATTTAGACCAAGATTTTAGACCAAGAGTTTTCTCTTTGCAAACTAACCTTAGCACCTCCAGATCTATGTTCTATTGCTCTTGCCTAGGGAAATACTATCCTAGATTTTAGCAGGTTGAATGTTCCATTTTTAAATTACGAGGATGTAGAAGTTAGCTTGCCAGTGGCCATGGGGATTCCACAGTTCAGGACCCGTTCATAGACTTTATCTATTAGTTGCACTAGAAACATTTCTAAATCCGTGGATTTGTTTAGAAATTGAATAGTTTTATTTCTGTGAGGCTCATTCGATTGCTACGAACAGAGGTTCTTCAGGTTATTTCAAATCCCTACCACTGCCTCCCTGCAATGAACAAGTGCTTAAAATGGTGCCTAGCACATAGTGGTGCTCAACCATTCTTAATATTATTATTAGAATATGCTAATGTCATAGACAACAGCTACACAAATCTACACCCTTAGCCCAGTGTAGCTGTGAGGCAGCTCTGGGTTTCCTCTGTCCCGGGTTGACGCAGTTCTGCTGATCTGTGTGTCCCTCACGGGGTGGGATGTCATTTTCTCTACTGTGGTCCATACTCCTTTCTGCTGATTGTTATAGTTTGTCTCTTAACCATTCAAAGTTGTTTTCAGACAAGGATTTTTTTTTTTTTCCAAATGTGTTGGGTTTATTTTACTCTGATGCAAAACCAAAGATTCCACTGTCGCACAGAGACCAATATATTACAAGGTCATGAAAAAGTGGTGCAGGACGTGTGGACAACTGGAGGGTCAGGTCATCTCCTTTGTAACATGACACTACACCGTCGCTGAGCAACACATTGAAAATAACACTGCGGGACTGAACTGAAATGTGGCACGAACATGACAACTTCCGGGTATGCCTTCAAGCACCTCCCTTAGGATGGACTCGATATCTGGGCTTCAGTGTGGGGAGGATTACAGTTCTTTGGAAGAATAAAAAGTTCACACTTTTGAAACTTCACAGAAGAATTTTAAGGCCAAAACATAGTGGGTTCATTTCTCTCCACCTCCAGGGACAAAGCTGATGCTTTATTCAAAACCACATTAAGCTTCTAGTTCAAATCCCAGCCCGACCTTGTGTCCTCCTGCACTGAAGTTCTTTCCATGGATGAGAGCTGACAGGGTCAGTTTCACTCCTGGTTGAAGGGCCTGAGTACAACCCAGTCCAATCAGGCTGGCATTATTTACTTTAGCAGATAGAGAAGTTCTACAATCCAGCTTGTACTTAACAGCGATGCCGAAACGTGTGTTGTTCCTGCCTGCTGTCCACGCGAGGTTTATTGATGTTTCAATCTTCTTGTTCACCTTCTGGTAGATCCACCCTCCAAATTCAATGCCATCGTTCATGTGAGTATGCAGCTGGTAGTCTGCGGCCCTGTAACCCAGGGTGAAATTATTCTGTGACAGTTTCAATTTGGCTGTGTCTAAACTCATCTGATAGCCAGCAAGCCAACCTTCAAAGGCCAACACAGCCCAGCCATAGATGGTTTGTCCAGAAAAATCTATACCAACATTATTGCCAAGACTGAAACAATCCTGTTTATAGGAGGCCTTCAGTTTCCCACTCTTCTTTCCTGTGTTTGGGACAAATATGGTATCGAGAGTCAGTTTCAACCCTTGAGTTGAACTTATGCCTTGAGTTGAATGAACTCGATTTGAGTTTCAATTTATTCTCCAAAGAGATTGCTGTCCCCAAAGTATTGTCTGTGTTCTACTTTTGGGTGAAGGTCAGCCCGTAGCCACAAATCTTGTATTTGGTTTCTAGGTTGCCTAATGCTTTCCCTGTAACAGTGTAAGCATGACCAGAAGTAGAAAATTCCACTCCACTACATAATTTGGTTCTCAGATCTATTTTGACCATGCTAAACCCATATCCTTTGCTGAAGACATCCTTGGCAGACTTTCCTAGGTCACAGTAAGACGGCGTGTTACACGTATCTCTGACGGGATGGCCCGTCCGCTCCGCCAGGGCACCGCTGAAGCCAGACAAGGATTTTAAATCAACAATACTACACAGGTAGTTTGTTCTCTCCAATATCCCCTATTACGCTGCACTTAAGACCTGGGAATGGCTTTCCCCGCCCAGGGCTGCCCTCCTGCTCTCTCATTGCTTCCTCCTTATGTCCCCCCCGACTAGTACCCACCTCCTTTGCCCCCGCGATCTGTTCTCAGCGGTGACAACGTGAGAGGTGAGAGTTTCCTCTTGGGTGAGAGGATTAATTTCCTGATTGGAATGTGGAGGCTTTTCCCATACTGGAAAAGGCAAGAGAGGGGCTGGGACACTTCCTGGGTAATACTGTTGTGCATCCCCTATGGCTATAGCATTCTGAGTCGTCAGTGGTCCTTTCTCTACAACATGCCACTTACTGAGACTTTAGTCCTTGGTCACTTCGACTAATAAAGCATTTCACGTGTGCCCTGACCAGCATTCCAAGGAGGGAGAATCACCATCCTCGCCATCACCAACATTAGCGCCCTCATTATCACCATCACAAACACACACATACCTTTCACACATGCCAGACATTCTAAACTTTTAACTCAATCTTCACCGCAAGCCTAGGACAGAGGTATTAGTATCATATACTATCCCCATTTTGCATATGAGACAGAGGCAGACAGAGGTTTACTCACTTGTCCAAGGTCACAAGGCTAGTAAGTGGTGGAGCGGGGACTTGAACCCAGGCAGTGTGAAGCCACTGGTTGATGCTGAAGCATCATCTCCAGGAACTGCTTTGGATCTTGAATCTTGAACAAGATATTTCCGGACCTTGTGAGACGGCCAATGGGTCAAAGCTTATGCTTCTGAAGTAGAACAAACCTAACTGTTTACTGGGGAATCAATTGTATCTTTTGCTTTGCAGGGGAATAAAAAAGGCCAGAAATTGATATCTAAGGTGAGTTTTCTGGTCAAGATTTATTTTTCATTCTCCCTGCAATTTTTGCTAGACTAAGGAAGAAAGAGAGCTCGGAACAGCAGCTACCTGTTGGTCTCTCTTGAGCAGCTATCTGGAAAATTGAAAAAGTTGCTTCACGTAAGTTCAACAAATCCAAGAACTCCTAGAATTTTTCCAAATGAAGATGGTGCCTTGGGAAGTAAAAATTTAGAAAAGGGAAAACAATACTACATCCCTGAAAACTTTCAGCATGAGAAATCGTTACCGAACCAGGTTCGACTTGCTCGCTGCACAGCAAGCCAAAAAACGCTAACGCTGAGGTTTGCAGCGAAGAGAGGGCTTACTCGCAAGGCAACCAAACGAGGAAACTGGAGAACAAACTTCAAATCCACCTCCGCGAAGGCAAGAGGCTGCGGGGTATCCACGGAACAACTAATAAAAAAGCAGGACTGTCTGAGGCGTGGGGAGCGTGGGGAAAGTGATTGGAAAAGGGGTGGTAATTGACATTCTGCGCAGGTGTAACTAGGCTACAGGCCTCCGCAAGTTCGAAAGGTCACTGGGCGGACACTCGCGCATGCCCAGTTGGAGGGTCGGTGGTCTTAACAGGTTTTTACCAGCTCAGCTCGAACTAGAGCTCCTGAAGACGACTCAGGCAAACATCTTATCGTTTACGCTATATGCAGCTTGGAGGACTTGTGAGTATTTTGCAGCAACAATTAAAACGACCTTGATTAGTGAAGGCAGATAACAGGTGAAGTGGATTTAACTAATGATTACCCACGGTTTCAAAATCAGAGAGAACTAGCTGGAAATGTGGTCCTTGATAAAATTTAAATTCAGGCCAAGCTGGAACAAACAGAACTAACAAAACAGACTTTCAGAATCTCAATTCATAATTTCAAGTAGCATTAAAGGTAGTCTCCCAGGAGAAGAGATGTATTTTTCTGCCCTAGCTTGTGGATTTTATGCTGAGTAGGCATTTTCAGTGGAATCCAGTTTTATTATAGGAATAGCTTGCTGTTGATTCTCCTCGATATTCTTTTTGTGTACTAATTGGGTAGAATTCTTGGCACCTGAAACATCTTGGCCAGAGCACAATATAGTTTCTTCTCTCCTTCATATCTTATGTCAACATTGAAACAATTCGATAGCTGTTTATATTCCAGTTGTAGAAATTACTAAAAAGAAACTCACATTCTTCTGTTTTTTTTTTAAAGCTCTTTCTTGTACCCATCTGCTGAGCAATGTTGAATTCTTTTTTTTTCTTTGCCCTTCTCCTTTCTCTGCTTTGGGTAAGAATAGCTTCCACTTTTCTAAATCAAAGGACTTAACAAGCTAAACTGAGAGTAGCCTATAGTTTAATATCATGGTTTGAAATAACCTCTTTAAAAAGTCTTCAAGTAAAAGTCTAAGTAATATTTTATTTGGCTTGATTTATATAGGTAGTTGTCCCGAATACTCCCTAATACCTTTGATTGTATAGACATATGTCGTGTTAACAGGATGATTTTTTTTTTCTTTAGTTGCCATCACACTGTAAATTTCACTCATTCTTTCATTCATTCAACATTTATGGAATGCCAAACACTATACTGGGCTCTGAGGACACAGAAGTGGGTAAGTAACATTGCCTCGTGCATTATAACTTCCACCATACTTTTGCACATATTATCTTAAATTTTATACAACCTTGGGAAATAGACTGGGTAAAAGGTGATATCTTGATTTGGTAGATATGAAAATGGAGGCCTAAAGGAATTGAGTGATTTATTCAGTGTCAGTAAGTTAGCATGAGCTAGTAACAGATGCCCGGTAATCTTACTCTAATCGCGTGCTTTGCCTGTTACGATAGACCACCATTCTGATAGCTGATGCCTAAGCTGATGGGATTATCTGTGGTTCATCTAATTCAGTCATTAAAATGCTAAACTGAATTTAGTCCTGTCTACTTGTTGTCACATGAGACAAGGTCATGACCACCAGAAGTCCTGAAGAGCAAATATAAAGGAATACGGTTGTGATTCATACAACTACAGGCATACTTGGGCCAGAACTGAAGTGTCACCGATTCCAGATGGTCCATTCCGTGATCTACTGGTCTTGTTGTCCATGGCATAGCATGACATGGGCAAATTGGATGGATTGAGGCTTCCTATTCTATGTAAAAGGACTTAGCCATGCTTCAGGACCAGGTACCACACCAGCTCTACAGAGCACGTGGTGGAGCACACACCTCCCAGGTATGCCTCTCCCTTCATGACTTGTCTAGTCCGGGAAAAATCTTCCCCTAAAGAGCCACTTGATTAACTCCTTCATTTCCTTCAAGCCTTTGTTCAAATCCACCTTCTCCATGAGACCTATGCAGACTACTGTACCGAAAGCTCCCACCCAGCTACTCCTGCTTCTTCTTATCCTTATCTTTTTCTTTTTTTCTTTTTTTTCTGTACGTGGGCCTCTCACTGTTGTGGCCTCTCCCGTTGCGGAGCACAGGCTCCGGATGTGCAGGCTCAGCGGCCATGGCTCATGGGCCCAGCTGCTCCGTGGCATGTGGGATCTTCCCGGACCGGGGCACAAACCCGTGTCCCCTGCATCGGCAGGCGGACTCTCAACCACTGCGCCACCAGGGAAGCCCTTCCTTATCTTTTTCTATCTCCCTGGCATGTATCACTTTCTAAGTCACCATACAGTCCACAAGTTTATTATATTTATTGTTTGCTGCCTCTCTCCCTAATTAGAATACATGCTCATTTAGGGCAGGGATTTTTGTCTGTTTACTTAACTGATGGATCTCAAATATCTGGAAGAGTGCTTGATATACAGCAGGGGCTCAATACAGATGATTGACAGAATAACTCACAGAAGTGAAAATTTCTCAGCTATATAGATAAACAGGTTGGATAATTCAAGTAAAATACCACCATCACCTCCCCAAACATTATTGAAACATACTCTTCTTTTTTCTTTAAATTCCCTGAGCCCAAAATCAGTTCTTTCTGTTCTTGATGCCACTCAGCTCTGCCATAGCAATCTCCTCTAAATGTCCTTGTTTCTTGGTGAGTTTTTTCCACATCGTTTTCTTTTGGATTATTATTTTGATACCTGGGAAATCAAATTCTTGTAACTTGTGTTAAATATTTTTCTATTTCTTACGAAATGGTTTTAATCCACAAGTCCCAGACTCTTTCCATCTGTGATGAATATTGGTTCAGAAAAGAGAGTTGGTTCAATACATACAAGGGTCTGGCTCCAGTCGTGCCCCAAACCACTGACCCTGACCTCGAGCAAGCCCTTCAACCTCTATGATAAAATAAGGGGCTTGAGTGACATGATATCCATTCTGCTTCTCCACATTTACAGGATATTATAAACCATTTCTTTTCACGTTTCTCACCCTAAGATTTCTCTCCCTCCAAATTCCGTTAAGCCTTGAACACCTTTGGTGGTTGGCTTGAAATCTGGGTGCATCCTAGAGGACTATAGGTAAATTATTTTCTCCCCCAAGTAATCTGAATTGGCTTAAATCCCTCAAAATGGCTTTCTCAAAGGAAACCAACATTCTAAGATTTTGAGGAGAGTGTAGTGGGGCTATACTTAAGCTAGGATTTATTGTCATGGCGGTGTTTTGCCTAAACTATTTCATCAGCCTGCAGAGGTAAATATCAGGCTGAACCATACGAAATATCACTCTTTTAAGTCAAAAATGGACTAAAATTCACATGGTGCACCCCACATGTACCTGTGTAGCACTGTTCATGATTTGGAAATACTTTAAACTTTTAATCTTCATGGAGAGGCATCCTCTTAGTACACTGCCATTTCTCAGGGGCTGAATTTATAGGAAGGTTATTATTGCAAGTATAAGATACCAGGGCTTGGGCTTCCCTGGTGGCGCAGTGGTTGAGAATCTGCCTGCTAATGCGGGCGACACGGGTTCGAGCCCTGGTCTGGGAGGATCCCACATGCCGCGGAGCAACTAGGCCCGTGAGCCACAACTACTGAGTCTGTGCGTCTGGAGCCTGTGCTCCGCAACAAGAGAGGCCACGATAGTGAGAGGCCCGCGCACTGCGATGAAGAGTGGCCCCCGCTTACCACGACTAGAGAAAACCCTCATACAGAAATGAAGACCCAACACGGCCCTAAATAAAAAAAAAAAAAAAAAAAAAAAGATACCAGGGCTCAAGAGACTATTAGTTTGGGTTGAAGTGCTATGTCTCCAGGTAGCAGTACATTGGGGTCATGGCATCGCTTCTCCTTTATGCTTCCCAACTGACGGAATGCACAGATGGATAAATAAATGTCCATGCCTTCACCTGGCCCTGAACACCCCTCCTGGTTCCTCTGCATCGTGCTTTGAGAGAGTAAATAAATGCGCCTGGTTGTTACTAGGAACTGACAGGGCAAAAGGGTTTCCTGTACACTGATCAGATCATGGCCCTTGCAGGCGTCAGCTTTCCCAGGCAGGGGATGTGTCCAAACATGTGCCTCCCTGTCCCCTTGGCCTTTTCCTTTTCCTTTGTTAGGGCAAATCTTTCCACGCAGCAAACTTTCTTTTTTTTGTGATTTTTGTTTTTCCTTTTTGTGAAGACCAGTCAGCAGGTCCTGCTTTAGGCAAAATTGTGAAGTAGGCAGTGTTCCTCTCCGGCTTCCCCCCTCTCCCTCCCTGTCAGCGGTCTCCCTCCCCCCAGTTCATTCATTCCATCAACTAACGTTTACTGGGCATTCACCATCCTCAGGGCACCTTTCTAGTTAGGATGTTATTTCAAGATAACATCCTAGGGACTTCCCTGGTGGTCCAGTGGTTAAGACTGCCTTCCAATGCAGGGGGTGTGGGCTCGATCCCTGGTTGGGGAGCTAAGATCCCGCATGCCTCGTGGCCAAAAAACCAAAACATAAAAAACAGAAGCAATGCTGTAACAAATTCAATAAAGACTTAAAAAAAAAAGATAGCATCATAATTCTTAATTAGGATTCATTACTAATCAACTATTAGTAGCTGTTTTTATTTGGTATTTACATAATAATTTTTCATATTTACTTGATCATAGTGAACATTTATCCTCCCAATTACTCGAGTCATTTTTGTTTCTCTTCCTCTCCACCAAGAGTACCAGCAATTCCTATTGATTCTACCTTCAGTGGTTGGAATCCTAGCATGAATCTGACCACTTCTCTTCATCCCCACCACTCTCACCCTGGTTCAAGCTGCCATCATCTCTGGCTTACATTATCATAGTAGCATTGTAACATTCTGCTTGACCTCCCTCCTTCCACCTTTGTCCCCCCAATCCATTTTTCAAATAGTCAGAATTACCTTTTAAACATATAAGTAAGACCAAGTGTTCCCAGCTTAAAACTCTTGAATGACTTGCCATCACACTTTTAACCAAGCAGGTCGCTGTGGCTTTGGGTCCTACCTGATCTAGGCTCCGGTCTTCTCTCTGGCCTTGTCCTGAAGCCCTCTCTAATGCATTCTGCTGCCCCCATCCTGCCTTTGTTCTGTGTCCCCCACACCTCAAGTTAGTTCCCATCTTCGGCATTTTCAACTGCTGTTCCCTCTGCCTGGAATGCTCTTCCCTCTGATTTTTGCACAGTTGACTTTTTCTTGTCATCAGTTCTCATTTAAATGTCACTTCACAGAGAAGCTGCCCCTGATCACCTAAGCAAGAGGGGTCATCTAGCCACTGCGTCACACCACTTCACTTTAGTTCTCCACATAGTACTTACCCCATGTGACAGCATCTTGTTTGTTACTGGCTTTCTTTCCCTCACTGGAATACAAGCTCCATGAAAGCAATTTTCTCTAGGCATTTCCCCAGTTCCTAGAACAGTGGCTGGTGCACAGTAGACAAATAGTAAATTATTGTTGAATGAATTTATATATATTAATATGCCTGGTTCTTGACATATATTACCTAATCCTCTCAAAATTCCTATGGAAAGGGTACTATTGTTTTCTTTCTTTTACAAATCAAAAAGACAGAGACAAGTAGAGATCTTTAAGAAAGGCTGGCTACCTAACTTGTAGGGTCTAGTGCAAAATGAAAATGCAGGGCCCTTTGCTAAAAAATTATCAAGAATTTTAAGGCAGAGACAGCCGGGCTGGGTAGAGAATTTTTGGAGAGCTAGAAAAGGCATATTGAGTAGGGCAGTCAGGGTAATCCTCACTGAAAAGGTGAAATGTGAGAAAGAACTGAAAGTTGGTGAGGGGATTTGCTGAGTGAATAATCAAGAGAAATATTCCAGTTAGGGGTACAGCAGGAGCAAAGGCCCTTAGGTGGACATGGTGGTGGGAGGTGGAAGGTAGAGGGCCTCTGTGAGGGTTCTGGGAAATATTGGAGGGTTCTGAGTAGAGGAAAGACATGATCTGGCTTCTGTTAGGAAACCATCATTCCAGCTGCTGTACTGAGAATGGACCTTGGAGGAGCAAGTGAGAAGGCTTCTCAACAGGCATTGCAATAAACCAAGCAAGAGATGATGGTGGCTTGAACCATGGAGGAGCATGGAGGTGGTGAGAAGGGGTCAGACTCTTGATATATTTCACAAGGAGAACCAAGAAGATTTGTCAATAGTTTGCGTGGGGGGCAAGTAAGAAAGAGAGGAGTCAAAGATGATTCCAATGCTTTTGGCCTGAGTAATTCAAAGAATAAAGTTGCTATCCACTGGGATAGGAGGGTGTGAGTAAAGCAGGATTTTGTAGGGGATATTGAGGAATTCAGTTTTATGATACGTTTGAGATGGCTATTAGATACCCAAATGGAGATGCCAAGCAGTAGTTGAAGAAATGAGTCTGGAGTTACATAGACATTTGAGAATCACCAGCCCTGTAAATTTTATTTAAGGCCTTGGGACAGGGTACATCACCGAAGGAGTGGGAGTAGGTAGAGAGTAGATCCCAGCTCCAGGGACACTGATATGAAGAGGTGCAAGAGAACTGGGTCAGGCAAGAGGGAGTGCTCACCTGTGTCCAATAACGATGAGAGGTGGAGAGGACCGATGCTGTCTCTGGACTTAGCCATATGGAGGTTTTGAGTGAACTTTTCAAGAGCAATTTCAGTGAAGAGGTAGGGAAGAAGACTTGGATGGAGTAGGTTTAAGAAAGAATGAGAGGAGAGAAATAGGAGATGGAGAAATTGGATTTTTTAAAGATTGGGTTCTGCAGCAAATGGGGAGCAAAGGAATAAAGCAGTAACTGGTGAGGGTGGAAATGAGTCGAGGAAAGATTTTTGGAAGATGTGAGAAATAACCGCATTTTTGTGTGCTCATGGGAATGTTCCCGCAGGGAAGGAAAATGGGATGATGATCATGATAAATTTCACTATTGAAAAACCATCCCTATCTGTATCATACCAAATTCACTACCTGGTGTGACTGTGATGCATAGATACTGAACTGGTGGTTACTTCTGGCCTCTAGGCTTCTGATGGAAGCTTTCAAATGTTAACCAACTATTCCTTGTGTTTGTATTCTAGATGAAAGGGAGATAAGTTTTAAAAAGGCTCTGTGAAAAGAGTCTAGTATACACACACACACACACACACACACACACACACACCCCACATTGTCTGTCCTAAGTAACCATGTGATACCCATAAACCAGTGGTTTATGCCCTAACTCCGCCCATCTCTCACTTTAACGTTCCCACCCCCCCACATTCCTCACTGGAGCCCCAGCCTAGGGTTGGTCCTCGAGATGTGTAGTCTTCAGTGGCTGGGGTGGCCTGTGCAGTTCTCCGGGACATCTTGCCCTCTTGCACTTTGCTGGAGCGAATACCTTTGTTGGGAATAGGGGGGGATGTGGAGCTGTCATAGACTCTTAGACAAGACCCCAAAACCATTTGAAATAGATCTTTCCCAACTTCTTACTCCAAGATGAGGAAATCACCAAACCGTCATACATTCTCCAGGGTTTACATGTTAGCTCTCCCATTTATGAGCTGTGTAATCTCGGACAAGCCACGTAACTGTTAGGATTCTTGAGCTCCTGAAGAGCTCAAAACTTGAGTCCCTTCTGGTTTTGACTTATTGTTCTAGCTTCTCTGAGTCTTCCTGGAGATCTGCACCAGACATTTTTTCTTCTTTCATTTTTCTTTTGCCTCTCTCTAGTTGAGGACCAGGGACCTAAGAAAAATACAATTTGAGGGTACATAAGTTAAAAGGAGATTCATTTTCTTTTCTTTTTCTTATTGTGGTAAATATACAGAACATGTAATTTACCATGTTAGCCATTCTTAAGTGTACAGTTCAGTGGCATTAAGTATGTTCACACTGTTGTGTAGACATAACCGTTATTCATCTCCAGAACTTTTTCATCTTCCCAAAACAAAACTCCATACCCTTTAACTACTAACTCCCCATTTCCCGCCTCCCCTCAGCCCCTGGCAACCACCATTCTACTACTTGTCCCTGTGAATTTGACTACTATTCCAGGTGCCGAATATAAGTGGAACCACAATATTTGTCCTTTCGCGTCTGGCTTATTTCACTTAGCAGAATGTCTTCAAGGTTCATCCATATTGAATCATGTGTCAGAGTTTCCTTCCTTTTTAAAGCTGAATAGTATTCCACTGTATATGTATCCACGTTTTGTTGACCCATTCATCCTTTGATGGGCACGTGGGTTGATTCCACCTGTTGGCTATTGTGAATAATGCTACTGTGGAAATGGTTGTACAAGTATCCGTTTGAGTCCCTGCTTTCAATTCTTTTGGGTCTATACCCTTCAACCCAAATAAAGAGGTAAACTGGGGCAAGCTCAAATGAGCAGAAATTGAGTTTTTTTCAGGAATAGCAGAGGAATTGCAGTTTGGGAAATGCATGCCTTATAAGCCACAGGTGAGTCACTGAGGGTTTGGGGTGGGTTGTATCAATATTTATGGGCAAATAGTGCAAAGAGCGGGGAGTCCAGCCAGAGTCCAATCAGCGAGTTCACTGGCTTGAGGATGGGGAGAGATTCATGGCGGACGTTTATTCGTCAGGAGATAAGTCTCCGTCTTCTGTGAATCAGGCGTTTATGGAAAATCAGTCTCAGTTGGTAAGTTTCATTCTTCCCAGGGCGCATGCCTGAGAGTCTCCATTTCCTGTCCTCCGGGTCCATTTTAGATTGAAATCCTCTCATGTTCCCGAGAGTGGAGTTACCGGTGTCAGTTCATAAACTTGGGAGCTTCCCACGTAAAATCTGAAACCGGCCTCTGTGTGCTGAAGGCTAGGAGAGACCCAAGAAAGAGGCAGATGGTTCCAGATTGGTAACTGCAGTTTTAACAAGCAAAGGGACTTACTTACGAGGCTTGTCACGGGGGCTGCAAGATGAGATCTCCGCGCCCGCCTGCCAGAATCATAAAAGTTTATATAGAGGCTTTAACAGGGTTCAGTCACTTATACTGTCCAGATGGTCTCGACAACCCCTCGCTATCTCAAGGCTGTGTCCTTGGGGCAGCTACTAGTTCAGGGAAGGCAAGCGGAATGCACATTCCAAGGACGGGAGGGGTGAAGAGCTTCCGATGCCAGGGTCAATCGGTGGTCAGTGTCCTCTCCGTGACCTCCTCCAGCAGCTGGCTCATCTGGTAGTTCTGTTTAATTTTTCGAGGAGCTACTATATGTTTTCCACAGCGCCAGTAGCATTCTATATTCCCAGGAAGAGTGCCCAAGTGTTTCAGTTTCTCCGTATCCTTGCCAACACTTGTTATTTTAAATTTTTTCCGAGAAAACATCCTAATGGATGTGAAGTGGTATCTCACTGTGATTTTGATTTGCATTTCCTTAAAGATTCATGAAGTTGAACATCTCTTTATGTGCTTATGGAACATTTGTGTGTCTTCTTTAGAGAAATGTCTATTTGAGTCCTTTACTTTGAAATTAGGTTGTTTGTTTTTTGTTGTTGAGTTGTAGTTTTTTATATATTCTGGATATTAATCCCTTATCATGTATATAACTTATAAATATTTTCTCCCAATTCCATGGGTTGGCTTTTCACTCTGTTGGTAGTGTCCCTTAATGTACAAATCGCTTTTAGTTTTGATGAAGTCCAATTTGTCTATTTTTTTCTTTTGTTGATTCTGCTTTTGTGTCATGTCCAACAAATCATTGCCAAATCGATGTCATGAAACTTTTCCCCATGACATTTTTAGAAGCTTTTTATAATTTTAGCCCTTACATTCTCATAATCCGGTGTATGCTTGTGTCTTTGATGTAAAAAAAAGTTTCACTAAAGCTGTTTCTTAAAGAACAGGAATATTATATTTTCTTCAATAAATAATTGATTAAAACATTTCAGTTGGATATGGCCAACAATCAAGGGAGCAAAACAATGAAACCTCAAGAGGGTAAAAAGTGTGAGACAATGAGGGAGGAAGATGGCAGGAGAAGAAGGTGCAGAAGGAAAAACAGGGAGAAGAAACCTCAGGCAGTTGAAAAAGCAAAGATCTGATTTTTTAATCCTATTCTTAAAAAAATACACTACTGCCAGCATTTGTTATAATACAGTGTATATTTGTATAATGATTACCTAAATTTTGTATGCATTGAGGTTATTAAAAAATTATAATGAAAAAATCACCGCATACTTTGGGATGCAGATTAGGTAAAAAACAAAAGTTAAAAAAAAAATCTCATGTCCTTTAGTCGTGGCTCATTTTGTGGTCCTGCTCTAAAGGCATATGAGCCACCCCCTGATAGTCCACAGACTATCCGAAACAGTCCAAAAAGGACAGTCAATGGGATTTTAGCAAAAAGAAACACAAAATTTATATTTTCTTCTGTGTCCTGTAGGTTTAATAAAAATAATGGAAGGAGTTGTATCAGCAGACGCAGGGCAAGCAATCTATTGAAGTGAGAGCCCGCAAAAATCTGGACAGGGTGGCAGGCAGAGGTGAACTGCACAGACCTCAAGCTCCTTTCCTTCTCGCTTCCCTTCCCGCACGCGAGGAATTAGCAGGAGACCGACTTGGTCCTGTCGCAGGATGGGCTGCCTGATTCTAAATGTGTCGTGTGCCCTTTTCTGGCGAGAGAGAGGTGCCGCCTGGAATCACTGAGGGCAGTTTCCCTTCCAAACGCGCAACACCTCGGAGCCATGGAGGATGGTCTCCTCAGAAAGGAGGCGTAATGCAACCAATTTGAAAAAATGAAGCCTTGAGGAGGATGCTAGAAGGAATCCTGATTCTGGGAGGCTGGGGTTGGCTGAAGTTCTGGAAGGCGGCTCAGCATGTGGACTGAAAGAGCCGATCCCTAAAAGTGGTCGCCCTGGGAGTGCCACAGGCCCGCTTGCTGCGCTTGGCACGGGGATCAGTGTGGACTTCCTTGGGCAGTCAGTTCAGGACAGCCTGCGCAGGTACCAGGACCCTCGCAAGCTATGGCAGCGAGGACCTACAGCATCTGTTTTTAACAGTGACCCCGTGTGGCGAAAAGGGGAAATGACAGGTCCCGAGACTCCAATTTTTTCCCAGCCTGGGCGTGGGAGCCACGTGAGCCCCTCTTTTGGACTGTACAGTTCCTTGGGGTTCGCGGATTATGGGGAGATGGGGTGGGGAGGAATCTTCTAGAAAGAGATGCTAGATTTCATGTCAAATAAGGTTCATGGGGCCTTGACAGGTGATTTGAGAAAATAAACAGTTGCCTCTGGTTCATGGAGCACCTCATGTCCCTTACTTTTTTTTTTAACATTTTATCATAAAATATAAATTTTCAGACATATGAGATTAAAGAGTATGATGAACCCTCACGTACCCTTAAACCAGTTCCAACAATTATTAACATTTGCTAATGTTGTTAATACCCATCTTCCTTATATTTATGTCCCTTACATTTTAATAGAGTGAAAGTGACATTTTGGACCGTGTACTTGGGTCTCCTCCTGCCACCTTCCAAGGGAGGATTTTCAGTCCTAATAGATGGAAAATACAGCTTTGCGTCTTGGACAGTTTTGGCTTGTGGGTATCACTAGTTGCTAGTATATGACACCTGGAAGGTCCAAAAAGTCCATTTCATGCAGGGTGAGCTCGTGGATCTGTTTCGGGTAGTAAAAGAATTTTTCCCCCACAATCCATGCCAATTAAGATAGTAGGAGAGGCAGGGGTGGAGAAGAGAGGGCTGTGGAGGGAAAGAGAGGAGAGACTGGGGAAGCATCAGGTAGCTGAAAAGGTGATGGAGTCTTGGAAGTGTCGTCAGTGAGCAACAGAGGTCTGGCACAGCACCGCATAATAATGACAAGTATTTCTATAGTTTTAGTGTTATGCTGTATTCTCAGCATTTACATGTTATCTCACGAATCTTCAACAATCCTATACCACAGGTACTATTATTATTCCTCATTTATCAGTGAGGAAACTGAGGCACAAAGATGTCATGTGCCCAAGGGCAAGCTTGGGGTTCAAATCCAGGCAGTTTAGCTACAGATTCTGAACTCTTAACCTCTTTCTGCTGCCTCTTTGCCATCAATAGAACTGAGAGGAGAGGAGGGTGGAGTTTGATAGCCAACAGAAATGGTATAACTTAGATAATTTTAGTAGCCAGTGAAAGAAAACCCAAGTCAAACTGGCTTAAACCAAAAAGGAATGTATATCTACTGTATAGCACAGGGAACCCTGCTCAGTATTCTGTAATAACCTAAATGGGAAAAGAATTTGAAAAAGAACGGATGCATGGGGACTTCCCTGGCAGTCCAGTGGTTAAGACTCTGCTCTTCCAATGCAGGGGGCACGAGTTTGATCCCTGGTCAGGGAACTAAGATCCCACATGCCTCGTGGTGCGGCCAAAAATTTAAAAAAAAAAGAGAAAAGAAAGGAAAAGAATAGTTGCATGTATATGTATAACTGAATCACTTCGCTGTACACCTGAAACTAACACGACATTGTTAATCAACTATGCTCCAATATAAAATTGAAAAAAAAAAAAGAATGTATTGGTTCTCAACAGTGAAAACTCCCGAGATAGGCTTGGCTCAGGCATCGCTTGATTCAGAATTCGAATGATGACTTACGATCCTTGTCTCAGCTCTGCTTTTTCCAGGCTAGCCCTATTCCCAGATTGCTTAATAGTCCCAGGATTTCAGGCACCCTCCCCCCACTCCCACCCAATCAACGGGAAAAGAGAATATATTTTCTCCAGAATTCTCACAAACCTATCTTCACACATCATTGGCTCTGATTAAGTTAAATGCATCTGTGGCAGAGACCAACTCAGTGTTTACCAAATCAAGCATCTCTTTCTTCTGTGTAAACAGCTAGACTGCATTTCCCAACCTCCCTTGTAGTTCGATGTGGCCCTGTGACAGAATTCTAGCTGATAAATGTGGGTAGAAGTGACATGATCCTGATACTTTCTTTCCTTTCTGGATGACTGGAATGGAGATGACCCCCAGGGCGACCTTGGAGCCATGTGTATAAGGTGGGCAGATCAACCAAACAGAAAGAGCCGGGTCCCTAAATCACTGCATGGAGGAAAGTCACCCATCAGTTATGTGAGCAAGGAATAAACCCTATTATACTGAAGACGTGGCGATTTTAGTGTTTTTCTTATAAAATAGCTTGCCAACATGGCTAGAGGGATGTGATACATGTAAATCAATTAGGATCCATCCCTGGGACTAGGAGAGGGGTCATCAGCTAAAGCACATGGCTGGGAATAGGGAAAGGATAGTTTCTTGGAGGAAATTCAGGTTACTGGTACTAGGAGGTGAGGGAGATACTGGGCCAAATTCTCAGGGCTAACTGTGGATCCAGGAATCCAGCTCCAGATCTCTTTGCCAAGGGTATCCTCAGGTGTCGATCTTATTTTCCAGTAGCCTTCTGGGACAGCTGGTTCACAATTTCTTTGAGACCTGCTTCAGTTCTTCATCTGGTCTTGCTCAGGCCCCGTATGTGAGGCCCCTTACTTAGCACAGGGCAATGTGCTAAGCTCTGTGGGTGGAAACAGAGATCAAAGATGAGCCTGGGCCTGCGCAGAGCCCTTATTCCGAGGAGGGAAGACCTGGCATTCACATTTCAGCTAGGAATTTTTTAAAAACTTTTAATTGAAATATAGTTGATTTACAATGTTGTGTTAATTTCCGCTGTACAGCAAAGTGATTCAGATATCTATATATATATATTCCTTTTTTATGTTCTTTTCCATTATGGTTTATCATAGGATATTGACTATAGTTCCCTGTGCTATACAGTAGGACCTTGTTGTTTATCCATTGTCTATATAATAGTTTGCATCTGCTAACCCCAAATTCCCACTCCATCCCTTCCCCAACCCCGTCCCCCTTGGCAACCACCAGTCTGTTCTCAGTGAGTCTGTTTCTGTTTCATAGGTAGGTTCATTTGTGCCATATTTTAGATTCCACGTGTAAGTGGTATCATATGGTATTTGTCTTTCTCTTTCTGACTTACTTCACTTAGTATGATCATCTCTAGGTCCATCCATGTTGCTGCAAATGGCATTATTTCATTCTTTCTTATGGCTGAGTAGTATTCCATTGTGTGTATGTATCGCATCTTCCTTATCCATTCATCTGTCGATGGACATTTCCGTTCTTTCCACGTCTTGGCTATTATGAGTAGTGCTGCTATGAACATAGGGGTGCATGTACCTTTTCGAATTAGAGTTTTGTCTAGATATATGCCCAGGAGTGGGATTGCTGGATCATAGGGCAGCTTTACTTTTAGTTTTTTGAGGAACCTCCATACTGTTTTCCATAGTGGCTACACCAACTTACATTCCCACCAACAATGTAGGAGATTCCGTTTTCTCCACATCCTCTCTAGCATTTGTTATCTGTAGTCTTTTTAATGATGGCCATTCTGACAAGTGTGACGTGGTACCTCATGGTAGTTTTGATTTGCATTTCTCTAATAATTAGTGATATTGAGCATCTTTTCATGTGCCTGTTGGCCATCTGTATGTCTTCTCTGGAGAAATGTCTATTTAGTTCTTCTGCCCATTTTTCGATTGGGTTTTTTTTGTTGTTGAATTGCGTGTGCTATTTGTATATTTTGGAAATTAAGCCCTTGTCAGTCACATTGTTTGCAAATATTTTCTCCCATTCCGTAGGTTGTCTTTCTGTTTTGTTTATAGTTTCCTTTGTTGTGCAAAAGCTTGTAAGTTTGATTAGGCCCCTCAGCTAGGGATTTTGATACAAGTTTTAGCAGACAATTGTGTCCAAATAATTTAGTTCAACCCAAGCCTTAGCCAAATCTAAACTGAAGTTTTTATCTTGTTTTTGTTTTCAGAATGCCTGTGCTCACTGATCTCTCTGATGTGGAGGTCTGCTTTACTTATTGCTCTCTGTAGAGTTTTGCAGGATTCGGAATAGGCCACATCCTTTTCCTTTGATGCAACTAGAGACAAAATGCACATTTTAGAGTCTGCCCCCTTTCCTCTCTCTATTCTCTATATTATCTCAATGTAAAGTTCAGGGTATTTTCCGCTATTCCCAGCTTCCTCTCGCCTTCTGCTTGAATAGAGGATGGGACACTTGGAACCCACTGGCAGGGACCCAGTACTGTTGTGTCTGATTTACAAGTGGTATTTATGCCCTATTCATTCCCAACAATGGCTCAAACAATTCCCTGGGACAAGAATAGAGCTGACACATCAATAGGAAGTGGTTGTGACTTCATGAAGCCCTTGATAGGTCAGGACCAGCAGTAAATCAGCTGCTTCCTGCCTTTTTATTTATTCAGTTCATTCATTTTTTCCAACAAATATTTACTGATGACCTACTATGTACCAAAGGCTGTTTTAGGCCCGTTGCTTTCTTTCTAGCCCAGGGGTCAGCAAATTTTTCTCTGTAAAAGGCCAGAGAGTAAATATTTTAGGTTTGTTGGTCAGAAGATCTCTTTTGCCATTGTACTGCAAAGGCAGCCATAGGCAATGTGTAAATAAATGGGGTTGTATTTCAATAAAACTTTACTTACCAAAGTAGGCAGTGGCCGAGATTTGCCTTGTGGTCCTAGTTTTTTTGACCCCTACGCTAACCTAATTCTAACCATAGTTCATCTCCATCCCTTATAAGATTTCACCTTCCTTTTTCTCCCACAGTTGGAGAGCAAAGAAGCCCATTAGTTAATCAATTGGTCAAGTTAACTAAATTCCAGTTCCAGAGGTTCTAGAGTTTGTTTCTTTTTCAATAATGATAACAACAATGTGATCAAAAAGAATAAAGGTAATAGCTGACAATTATATAGCACTTATCATTCATTGCCTGTAATCATTCTGTAATCACTTTCCAAATAGTAACTCATTTTCTCTGATTTGGTAGAGAAGGGATTAAGACCTGGTAAGGAGGTTTATTTAATGGTGATACACACACGCGCGCACACACACACACACACACACACTTAATTTTGGCTGTTTTCCAGTATCACATATATTTTGGTAAGATAAACTACATATATAATATATATATACACACACACGTTTATTTTATTTAAATTATATAGATATTTGTTGAGATCTTACAGAATACCAGATGTCAGGCTAAGTGTTGTCCACGCATGACCTCGCTCAGTCTCCCAGCAGCCCTTTGAGGAAGGTGGAATTTTGATATCCATTCCTAGCCAAGGAAATTGGAGGTCCAAGCGGTTTAACAACTTGTGCCATTCAGCGCGTGTGGAGTGGGACTTGTTTGTGTCTCCAAAGCTTATGCTTTTCACCACTTTGCTATAATGACTTGTCGGACTAAAGGAGAATTAATAAATTAATAAATTCCAGACAGTCATGTAGATTTTATTACGATCGTATTTTATTTTTAAGTGAAAAACATTTTCCTTTTATGGTGCAAGCTTCTGAGATGACAGCACACAAGATGGTTTGTGTCTCTGTGGCCTTGGCATTACGCTGACTGTCATTTACAAACACAGTGCCCAAGAGGCCTCATTAAACCAACAGGACAATGGGATGTATGAAAACCTAAGTGCAGCTGCTCTGTGGAGGAATGTCGCCTGTGGGATGGCTCTGGGCAGAGGCTCTGGGCTGCTTCACCCTGGAACGTGGCCCTGCGCGACAGCTGACAGCCACCCCGCTTGCCTGGGGAGGTGTGGTCTTACCCATAGATTAGATCTTGAAAGCTGCCTCTTTTGGTGTCTTTTTGTTGCGTGGTTCAAAAGAGTTGCTCAGCTGGCGCCATTGCTGTCAGCAAAAGGAAGCTGTGTTTGAACAGGAGCTGGGCAGGCCTGCCCTGGGGAGCGTGCTGAACCAAGTGGGCTAGATTTCAGTTGGATGCTGAGTGTGAATTTGAATGCTCACCTTCTCCTGGATTTTGCAAGTTAGGGTTGCGCTAGGTCATGTGCATGTTTGGAGGAGATCCCTGTACTCTATGGGAGCAAATTGCTTTGGGGATGCATTGCCTCTTTCTGGTAGAGCACACAGTTAGTGTTTATGTGGGATGAGAAGGATTTCTCTCTCAACTCAATTTAAAGTGCTACAGTGTCAGCCCCAAATGACTTTTTTCTGGATGCTATGGCAAAGGTAATTGGAGAAATAGTAGAAACTACAATGACTAGGTTTTAGAAAATCTGAACTTTAGACTCAGTTCTGTTTCAAAGAACTATGTAAACTTCAATTGGTCTTTTCAGCTGTTTGGGTCCCAGTACCTTTATCTGTTAAATGATGGGGTTGACAGGGATGACATCTTATAGGAATAAGAAATCATGAAAAATGCAAGAGGGTCTGCTTTCTTGTCTTGATTTGTTAAGCAAATTGTTTATAAACTCGAAACCCAGGGATTGAACCTCATGGGATGAACTTATTTTTTATGGGGAGCTGTACAGAAGCATGTGTTGTGAGGTAGAGGTTTGGAGGAGAAGCCATCGTCTGGTCCCTGCTCTTTGCCTCTCCTTACATCTGTGCCTTTTGCCATAGAACTCTGTAGTACCCTCCCTGCTTGACCTGAGCTCAGGCTTTGGCCAGTGGGATGTTAGCAGATGTGACGTAAGCAGAGGCCTGTAACTGCCTTGAGCAGCGGGACTTGATCTCCTGATCCTCTGGCATCGCCATGAGAACATGCCAGGGATAGCCTGCTGGAGGGTGAGAGACAAGAGGAGCCGAGCTGAGCCGCCCCCAGTAGCCTCAGTCGAAGCCAGTCTAGATCAGCTGAGAGTAAGCCAACTCTCAGACATGTGATTGAGCTGAGCTAAGATAGCAGAACCCCCAGGCCAAACCTCAGCTGAGCTCAAAAGTATGAAAAGTAAATGCCTATTGTTGTATGACAATGAGGTTTTGTGGTTATTTGTTATGCAGTGAAAGCTTACTGGTATATGGCCCCGGGGAATTTCATTTCTGTCCCAGCCCTTAAATGCCAGGTGTATTTTTAGTGCAACTGGGATCTTCAAGGCAATTCTAGATCTTTTCTTGGATAGACTCTAACTGGCTGTAGCATACAATGGAAACTGACAAGGGGACCAGAGAATATCTGGGATAAGTCTAGGATATATACTCTGGAGGCTGGAGCAGAACCAGATTGACTATGAGGCTGGGTTCCCATAGATGTACCGTCGGTGATTCACTGCTTTGTTGGACAAGGTACCTGTGAAGGTTTACTTGCTCAAGGGACCTGAAGAGAATGTAGATACACATTGGGAATGCACACAAGCTACTTGAGAAACCAGTGACTGACTGTCGGCTCTCATTCTGACTGTCAGTCAAAATAACCTGTTGATCAAGCAAGTCCAAACACATTGCTTATTGCAGTAGGGGGACCACTACATTGCCAGTCTTAGGAACATCACAGAAGGGGAAGTGATGTTTCAAAGGCAGGAAATTGATAGTGTTTTAGGGGTCTGGTTAATGTGGGTCTTTCAAAGCAGGGGCCTGACAGTGAGGGGACACACTTTGAGGTACGGTGGTGGGGGACTGCTGTGCGTGGTGAGGTGTGGTTTGGAAGTGAGCCTTGCAGGGTAAGCAGCGGTTTGATGACCTCAGCTGAGAGTTCTGAGAAAGGGCCCATTCACCCCGATGTGGGCTAGCTGAATAGTCTGTAGTTTGGATGCGTGGATTTTCAGAAAGTTCCCGGAACAGAGTTATTTGGAGCTTCATCTTCCTGGACAAGAACTGTCTGAAACAGCACAGTTGTGTTGGAGCCCCGTGTGGAGGGGTTGTCACCCTGGCGGAGACCGTCAGCTGTGTGGTGGGGGACGGTGTCTGTTCTCTAGATCAGTGAACGCTGTGTTCTCGTCGCGTGAGCTGAGAAGTCACGTGGCTTCTCTGAATGTCCCCTTTCACGGGTCCGATGAGGATAATGACCATTCCTCTGGCAAGGCGTTGTGGAGAAGACTGAAGGGGAGAAAGCACCGGATGAGGTAACAAATGCCAGGTACACAGGAAGTGCTTGACAAATGGGGGCCATTTCCAGATTCCAAATGACGTTAGCGGCAGTTCTGAGATGTACGGTTTTGGTGACTCCGACAGTAAGAGGGAGAAAGGGGAGAAAAGACAGCGGCCCTACTTGGAACGGGTACTCTGGCATCAGCAGTTGGGTATTAATGGCAAAGGTGAAAACTGAAATTAAGTACTTCTAGCTCCAGGGAATGGGGTTTTTAGTATAAGAAATTGTTTTTGCAAAGCCTGACTCAGGGATGTCCTGCATCAGAACGGATCATAATTACTTGCCTTAGAGCCTCTGGAAGGAATGCAGCCCGGCTGGCCCATTATGGACTTCTGACTGCCAGAACTGTACCATAATACATTTGTTTTTAAGGCACTGAGTTTGTGGTAATTTGTTTCAGTAGTAATAGAAAAAGCAATACTGAGGCTCAATACTTTAAAAAACTGTAAAGGGGTCCTGAGACCAGAAAAGTTGAAAAGCACTGTCCTGGATCGTCTAGATCAGTGATATAGGCAGAGGGGAGTGATGTGGAAATAGAGAAGAAGGCAAAGATGCAGCCGGGGACCATGTTGCAATGGTGTTTAGGACCTTTTACGCCATTTTTCAAAAGAGAGTGATGGGTGTGATTCCTTGTCTGTTTTTTTTTTTTTTTTTTGGTCTGATTGTTTGTTTTGTTTGTTTGAAGCAGTGCAGCCCTGTCTTCACACTGGGAGGAAGCCCAGTGTACAGAATCCACACGCCTGCCTTGCTTTGGTTCAAGTAAGAATGGCAGGGGCTTCACCTCCCCACAGCCACTCAAGAGGCCCCTTGGAGCGTGGTGTGAAGAGCCCTGTTTAGGCCAAGGTCTTAGAGTCTTAAGTCATGTTAGGATTTTAGTGCCTACTGGTCACCCCAGTGGAGGGAGGATTCAAGGGTGGCAAAGCATGGAGGTCTTCTGGAAGACAGGCTAGGACCTTGATTAGAGAAATGAAATTTGGGTGAAAACGAGGTGAATGAATTGAGGAGTTTCAGGTTGAAAATCAGTCATAGTTGTTGTTGATTGAATGCTGTGGGTGAGGGAGAGGATGACCCACAGTGACCCCACAGATTTCCATGTTGGTTGACTTGGGGCAGTAGTGGCAGTGGCTGACATTTATTGAGATGCGCCTTATATTGTCCACTTTACAGGCATTACCTTGTTTAGTCCTCACAGTGACTCCATGAGGTCTGTATTCTTTCACCCCCATTTTAAATATGAGAAAACTGAGCCACCGACTTCAGGAAAGAACTAGGAATAGCTGAACTGGATTCCAAACCAGTCACACTCCAGAACCTGAACACAACCATTTCTTGTCCTGTTGGTAACTGACCACGCAAATAGATACTGGCTGTTCTTCACCATTTTGGGGTCCCTGACCGCTCTGAGAATCTAATGAAAGCTAAGTATGCATCCTTGCACCAGTAATTATATGCACAGGCTTCAACAGGAATTTTCTTTGGATGTGTCCATGTCACTCAGCTAGTGAGCGTCAGAGCCTAACCTTACCCAAGGCCGCATCTCCCTTCCTCTCTTCCAATCTGCTTTTCCCTGAAGGTAATGAGCTCCGTTCCAGGAACATTTGGAAGTCCAGAAGTATAACCTTTGCTCTGCCGCTAATATGCTTGCGACTTTGGACAAAGCAGTAATTTCGTAGTTTCTTGTCTATAAAATGAGGACAATAATGACCCCATTTAACTTTCCCCTACTTAGCTCAGGGGAAAGTTATAAAAGTTGGGAAGTTATAAGGAACTTTTATTACTGTGCAAGTTCAAAGTCTGTCCTGCAGGTAAATCCTACATTTTCCGTGTGTTACTGCAGCACATTCAGGAAATCATCCACAAACTTCACATGAAGTTTGAAATATTTCAGGATAAGTTTTTGTTTCTAGTGTTTTGACTGTCTTGCTGCAATTGTATTATCCAAGTAATTACATCTGACTGAGCAAGCTTGAGTTATTGAGAAATGATTATGGGTAACAATGATCAATGATTATTACCTTTGCACACGAGAAACTAATGCAACATTGTAAGTCAGCTGTATTTCAATTAAAAAAAATAATTGCCTTTGCTATAGGATGTAACATAAAGCCCAGATTCATTCATTCATTCACTCACTCATTTATTTATTTGTTCCTTTGTTATCCATTTATTTAACAAATATTTTTTGAGCATCTACGATGTGTCAAGCATCATGGTAGGTGCTAGGGATGCCTTGGTAAAAAAGCGTGGTCCGTGTCCACCGTTATGGGGCTGCCATTCGTGGTGAAGAGAGAATGCAGGGATCTTGTATCACATTCCTACTTGCCTTTCCACTCCCACCTAACTAGCACTGGTCAGGCTTCTTACATTGTTGTGCTCAGGGCTATCACAGGGCTTTGGGGCCTGCTGTCCCCTCTGTCTTGAATGCTCTCTTTAGCCCTGTGTCTGCGGGCCTCAAGACCAACCTTAGGCTGGATGATTTGCTAGAAGAATTCACAGGACTCAGAAAAGCTATTGTATTCATGGTTACGGCTTATTACAGTGAAAAGAAACAGATTAAAATCAGAAAATGGAAAAGGCTCATGGGACAGAGTCCAGGAGAAACCGGGTGCAAGGTTCCAGGTGTCCTCTCCCAGTGGAGTCGCACAGACCCCCTTCATCCTCCCACCAATGATGACAACACGAGTAAAGTGGTGGCAGCCAGGGAAGTTCGCCCAAGTGGGTGTTCAGGGTTTTTCACTGAAGATTGTACGTAAGCCGGCAGTACCTTGTGACCGACCTCAGCTACTCAGACTCCAACCTCCCAGAAGAAAAACTTGGCATTCTCCACAATCATACTGTTAACATAAACTAGCTGATCACACTGGTACCACGTGGCCCAGGGCCTCAGGCATACAGAAACACTCTTGACAGGCAGAACATTCCAAAGGGCTCGGAGCTCATCTTCCAGGGCCCATCCTAACCTTTCTTGGGAATGTGCAGGGTTTGAACAACCCAGGTCTGCTGAGTTAACCCTTTCCTGCAGAGACCCTCAGATCAGTTTTTATTTTCTTGGGGATGCTTTCCCTAACTAGGCCAGATTTTTCTAGTTTGAGGTCTCATGGTACCCTGTACATAACACTTCTCACTTTGCCAGTTTTTAAATTGCATGTGTTATTATTTTTTTTAAAACTATCTCTCTCAGTAGACTCTTTCCCAGTGATGGTGGGGCTGTGGCTGTTTTTTTATCGCTGTAAACCTCCCACACCTGGCAGGGGGACCGGATCTGCCACATAATAAGGGCTGAGTGTATATTTCTTTGAATGAATGAATAACAAAGAAATGAAACAAAAAGCACTTGTTATTGGTTCTGTGAAGGAAGTAAACAAGGTAAAATGCTAGAGGATGATACAGTGGGGTACATGGATGGATGATTTTAGAGAAGGTCATTGGAGAAGACCTTCAGAGAAGGAGAGCTGAAAGATATGGAGGAGTCCTATATACGGAGTCTGGGCAGAGTATCTGAGGAAGAGGGAAGGACAAGCACAGAGTTCTGGAGGCTGGGAGAGGCTGGGTCCATTCTAGGAACTGCGAGGAAATTGAGGCTCCTGGAGCATTGTGAGAGGACAGTGGCTTAAGATGGAAGCTGGGGAAATCCTGGAGGCCAAGAGGAGGAGTTGGGATTTTATTCTATGTGCAGTGGGAAGCTGCTGAGGACTTTTCTGAAGGGAGTGACACTAACTGATTTCTGTTTTTAGGTGGTTTCTTTAGCTGCTCTGCAGAGAGTAGATTGCGAGAGTCCAGAGTGGAAGAGGGGTCAGTCCAGTCAGGAGGCTGTTGGGACAGCCTGGCAGGTGATGGCCAGTCTATCAGGAGGTGGCGATGGGATGAATCAGGGCAGAGAAGTGGCAGTGGCAAAGGAGAATAGCAGACTGATGTGAGGTATATTTTGGGTTTAGAACTCACCTCTTGATGGAAGGTGGGTTTGAGGCTGAGAAAAAGAGAGGAGTTCTGCAGCCCAGCGTGTATCTCCTTGGAATAAATGTGGCAGACGTTGATGTCAAGCAAGGCCAGTTTAACATTTAGATCCTTTTCTAATGTTAACATGAAATCGGCAGGTGGTTCAAGATGAATTCTTAAAGAAGACAAAGGCTTCATGTTATGCTTTTTGGTTCTGAACTGCTTCCAGCTCAGTGCTTTTGCAATCTGTCTTAGTTTGGGCTCTTCAAGAAGCAGACCCGCAGACAAGGATTTAAGGGGAAGTGGTTTATTTGGGAGGTGATCCCAGGAGACATTGGTAGGGGAGTAGGGAGAGGAGATGGGAAGGGAAGCAACCATCGTGGAGCAGGTCAGTGCTCTAGGCATTTGGGGCTTAGTCCTGCTGGTGACTCAGTGGTCAGAGAATCCCAGCCAAGATTTGGGGCATGGGGGCGTGTATACCTCAACTCCAGTTAAACCCTGCGTGACGGATACTCCTGGGGCCTTATATTTCCCAGCGCTCCACCTTGCCATGTGTCCCAGGCAGAGCAGGCTCTGGCGGCCAGAGGAAACCCCAGGTAAAGAGGCGCAGATGTTGGCAGTTGGGCCAAATTGCCCTGTAATGATAAGGCCTTTATGGTGAGGGCTGGACAGCTTTTACCACACGGTGAAAACAGCATCAGCAGTTACTGAAATGCTCTATAAACAGGATGTACCATGACTTTCTTTCAAAGGACTGGATAATTGCATGTACAAGCACAGGCACTTCATTTTTGTTTTGAGTTAAAAAAACTTAATTTTTTTGAGTTTAAAATTTTTTGACATACTTTTTGTGATTTCAAAACTTTGTATTCTTTACTGTGCTCAACCTTTCTTCCTGTCATTTTATAGTTTTCCTTACATGGCTCTGGATGAACTCAAATCGTTTCTTGGAATTGAATGTGGTTTCTTTTGCTCTTAGATACTATATTAGTTTCCTAGGACTGTCATAACAGATTACCACCGAGTGACGTAAAACCAACAAATTTATCATGTTGTGGTTCTGGAGGCCACATTCCCTAAGAAGGCTGTAGGGGAGAGTCCTGCCTTATTTCCTCCAGGTATTCCCCTGCTTGTGGCTGCATAACTCCAATCTCTGCCCCATCTTCACCTGGTTGTCTCCTCTTACCCCTCTGTCTCCCCTCTGTGTGCCTCTTAGAAACAACACTTGTCATTGGATTGAGGGGCCATCTGTTGTATAATCAAGGATAATTTCATCTTGAGACCTTTAATATCTGCCAAGACTCTTTGTCCAAACGAGGTCACATTCACAGGTTCTGGGGGTTAAGACATGGATGCTTCTTTTTGCCGTATAACCTACTATAGACCCTATGAGGTTTGTTAGTTTAAACGCTCTGATGTTCACGTGGGCCAAAAGTTCTCATCTAAAAGTAGGTAATGTATGTTTTTGAAGATTTGTTCATGTGACCTCTCCATAACCAGGTGAGTTCCAGTAGGCTGCTGCTACTTTGCTCTTCTTCAGAACTCTTGTTCTAAAATATAGGTGGGTGCTTTCCAAACAGGAGAAGCTTCTGATAAAGTAACACTCAACACTAACCTCTTGGAGGATGGTGTGATGGGTAATTTTATGTGTCAACTTGACTGGGCTAAGGGATGTCCAGATAGCTGATGAAACATTAGTTCTGGGTATCTATGTGAGGATGTTTCTGGAAGATACTAGCATTTGAATTGATAGGCTGAGTAAAGACCACCCTCACCAATGTGGCTGGGCGTCATCCAATGTGTTAAGGGCCTGAATAGAACAAAAAGGTGGGGGAAGGGCAAATTTGCTTTCTGTTTGAGCTGGGACATCCATCTCCTGCCCTTGGACATCAGTGGTGCTTGTTCTTGGGCCCTTTGAACTCTGGCTGGGACTCACACTGTCAGCTGTCCTGGTTCTTAGGCCTTCAGGTTTGAGCTAGAACTATACCACTGGCTTTCTTGGGACTCCAACTTACAGACTGTGGGACTTCTTAGCCTTCATAATCATATGAACCAATACCTCACTATAAATCCCTTTCTGTATATCTCTCTATTATCTAATTAGTTCTGTTTCTCTGGAGATCCCTGACTAGTGCACATGGTTTTCTGAGTTCTTACCCTGATATTCATTATGACTAAGCCCTGATTTTTATTTAGTCCATGTGATTTCAGTGTTGAGTGATACTGAGTGATTTCAGTGTTGAAGTGTTCATAGCTTGGCAGAAATACCCAAACGGTAATAATAGGTATTATTTTTGACTGCTTATAATGTTCATGACAATAAGCAATCAAGGAAAGTTTAAATATCCCCACTTGCAGATAGAGACTAAAACTTAGAGGGAGGGCAGTTGAATCAAGATGGTGGCCTAGGAAGAGTCTGAACTTACCTCCTCTGACAGACACAACAAATATACAGCTACATGTGGATCAGTTCCCTCTGAAAAGAACCTGAGAACTGGCTGAACACCTGCTCCACAACAGTGGATGAAAAGGACCACATTGAGAGGGGTAGGAGAGGCAGAGAAACACTCTTGCCAAAACCTCACCTTGGTGTGATGGCACACATAGGGAGGGATCTCACCAGATGGCTGCTTCTCCTGGATGACTGAGGGGCTGACATCCCACATCAGGCACCCTGTCCCCTGGAATATACACCAGAGAGATGAGCCTGCAAACTGTCTGGCTTAGAAAACCAATGGAGCTGATAACCAAAGATCCTGAAGTGCCCTCTTAAAAGGCTTGCCTGTGGTCTCATTCACCCTGAGACCCAGTAAAACAGCAGTTTGAAAAGTGCAGCGACTCTATGTGAAGGAGAGTCATTTACGAAGCTAAAAGCATTGGCTGGATGGGCAGGGGATGGTAGAAATTGTCCCTGGAGATGTAGGCACTGGTGGACACCATTGTTGTGCTTCCCACCTAACATTGCTAGCACAGGTGGGAGAGCTCTGATATGGGTGAGCAGTCACAGCATTTTTCCCACAGCCTTGCTAAAACCAAAAGCCCTGTTGCTTGTAGCACTTCCCCACTCCCTGGCTGGGGCTGGAGTTAAAACTGATACCTGTACATACAAGGCTCTCTCCTGCTGCATTGCTGAAACCTGTGGGTGCATGCAGTCAAGTCATTTCCTGATGCCTTTCTGAAGCAAGACAGCAAGTCCTAACCTCTACACTCTTCAGCTGCTGAGTTACATGCAGTCCACACAGGGGACACGCCTTGATTGTCTGCACTTGGTGGTCAAGGAGGCTGATGTTCCTGAGCTCCATAGGACTGTAATAATCAGGAATACAGTTCTTGGCAGGTCACCACCCCCAGGGCACCACACTGACAGCAGACTGGAACACATCCCAGTCTTTTTATGAAAAAGGCCTGTTTACTTAGCCTGGAGCATCACCCTGAGGGACAGGCTTCATGTTTTCCGCACACCTAGAGGCTAAGGAGGCACTCCCAGGGAATGTAAGCAGGGAAACACCATCATTATGTACCCCCTCAGCCTTGCTACAACTCAGTGAGAGTCCCCAGAAAGGAGCTTATACCCTCATCAGGAGCTTTGATTTTTGCAACTGTCATCCAGGGGACACCTCCAGATCTCCTGGTCCAGAGGCCAGCAGAGATTACAATTGTGACCCCACAGGACTGTATATATCTGTGTACTTTAACAGCTGCTACCTGAGGGTCTGGCGTCCAGTCAGCTTGAAACTGGGTGCTAAATGAGAGCCTTTGCCTTGGAACACTGGCAGGTCTCGGCACACCCTTAACAGGGGCATATCAAGAATAAATCAGGTTGGGGACTTCCCTAGTGGTCCAGTGGTTAAGACTCTGTGCTTCCACTGCAGGGGGCGCAAATTCCATCCTGGGTCAGGGAGATTCTGCATGCTGTGGGATATGGCCAAAAAAAAAAATCAGGTTGTATAGAGAGCCACAAAGATTTGAGAGACAATCAAGAGCTAGGGCAGGCTTGAATGAGAAGTATCATCACCTACACAAGGCCACTCCTTCAAGACTGCCTAATACTTAGAAAAAAACACAGAGAGCCAAGCAAAATAAGAAAACAAACATGTGCCAAACAGAAGAGCAAGACATAACCTCAGAAAAACGCTTCATTGTTATGGAAATAAGTAATCTACCAGATGAATAATTCAAAGTAATTGTCATAAAGATGCTCACTAAATCCAGGAGAAGAACTTCAACAAAGAGTTAGAAAATATAAGAAAGAACCAATCAGAGCTAAAGAATACAACAGAAATAAACAAAATACACTAGAGGGAATCAAAAGCAGATTAGATAATAGAGAAGAATGGATCAGTGATCTAGAAGACAGGGTAATGGAAATCACCCAACCAGAATAGCCAAAAGAAAAAATAATTGAAAAAAATGGGGATAATTTAAGGGATTTCTGGTATAACATCAAACATACTAACATTTATATTATAGGGGTCCCAGAAGGAGAAGAAAGAAAGGGGTAGAAAACGTATTTGAAGAAATAATGGCTGAAAAATTCCCTAATGTGGGGAAGGAAGAAGACATCCAGGTCCAGGAAGTACAGAGAATCCCAAACAAAGTGAACTCAAAGAGATCCATACTGAAACACATATAATTAAAATGTCAAAGGTTAAAGATAAAGAGAGAATTTAAAAAGCAAGAGGAAAAACTAGTTAAGTATAAGGGAACCCTCATAAGACTATCAGTGGATTTTGCAGCAGAAACTTTCTAGGTCAGAAGGGAGTGGCAGGATATATTTAAGATACTGAAAGGAAAAATACCTTACAACCAACAATCCTCTGTCTGGCAAGCTTATCATTCAGAATCGAAGGAGAGATAAAGTTTCCAAGACAAGCAAAACTAAGAGTTCATCACTACTAAACCAACCTTAAAAGAAATGTTAAAGGGACTTCTTTAAGTAGAAAAGAAAAGGCCATACCTAGAAATAGGAAAATGTATGAAAGAAAACAATCTTACTGGTAAAGGCAAATATATAGTAAGGGCAGTGGGTCAACTATAAAGTTGGTAGAAAGGTTAAAAGACAAAAGTAGTAAAATCAACTATAACTACAATAAGTAGTTAAGGGATACACAAAATAAAAAGATGTAAAATATGACATTAAAAACAAAATGTGGAAGAGAGAAGTAAAAGTATAGTGCTTTTAGAATGTACTCAAACTTAAGAGACTATCAACTTAAAATAGACTGCTTTATATATAGATTGTTATATATGAACCTCATGGTAAATACAAACCAAAAACCTATAATAAGTACACCAAAAAGAAAGAGAAAGGAATCCAAACATAATACTAAAGGTGAAAATCACTAAACCCCAAGGAAAGAGAACAAGAGAAGAAGAAAAGAACAGAGAAGAACTACAAAAACAACCAGAAAATAGTCAACAAAATGGCTATATGTACATACCTATTAATATTCACTTTAACTGTAAGTGGATTAAATTCTCCAATTAAAAGACATAGGGTGACTGAATGGATAAAAAAAGAAGACCTATCTATATGCTGCCTATAAGAGACTCACTTCAGATCTAAAGACACAGACAAGCTCAAAGTGAAGGAATGGAAAAAGATATTCCAAGCAAATGGACACAAAAAGAAAGCTGGGGTAGCAATACTTAATATCAGATAAAATAGACTTTAAAACAAGGACTGTAACAAAAGACAAAGAAGAATATTACATAATAGTAAAGGAGTCAATCCAACAAGAGGATATAACATTCCTAAGTATTTATGCACCCAACTTAGGAGCACCTACATATGTAAAGCAAATATTAATAGACATTAGGGAGATATTGATAATAATACAATAATAATAGGGGACTTTAATATCTGACTTAAATCAATAAATAGATCTGGACAGAAAATCAATAAGGGAACATTGGTCTTAAATGACACATTAGACTAGATAGCCTAAATAGATATATACAGAATGTTCCATCCAAAAACTGCAGCATACACATTCTTTTCACATGTACATAAACAGTCTTCAGTATAGATCACATGTTAGGCCACAAAACAAGTATCAATAAATTTAAGAAGATTTAAATCATATCAAGCATCTTTTCCAACACAATGGTATGAAACTAGATATCAATTACAAGGAGAAAACTGGAAAAAACACAAACATGTGGACACTGAACAATATGCTACTAAACAATCAATCAGTCAATGAAGACATCAAAGAGGAAATAAGAAAATATCTTGAGACAAAAAAAATGGAAACACAGCTTTCCAAAATCTATGGGACACAGCAAAAACAGTTCTAAGAGGGATCTTTATAGCGATACAGGCCTAGCTCAAGAAACAAGAAAAATCTCAAACAATCTAGCTTTATACCTAAAAGAACTAGAAAAAGAAGAACTATCAAAACCCAAAGTTAGTAAAATGAAGGAAATAATAAAACTCAGAGTGGAAATAAATGGAGATTAAAAAAGCAATAGAAAAGATCAGTGAAATTAAAATCTGGTTCTTTGAAAGGATAAACAAAATTGACAAACCTTTAGCCACACTTATCAAGAAAAAAAGAGGCCCCAAATAAATAAAATGAGAAATGAAAGAGAAGTTACAACTCATACCACAGAAATACAAAGGATCATTAGAGACTACTATGAAAAATTATATACCAAGTTGGACAACTTAGAAGAAATGGATAAATGTCTAGTATACAGTCTTCCAAGTCTGAATCATGAGGGAATAGAAAATCTGAATAGATTGATTACTAGTAATGAAATTGAATCAGTAATTCAAAACTCCCAGTAACTAAAAGTCGAGGACCTGACAGCTTCACAGGTGAGTTCTACCGAACATTGAAAGAGGAGTTAATACTTATCCTTCTCAAATTATTCAAAAAATTAAAGAGGAAGGAATGCTTCCAAACTCATTCTACAAAGCCAGCGTCACCCTGATACCAAAACCAGACAAAGATAAAAGAAAAAAAGAAAATTATAGGCCAATATCACTCATAAATACAGATGCAAAAATCCCCAAGAAAATATTAGCAAACCAAATTCAACAATACATTAAAAGGATCATAGGCTATAATTAAGTGGGATATTTTCAGTAAAGTTGCAGGATACAAAATTAATATGCAAAAATTGGTTGCATTTTTATACACCTATAATTGAAAAGAATAAAATACCTAGGAATAAATTTAACAAAGGAGGTATTAAAATGAAAACTATAAGACACTGATAAAGAAATTGAAGAAGACACAAATAAATGGAATATATCATACTCATAAACTGGAAGAATTAATATTGTTAACATATTCATCCTACCCATACAATCTTCAGATTCATTGCAAGCCCTATCACACTACCGATTGCGTTTTTCATAGAACTAGAACAAATAATCCTAAAATTTGTAGGGAATCACAAAAGACCCCAAATAGCCAAAACAATCCTGAGAAAGATCAAAGCTGAAGTTATCAAGTTCCCTGATCTCAAACTATACTACAAAGTTATGGTAATCAAAACAGCATGGTACTGGCACAAAAACAGACACATAGGTCAATGGAACAGGATAGAGAGCCCAGAAATAAACCCACAAATATAGGGTCAATTAATCTGTGACAAAAGAGGCAAGAATGTACAATGGAGAAAGGATAGTCTCCTCAGCAAGTGATGTTGGGAAAGTTGGACAGCCACATATAAATCAGTGAAGTTAGAACACTCCCTCACACCATACACAAAAATAAACCCAAAACGGCTTAAAGACTTAAATCTTTGACATAACACCATAAAACTCCTACTTTTCTGCTTCGCTACAGGGTTAAGCCCACAGTGGTAGTGAACTTGAAAAGAATCTAGCATTACCTGATTGCCCTTCTCTGTCTCACATCCCTAATTCCCTAAGAGTATTTTTACTTGACTCCTGACTTCAGGGTTGCCTTCTGGAGAACTCAAACAAGGACAGCAGTTTATCTAGTTTACTTACTTATTGACTTTTTATCCTGCCGAAGGTCATTTAAGACACACTTTACTGAGTAGCATAAAATTTTTATTTGCAGTTCTTGGACTACTGACCAGACTTCAGCCCTCCTTCTTTACCAGTTGTTCCCCCTCAACCCCTTTCAAGGCTACTTTTGATTTTTTTTTTCTTTTGCCAAATGTCGTTTACATCAAGGGTGAGAAAACCACGGTACCCTGTTTTTTGTAAACACAGTGTTTTTTGGAACCCAGACATGCCCATTTGTCTAGGTATTGTCTATACTGTTTCGGACCCACATCCACTTAAGACAGATCACAGGGCTTGCAAAGTCGAGACTTTCCTCCCAGGTCGTTTACAGAGAAACTTTGCTGACCCCTGACCTATATAAAATCAGATGATTTGCTTAACCCACTTCTGAACCCTCCTGCCACCCCACCTGGGAGAGCCCCTTCCCATGCCTTCTTCCTGAGGGATTCACTGACCCTGCTGGCCTCAGGTTGGTGAAAGGGAAAGAGCTCTGGGGCCAGAGTCCAGGATCTGTCACTTTCCACCTGGGGGATCCCTAGGAAAATCACTTCCTTGGTGCTCAGCTGTCTCCTCTGGGGAAATGAAAGGCCGCCCTAGAACAGTGTTGTTTAAATTTCCCTGATGAGAAGAACCATCTGGGGCACTTACCAAAAACAGATTCCCAGGCTCTCCTCCTTACTGCAGGGAGCAAGAGGGTAGGGTGGGGCCTGGGAATCTGCACATTTGCCAAGCAGCATGAGAGTTTAGGAACCACTGACCTAAACAATTTCCAATGAACTTGTGGTACTAGAATACCATGGTGCTGTAAATAACTCGATAAAATGGGCTGCTTCTATGGATATGTACATTTTGTGCATAAACATTTTTTATTCGTGCTGTGCTTCCAGTGAAGGAGCTGATATTATGAGAGTCTCTGAATCTTTCAAAAGGAGTATGGGGCAACCTTCTCTTCATGCAGTTCTTCCTTGTAGGCTGTGTTGACTAAGGAAGCTTTTTCTTTAAGGACTGCAGGACTATTTACACTGTCTCTGGGGAGGATGGGTAACCAACTGAAGCCTGAGAGTCCTGTGCTCTCTTACATTATCCAGACTTTCATTTTTGCTCTCAGAAAGAGAAGAGACAGACCAGTGGTTCTCAACCCGGGTTCTTTGTGGCCCCCTGGGGACATTTGGCAATGTCTGTGACCACCACACTTTTGGTGGTCACAGCTGTGTGTGAGAGCAGGTGCTCCTAGCATCTAGTAGGTGGAGGCCAGGGACGCTGCTAAACGTCTTGGAATGCATAGGACAGCACTATCACAGAGAATCATCCAGTCCCCAGTATCAATAGGGCTGAGGTTGAGAAACCCTGTGGATTAGACCGGGTGCTCACCAGCAACATTTTGGAGGGTGTGAGTGGTCCCGGTATTTGTACTGAAGGCCCGGTATTCCTACCTCGAGCATTGTGTCTTCTGTGAAACCCTCCCAGATCTCTTTAGATCCCCATAGAGACATCTTCTCAGCCTTCTCTTGTAACTAGTGCTCTTCTGTGTCACTGATCACAGTCTATGGCAGTTATTTATTTGTCCTTCTCCTCTAACGTATTAGTCGGTGTTCTCCAGAGACACAGAACTAAGAGGATCTACATACCTATGTAGGAAGAGATTGACCATGAGGGATTGGCTCATGCCGTTGTGGAGGCTGAGAAGTCCCACGATCTGCCGCCTGCAAGCTGGAGACCCAGGAAAGCCAATGGCGTAGTTCCAGTCTAAATAGGGCGGAAACAAGCAAGAGGTAGATTCCTAAATTCTTGAGAAGAACTAGTCAGGAAAAAATGATGCTACAGTAGCTCACCTCATACCATAGTCACTTCTTAGGTATTCAAATTTAAATATAAAAACTGAAATCATAAGTGAAAGGAAAAAAGTACCTAAATATTTAAGTGATTCTAGAGAATGGATTTTTGAGAATAAGAACGTGAAAGAGATGTTAAGAAAATTATAGATAGTTTTCGTAAATATTAGGGGCAAAAATTGAACAACAAATATGACAAGGCTTCATATCCATAATATATAAATTAATATGACATTACTAACAAAACACTAACACCCTAATGGAAATAAGGGGCAAAGTACAGAGAATTTGCAAATATAATACCATGCTGTTTGATAAATATAATGTTATTTGATAAGCACACAGAACTTTAGCTTTATTAGCTTTTAAATATAAATAAAAACAAGGAGATATAATTTTCTAACTATAAAATTTTAGGCAACTTTTTTTTTTTTTTTTTTTGCGGTACGCGGTCCTCTCGCTGTTGTGGCCTCTCCCGTTGCGGAGCACAGGCTCCGGACGCGCAGGCTCAGCGGCCATGGCTCACGGGCCTAGCCGCTCCGCGGCATGTGGGATCTTCCCGGACCGGGGCGCGAACCCGCGTCCCCTGCATCGGCAGGCGGACTCTCAACCACTGCACCACCAGGGAAGCGCTAGGCAACGTTTTAAAAATAATATTTTGGCAAAGGTGTAATGAAAGTATGCATCTGCACTTAGCAGAGATGTAAGTTGTAACTACCTTTTTGGAATATTATTCATCAATATAGGCTTGTATCAAGGGTCTTAAAGAAATAAATATGCTTTGACTATACGATCATACAAGCGTGTTCATATCAGGTTTATTCATAGTAGGAAAAAAAGCGGGGGAGAGTAAATGTCTGACGATATGGAAATGATTAAATATATTAACAATATGTCCGAATTATGGAATAGCCTACAAATACTTGAAGACTTTCATGATCTGAGGCAGTACCCTCGAGATAACTTAAATAGAAGAAGACACACAGCTCAAAACTTCTGGGGATCTTAGAGCCCCAAAACTTCAAGTACAGTTTGATTCCCAATTAAATATATTATTTTTCTATAGGTATTTGTATGTGTGTATAGACACACACACATACGTAAAGTGAAATGAACAGGTTTAAAAAGGACTGAAATCAGATAACTTGTAAAAATATTAATACTGCATCATCAGTGTATGAGATTATAGGTGATTTGAATTTACTTTTTCAATGCTTTTTTATATTTTTGTTACAAGCAAATATTTATACATTCAAATACATTCATATTTGATATTGTATTTGTAATAAAAAGAGTAGTTCTGAAAAGGAAGTCTGATACTATGGAACCACAGAATTACTGGACTATCATTTCTGAGAGGGACATTTGCCATTTTTCAGGTGGAAAAACTGAGGCTCAGAGAGTAGAGTCACTATCTACAGTAAAACAAGCCTTCAGCAGCACTTTTAGAAATGGTGTTAGAAAAAGAAAAGAACAAGAAAACATGCACGTTAGGGCCTCATCAGCCACTGGAATGGCCTCCCAAAACTCCAAGATTCTATAATTTGCATGGATGTCTTGAAGATTGGATTATAAAAATCTATTGGGTAATATTTTTAAAAAAATGACTAATTCTAGAAAAGCTGGGTTTTAACATTGATCTACCATGTTATCTCAGAAAAAATTACTTAAGCATTACTATTACTTTGTAGATTGTTTGATTTACTTTATTAATCAACAGGAGTCCCTTCTGCCCTTCCCTCCCCTCATCCTTCTTTCCTTTCTTCCTCTGTCTCCCTTCACCAACATTGGAGGGAAGTTATTTATCTGCCAGGCACTATGCTAGGAGCCGGAGCATCTCAAATAACAGACTGCATAAGAACAACTTATACACACACGCACACGCACACACACACAAACGTTGAGTGCGTATGAAACTGGTGAAATCTGAATGAACTCTGTGGATTGCACTAAAGTCAGTTTCCTGGTTTTGCTCATGTACCATGGTTGTGTAAGATGTTACCATTGATGGAGGTTGAGAAGGATGCACTGGATCTGCCTGTACATTCCCCCCCCCTTCCTGTGAATCTATAGTTATATCAAAATAAGAAGTAAAATTGAACCAAACTCAACCAACAACAGCAAAAAAACAAAACACTAACCCAGCAAGCACTGTAAGAGTCAGATGTTCACACGATGTGATAGAAACAGAGAAAGGGGCACTAACTCTGAGATGTTAGAGCTCTTTATGGAATAAGAAATGAAAGTAAATAAGTGTGGAAACTAGTAAAATAAAAAATGACACGATTAATATCATAGCCATTTTAGAACTGGAAGTGTTTTTGCAGTTCATCTAGAGTTAGAAAATTGTCAACATTTTACAGGTAAGGAAAGAGGGGTCCAAAGAAGTGAGATTACCTGCTGAGGTCATAAGACTCTGACCTGAGACTGGTTTGGGTTGTGAAACTTTCCAGGTGTTGTGGCAGTGACACGCTTGATAACTCAGATTCTTTGGGCTCTAGAATCCCCAGAAATTTGGAGTTCACTCGTCCAAACCAATCCTCCCCACTGTTCCCAAAAGCATGTTCCCAGTTTGCTCGCCACGAGATGGCAGCAGAACATAAACCATCCCCATCAGAGTTCCCACGGAGGCCCTGTGGTTGGCGATCAAGAAGTCATCCACGCAGGTTTTGATTGCACGGTCCAATCAGCACTGTTATACTAACATATTACGTACATTATAAAATAAACCACTAAAGAGAATTAAAAATGATGTAAGGATGAAGCAAATAAGCCACGTTGGTATCTTCATTCTGTTGTTAGCTATTATCTTAAGGCAGAGTATATATTTACAGGCAGGTTCATAGTTAAGGTGAGTGGGTATATTGTCCGTATTTCTAATTATCTTGAAAATTTCACCTTCTTCGAACTCGCTTTCTGTAAAGTCTCTTTAGGTGGGCATTATTTTGCCTGATAATGTGGCTGATTGGCTGGCACCAGGAATAGTGCCATTTCCTTGTTGTTTGCAAGCACTAGTTAGAACCATATTAAATTGCTATTTTTCTTATGTAAAAACTGAGCAAATATTGGCAATTTCATGTGGTTTAACCTGTAGGTGCATTATTTGCGTTATCTTCAGTCTACATTTTTTTTTGGCAGAATTTTTTCGTTCTTTTTTTTTTTTTTTTTTTGCGGTACGCGGGCCTCTCACTGTTGTGGCCTCTCCCGTTGCGGAGCACAGGCTCCGGACGCGCAGGCTCAGCGGCCATGGCTCACGGGGCCCAGCCGCTCCGCGGCATGTGGGATCTTCCCGGACCGGGGCACGAACCCGCATCCCCTGCATCGGCAGGCGGACTCCCAACCACTGCGCCACCAGGGAAGCCCTTGGCAGAATTTTTTAAACCATTTGTCCATTTTAGAAAAACTGATTATCTAATTGGTATAACATATACATCTACTAACTGGGTCCCCAACTGTAATGCGTCACCATAAGGCAAAGAGCTGCAGAGCCTCCACGCTGTGGAGTTCTTGCTCTTCCCTCAGGATTCCTCACAAGCCTTATGTGACCACAGACGCTCTGACACAGCCCCCAGGTGAGGGCCTCGTGTCAATCCAGATGAGTGAAACCCACTTTCTCGTATTTTCAGATAAAAATTAATATAAATCATTTGAGCATGATCTTTTTGCAGCAGCAGTGAATTGTCTTGTAGTCCAACTTGCTCATTTTACAAATGAGAAAATAGGCCAAGACAAGCCGATTTACATTCCCTTTTTGGAGGAACGTGAAAATTTAGTAAAGGACAACAGCGAACCCCATTGGGCCACGTGATGCTGTGTGACCATGCTCCATTCTGCCTTCAAAATGGGCAAGGGAGAAAGCTTTGAAAGAATCCTGGTCTTGGATTCTTTGTTAGAGACCTTTGTTGTCACTGTGCAAATCTCATTCCATTGTCCCCAAAGTTGCAGAAACCTTCACTTGAACACTATAATTGGGGTGTTTGGAATGTGGTATCTTTGACAGTTTTAGTCTTGGGAGAAATTGTGCCTAAGGAAAAGTTTCCTGAGTTCTTCCAGCCCGTGAAGCAGGTAATATATCTTTCTTCCTCTCCAGGTAATGAACTTCTTAAAGGAAGTGGTCATGTCTAATTTTTTTTTTCTTTTTTTAAATCCCCCCTCAAGTGGCTGGTTCAATGTCTTGCATCTAGAAGGTGGTTAATAAATGTTGACTGAGGTTGATAGAATTTCTACATAAGACATCAAACTTTAGACAATTACAAGCTGCACTGAAAATTGTACTTGTAAATGTGTAGTAGGACACTAGAGAGGGCTGTTCCCTTCCGAGCTATTGTTCTCAGTTCAAATAGAACTTTCTACAACAGTGGAAATGTTCTATATCTGAGCTCTCCAGGGCATTAGCTGCTAGCCACAAATATCTGTTGAGCACTTGAAATATGGCTAGTGAGGCTGAGGAATTTAATCTTTCATTTTATTTAGCTTAAATTTAAATAACTGGATGTGGCTAGCAGCCTCATATTGGACGACACAGAAAACCTAGATGATAAATTATTAAGTGTAGTAGCTTCAAACTTCAGCATTCATCATTTATCTTATAATGACCTCCTTTCAAACACCTCACATTTTGTACCACATCACCATCAGGTTCTACTTTCTCCTATTCTCTCACATCCCTTAAGAGCCCCAGGCAATACTCTTTCTCCTAAGTGTTTATTTTGTTTAACCCATCATCTAAACAACAAAGTCACAAAAAACCTAAAAACAACCAGGAAAATAGTGATAATTTAAAAATAGAATTGATCCTATCATTCCGTTAGAGAAGACGTGTCCTGGGTCCTTCCAGAGAGAGCCGTGACAGGACCCTTTGGTCAAAGCCTCAAGCTCGGGACTTCAAACACTGGCTCCCCTTTAGGGGCAAAATCGTAATTTGGTCTTAAAAAAATCTATGTAGTTTCCTTTGCCAATCAATTAAAATGTTAATATTGAGTCATTATATGCTGAGTTTCCTAGATTCAATTTCTTAGATTGAATCACCAGTTTAACTCCTACCCATTCTTCAGGACTTGGCTTCATCATCCCCTCTTCAGGATGACTTTCTGATCTCCATCACTAATCAGACTTCCCTAGGATGCGTTCTCTCAGCATTTGCACCTCTCCTCACAGGGTTGTTGTAAAGACAAATAATGCAGAGCAAACACCTATTTAGTGCCTGACACATAGTAAGTGCTCAAGAAATACTAGTTGTCCCTATTTTTATAGAGGCACCCTATCCACATGGAGAATCTGAACCATAGTGAAGTTTATTAATATTGAGCTTTGGGTTTAAGAATCAAGGAAAAATTGTAAATAGACAAAATAATTCTGAGGTCATAAGCAGGCCAAGGTGGGGTACACTGGATGGTCTGTAATGTTAGTATAGATAAGGCAGAGGAAGTGATTCAGAAATGAATCTGGGAAAGAGAAGAGATTGCTGTGGGTCCACTGTGATTCAGGACTACCTAAGTGACAATTCAAAGGATTATGTGCAAGATCATCTGGTTAACCCATTTATAATTGGGGAAGATAACACCTAAACCATTGAGATATTTGTTCATGTTACCTTTCAGTCCTTGTCTGTAGTCTTATTAAACTTTTACATATTTGGAAGAATATGTACATTTTAATAACTTGTATATTTTCCCTCTTTTTATAGTATTTTGCCCTTATTGTCTCACACCCTGTCTTAGCCATTCTGAAGTGATCAAAACAGTTTATATGTAGCTCTTTACATCTTTCTCTATGCTCATACACATATGTAAACAAATATATATTTAAAGGTTTTTTAATGTTTATTTTTACAAAAATTGTGTTATACTATACATGCTTATTTACAACTTGCTCTTCATACATTACACATATCCAACAACTGTTTGAATTGCTCATAAAAAACCTGGAATGTGTGCTAGATTTGGTGTCTGTTCTTATTCCCAATTGAAAACAAACCAATTTTCTATTTCTGGAAGAATAGTAGATAAGATACTCTGACTTACCCTCCCAGTGAAATCCTCAAATGCAGAATAAAATTTTAAAAAATCCTAAAATGCATTAGTGAGCTGTTAGGAAGCAATGAACCCAGAGAGGTAAACAGATTACTAAAGATACTTTCATTCTGAGGACATCTGACGAAACCCCAATGAAGCTGGATTTTGATTGTAATGGCCTCTTATGGATGGGAGAAAGGAGAAAAAACTAGATTCCATGCAATGTAGGAAGCATAAGGGAAATCCCACATATAGCTGGAAACCCACAAGCCCGCACAGGCTGAGTATGCAAGGGTAAACTAAAAATAAAGCTGCCAGCCCCCCAAGTAGGGAACAGCAAGGAAAATGGTCTGCCTTGAAACTTGGTACTAGGAAGAAAGATAATCAATGGATGGATTTTAATAGTAGATTAGACTTGGTGAGAAAGAGGATTAATAAATTCAAAGCTAGATCTGAAGAAAGTATCCAGCATCAAGCACCAAGAGACAAAGAGATGAAAAATAGTGAAAAGAGGAGACACAAGGCTAGAGTGAGATGGCCTAATATTTGGGGTCTCAGAAGAAGAGAAGAGATATATGAAGGAGAGAGGATGTTTGAAGAGATAATGGCTAAGTATTTTTCAGAACCAGCGAAAAGCATCAATCTTCATATTTACAAAACTAATCCATCCCAATTGGGACAAATAATAAAAAATACACACCTGGAAGGTTCACAGTCGAACTTTAGAATCCCTCCAAAAAGATAATATCTTCAAAGCTATCATCTATGAGAAAAATAGACTATCTACAAAAGAATGGCAATTGAATTGAACTGATTTCTGAACAGCAACAATGAAAGCCAGAAAAAAGTAGAATTTTGTGAATGTACGGAGAAAATAACTGTCAACCTAGTATTACCCAGCAAAATATCTAATAGTCAAGGTGAAATAAAGACATTTTCAGGAAGAATAGAAACTGGGAAAGATTGATACCAACAGACTCTTACTACAGAGAATTCTAAAAGGATGTGCTTGAAGAATAGTAAAGGTATCTCCAGATGGAAGGTTCTTAGATACAAGAAGGAATGATTAGTGAAAAAGTTGTAAATCTATGTATTTGGGTTGGCCAAAAAGTGCCTTGGTTTTTAAATAAAAATAAAAGACATATTTTCCATTTTCACCAAGAACTTTATTGAATAACGTATTTGCCCTTTTCCACTGCCTTCTGCCATTTTTCAGGCAACTTCATAATTGCATCTTCCCAAAACTTTTTATCTTTTTGAGCAAAGAACAGCTCCAGGTGCCTTTTACAGTCTTCCAGGAAATTGGAATTTTTTCCATTAAGAGAATTTTGTAAAGACTGAAATCAATGGAAATCTGAAGGTGCCATGTCTGGTGAATACAGTGGATGAATCAGAACTCCCCAGCCAAGCTGTAGCAGTTTTTGCCTGGTCATCAAAGAAACAGGCGGTCTTGCGTTATCCTGATGGAAGATTATGAGTTTTCTGTTGACTAATTTTGGACGCTTTTCATTGAGAGCTGCTTTCAGTTGGTCTAACTGGGAGCAGTACTTGTTGGAATTAATCATTTGGTTTTCCGGAAGGAGCTCATGATAGAGGACTCCCTTCCAATCCCACCATATACACAACATCACCTTCTTTGGATAAAGACCGGGCTTTGGCGTGGTTGGTGGTGGTTCATGTAGCTTGCCCCACGATCTCTTCTGTTCCACATTATTGTACAGTATCCACTTTTCATCGCCCGTCACAATTTGTTTTAGAAACGAAACGTTTTCATTATGCTTAAGTAGAGAATTGCATGTGGAAATACCGTCAAGAAGGTTTTTTTCCACTTAACTTATGTGGAACCCAAACATCAAAGCGATGAACATAACCAAGCTGGTGCAAATGATTTTCAACAGTTGATTTGGATGTTTTGAGTACGTTGGCTATCTCCTACGTGGTATAACGTTGATTGTTCTTAATTAATGTCTCAATTTGATCACTATCAACTTCAACTGGTCTACTGGACCGTGGAGCATCGTCCAGTGAGAAATCTCCAGCACAAAACTTCAGAAACCACTTTTGACACGTTCGATAAGTCACAGCACCTTCTCCATAAACTGCACAAATCTTTTTTTACGTTTTGGTTTTACCTTTCTTGAAATAATAAAGCATCATATACCGAAAATATTGCTTTTTTACTTCCGTCTTCAATATTAAAATGGCTACACAAAAATTCACCAATTTTGATAAGTCTTTTTTTAAATGAACGCTGATATGTCAGCTGTCACATACAATCTAACAAATTGTTTCAAATGAAGTTAAAAACTAAGTGCTACTAGAGCCATCTTATGGAAAAAGCAAACAAACCTTTTGGCCAACCCAATATAAGTCTAAAACGAAGATCAATTGTATAAAAACATTGATGGTGATAAGCCAAGAGAGTGAAATACACAGAACAACAATAGTGTGCAAATTGGAAGTGACTGATTGGGTTAAAGTGTTTTAAGGTTTTGAATTTCATGAAGAACATAAATATATAATTAATTTTAGACTTTAATAACTTAAATATACATGCTGTAATTTATATGGGAATCTAGAACAATAAAAGTAGCGATTATAAATTCTAAATCGTCAGAAGAGGCAGTGGAAATAAAAAGTCAATCCAAAAGAAGGTAAGGAAGAAAAAATATTAAACACAAAAGATGAGACAAGTAGAAAGTACAAAATAAATTGGTAGAAGTAAAACCAAATGTACTTGTCATTGCAAAAAATTAAATTGTAAATATTCCAATTGAAAGACAAAGACTGTCAGACTAGGTTTCAAGAAAATAAGGCCATATGCTCTTTAAAAAGTGAGAAATGTAAAACCTTAGATACAGAAAAATTAAAAGCATAGAAAATGATATAACTGGCAAATGCTAGTCATAAGAAAGCTGGTGTAGCAATGTTAATAACTTTAGACTTTATGACAAAGAACACCATGATAAATAATGAAAGTTACCATGTAATGAGAAGAGGTTCAATTTCTGAGAATATAAAAATTCTAAAGATAATTTGCCTAGCAGCATACACACAAAATGAATAAAACCGAAACTAACTACAAGGAAAAACTGACAAATCTAACAGCCTACTAGGGAGATTTTAATACACTTTTCTCAGTAATTGATAAATCAAGTGGACAAAACTATCAGTAATAATATGAAGACTTCCCTGGTGGTGCAGTGGTTAGGAATCTGCCTGCCAGTGCAGGGGACATGGCTTCAAGCCCTGGTCCGGGAAGATCCCACATGCCGCAGAGCAACGAAGCCCATGCGCCGCAACTACTGAGCCCTCGTGCTGCAACTACTGAAGCCCGCACACCTAGGGCCTGTGCTCCGTAACAAGAGAAGGCACTGCAAGGAGAAGCCCACGCACCACAACGAAGAGCAGCCCCTGCTCACGACAGCTAGAGAGGAAGCCTGTGCGCAACAATGAAGACCCAACGCAGCCAAAATAAATAAATAAAATTAAAAAAAATATATCAAAGAACTGAAAAGTGAAAAGAATAAATATGATCTCATGTTCTATAAAATATAAAGTGAAAAATCATTTCAGATTCTGTTTAGCATGTCAACTTTTTATTAAAGTTAAGAAAAATTAATCATAATTTTTAGGAATACACAGGTATGTCTTTTTTTTTTAACATCCTTTTTAGAGTATAATTGCTAACAATGGTGTTAGTTTCTGCTTTATAACAAAGTGAATCAGCTATACATATACATATATCCCCATATCTCCTCCCTCTTGCATCTCCCTCCCACCCTCCCTATCCCACCCCTCTAGGTGGAAACAAAGCACCAAGCTGATCTCCCTGTGCTATGTGGCTGCTTCCCACTAGCTATCTATTTTACATCTGGTAGTGTATATATATGTCCATGCCACTCTCTCACTTCGTCCCAGCTTACCTGTGTCCTCAAGTCCATTCTCTACATCTGCATCTTTATTCCTGTACTGCTCCTAGGTTCTTCAGAACCATTTTTTTTTTAGATTCCATATATATGTGTTAGCATACGGTATTTGTTTTTGTTTTTCTCTTTCTGACTTACTTCACGCTGTATGACAGACTCTAGGTCCATCCACCTCACTACAAATAACTCAATTTTGTTTCTTTTTATGGCTGAGTAATACTCCATTGTATATATGTGTCACATCTTCTTTATCTATTCATCTGTCGATGGACACTTAGGTTGCATCCATGTCCTGGCTGTTGTAAATAGAGCTGCAATGAATATTGTGGTCCATGACTGTTAGAGAATTATGGTTTTCTCAGGGTATATGCCCAGTAGTGGGATTGCTGGGTCATATGGTAACTCTATTTTTAGTTTTTAAAGTAACCTCCATACTGTTCTCCACAGTGGCTGTATCAGTTCACATTCCCACCAACAGTGCCAGAGGGTTCCCTTTTCTCCACACCTTCTCCAGCATTTATTGTTTGTAGATTTTTTGATGATGGCCATTCTGACTGGTGTGAGGTGATACCTCATTGTAGTTTTGATTTGCATTTCTCTAATACTTAGTGATGTTGAGCATCCTTTCATGTGTTTGTTGGCAATCTGTATATCTTCTTTGGAGAAATGTCTATTTAGGTCTTCTGCCCAGTTTTGGATTGGGTTGTTTGTTTTTCTGATATTGAGCTGCATGAGCAGCCTATAAATTTTGGAGATTAATCCTTTGTCAGTTGCTTCATTTGCAAATATTTTCTCCCATTCTGAGGGTTGTCTTTTCATCTTGTTTATGGTTTCCTTTGCTGTGCAAAAGCTTTTAAGTTACATTAGGTCCCATTTGTTGATTTTTGTTTTTATTTCCATTACTCTAGGAGGTGGATCAAGAAGGATCTTGCTGTGATTTATGTCATAGAGTGTTCTGCCTATGTTTTCCTCAAAGAGTTTTATAGTGTCTGGCCTTACATTTAGGTCTTTAATCCATTTTGAGATTACTTTTGTGTATGGTGTTAGAGAGTGTTCTAATTTCATTCTTTTATATGTAGCTGTCCAGTTTTCCCAGCACCACTTATTGAAGAGGCTGTCTTTTCTCCATTGTATGTTATTGCCTCCTTTATCAAAACTAAGGTGACCATATGTGTGTGGGTTTAACTCTGGGCTTTCTATCCTGTTCCATTGATCTATATTTCTGTTTTTGTGCCAGTATGATACTCTCTTGATCACTGTAGCTTTGTAGTGTAGTCTGAAGTCCGGGAGCCTGATTTCACCAGCTCCAGTTTTCTTTCTCAAGATTGCTTTGGCTATTCGGGGTCTTCTGTGTTTCCATATAAATTGTGCAATTTTTTGTTCCATTTTTGTGAAAAATGCCATTGGGAGTTTGATAGGGATTGCATGGAATCTGTAGATCGCTTTGGGTAGTATAGTCATTTTCACAATGTTGATTCTTCCAATCCAAGAACATGGTGTATCTCTCCATCTGTTTGTATCATCTTTAATTTCTTTCATCAGAGTCTTATAGTTTTCTGCATACAGGTCTTTTATCTCCTAGATAGGTTTATTCCTAGGTATTTTATTCTTTTGGCTGCAGTGGTAAATGGGAGTGTTTCCTTAATTTCTCTTTCAGATTTTTCATCATTAGTGTATAGGAATGCAAGAGATTTCTGTGCATTAATTTTGTATCCTGCTACTTTCCCAAATTCATTGATTAGCTCTAGTAGTTTTCTGGTAGCATCTTTCAGATTCTCTATGTAGAGTATCATGTCATCTGCAAACAGTGACAGCTTTACTTCTTCTTTTCTGATTTGGATTTCTTTTATTTCTTTTCCTTTGCTGATTGCTGTGGCTAAAACTTCCAAAGCTATGTTGAATAATAGTGGTGAGAGTGGACAAACTTGTCTTGTTTCTGATCTTAGAGGAAATGGTTTCAGTTTTTCACCATTCAGAATGATGTTGCCTGTGCGTTTCTCATATATGGCCTTTATTATGTTGAGGCAAGTTCCTCCTGTGCCTACATTTTGGAGGGTTTTTATCATAAATGGATGTTTAATTTTTTTGAAAGCTTTTTCTGCATCTGTTGAGATGATCATATGGTTTTTCTCCTTCATTATGTTAATATGGTTTATCACATTGATTGATTTGCATATATTGAAGAATCCTTGCATTCCAGGGATAAACCCCATTTGATCATGGTGTCTGATCCTTTTAATGTGCTGTTGGATTCTGTTTGCTAGTATTTTGTTGAGAATTTTTGCATCTATGTTCATCAGTGATATTGATCTGTAGTCTTCTGTCTTTGTGACATCTTTGTCTGATTTTGGTATCAGGGTGATGGTGGCCTCGTAGAATGAGTTTGGGAGTGTTCCTTCCTCTGATATATTTTGGAAGAGTCTGAGAAGGGTAGGTTGTAGCTCTTCTCTAAATGTTTGATAGAATTCGGCTGTGAAGCCATCTGGTCCTGGGCTTTTGTTTGTTGGAAGATTTTTAATCACAGCGTCAATGTCAGTGCTTGTGATTGGCTTGTTTATATTTTCTATTTCTTCCTGATTCAGGCTCAGAAGGTTATGCTTTCCAAGAATTTGTCCATTTCTTCCAGGTTGCCCATTTTATTGGCATAGATTTGCTTGTAGTAATCTCTCATGGTCCTTTGTATTTCTGCAGTGTCAGTTGTTACTTGTCCTTTTTCATTTCTAATTCTGTTGATTTGAGTCTTCTCCCTTTTTTTCTCGAGTCTGGCTAATGGTTTGTCAATTTAGTTTATCTTCTCAAAGAATGAGCTTTTAGTTTTATTGATGTTTGCTATCATTTCCTTCATTTCTTTTTCATTTATTTCTGATCTGTTCTTTATGATTTTTTTCCTTCTGCTAACTTTAGGGTTTTTTTGTTCTTCTTTCTCTAATTGCTTTATGTGTAAGTTTAGGTTGTTTATTTGAGATGTTTCTTGTTTCTTGAGGTAGGATTGTATTGCTATAAATTTCCCACTTAGAACTGCTTTTGCTGCACCCCATAGGTCTTGGGTCATCATGTTTTCATTTTCCTTTGTTTCTAGGTATTTTTTGATTTCCTCTTTGATTTCTTCAGTGATCTCTTGGTTATTTAGTAGTGTATTGTTTAGCCTCCATGTGTTTGTGTTTTTTACATATTTTCCCCTGTAATTGATATCTAGTCTCATAGCGTTATGGTCAGAAAATATACTTGATACGGTTTCAATTTTCTTAAATTTACCAAGGCTTGATTTGTGACCCACGATATGATCTATGCTGGAGAATGTTCCATGAGCACTTGAGAAGAAAGTGTATTCTGTTGTTTTTGGATGGAATGTCCTATAAATATCAATTAAGTCCATCTTGTTTAATGTATCATTTAAAGCTTGTGTTTCCTTTTTTATTTTCATTTTGGATGATCTGTCCATTGGTGAAAGTGGGGTGTTAAAGTCCCCTACTATGATTGTGTTACTGTCGATTTCCCCTTTTATGGCTGTTAGCATTTGCCTTATGTATTGAGGTGCTTCTATGTTGGGTGCATAAATATTTACAATTGTTATATCTTCTTCTTGGATTGATCCCTTGATCATTATGTAGTGTCCTTCTTTGTCTCTTGTAATAGTCTTTATTTTAAAGTCTATTTTGTCTGATATGAGAATTGCTACTCCAGCTTCCTTTTGATTTCCATTTGCGTGGAATATCTTTTTCCATCCCCTCACTTTCAGTCTGTATGTGTCCCTAGGTCTAAAGTGGGTCTCTTTTAGACAGCGTATATATGGGTCTTGTTTTTGTATCCATTCAGCCAGTTTGTGTCTTTTGGTTGGAGCATTCAATCCATTTATATTTAAGGTAGTTATCGATATGTATGTTCCTATTAGCATTTTCTTAATTGTTTTGGGTTTGTTATTGTAGGTCTTCTCCTTCTCTTGTGTTTCCTGCCTAGAAAAGTTCCTTTAGCATTTGTTGTAAAGCTGGTTTGGTGGTGCTGGATTCTTTTAGCTTTTGCTTGTCTGTAAAGGTTTTAATTTCTATGTCAAATCTGAATGAGATCCTTGCTGCTTAGAGTAATCTTGGTTGTAGATTTTTCCCTTTCATCACTTGAAATATGTCCTACTTGCTTGCAGAGTTTCTGCTGAAAGATCAGCTGTTAACCTTATGGGGATTCCCTTGTATGTTTTTTTTTTCCCTTGCTGCTTTTAATACTTTTTTTGTATTTAATTTTTGATAGTTTGATTAATATGTGTCTTGGCGTGTTTCTCCTTGGATTTATCCTGTATGGGACTCTGCGCTTCCTGGACTTGATTATTTCCTTTCCCATATTAAGGAAGTTTTCAACTGTAATCTCTTTACATATTTTCTCAGTCCCTTTCTTTTTCTCTTCTTCTTCTGGGACCCCTATTATTAGAATGTTGGTGCATTGAGTGTTGTCCCAGAGATCTCTGAGACTGTCCTCAATTCTTTTCATTCTTTTTTCTTTATTCTGCTCTGTGGTAGTTATTTCCACTATTTTATCTTCCAGGTTACGTATCTGTTCTTCTGCCTCAGTTATTCTGCTATTGATCCCTTCTAGAGAATTTTTAATTTCATTTATTGTGTTGGTCATCATTGTTTGTTTGCTCTTTAGTTCTTCTAGGTCCTTGTTAAACGTTTCTTTTATTTTCTTGATTCTGTTTCCTAGATTTTGGATCATCTTTACTATCATTACTCAATTCTTTTTCAGGTAGACTGCCTATTTCCTCTTCATTTGTTTGGTCTGTTGAGTTTTTACCTTGCTCCTTCATCTGCTGGGTGTTTCTGTGTCTTCTCATTTTGCTTATCTTACTGTGTTTGAGGTCTCCTTTTCACAGGCTGCAGGTTCGTTGTTCCTGTTGTTTTTGGTGTCTGACCCTACTGGCTAATGTTGGTTCAGTGGGTTGTGTAGGCTTCCTGGTGGAGGGTACTAGTGCCTATGTTCTGGTGGATGAGGCTGGATCTTGTCTTTCTGGTGGGCAGAACCACGTCCATTGGTGTGTTTTGGGGTGTTTGTGACCTTATTGTGATTTTAGGCAGCCTCTCTGCTAATGGATGGGGTTGTGTTCCTGTCGTGCTAGTTGTTTGGCATAGGGTGTCCAGCACTGTAGCTTGCTGGTCATTGAGTGGAGCTGGGTCTTAGCACTGAGATGGAGATCTCTGGGAGAGCTTTCACCATTTGATATTACGTGGAGCTGGGAGGTCTCTGGTGGACAAATGTCTTGAACTCAGCTCTCCCACCTCAGAGGCACAGGCCTGACACCTGGCCGGAGCACCAAGGCCCTGTCAGCCAACCTGGCTCAGAAGAAAAGGGAGAAAAAGATATAAAGAATGAAAGAACGAAAGAAGGAAAGAAAGAAAGGAAGGAAGGAAGGAAGGAAGTGAGGGAAAGGAAGGAAGTAATGAAGGAAGGGAGGAAAAATAAAATATAATACAGTTATTAAAAATAAAAAATAAAAAAGTAATAATAAAAAAGAGAGAAAGAAAGAAGAGAGGAACCAAATCAAAAAACAAATCCACCAATGATAATAAGCACTAACAACTATACTAAAACAAACAAACAAACAACCCCTCCCCAAAAAAACGGACAGACAGAACCCTAGGACAAATGGTAAAAGCAAAGCTATACAGAGAAAATCACACAAAGAAGCATATACATACACACTCACAGAAAGAGAAAAAGGAAAAAAAAATCTATATATTAAAAAGAGAGCAACAAAATCAATAAACAAGTCTACCAATGATAATAAATTCTAAATACTAAACTAAGATAAACATAAAACCAGGAACAAATTAGATGCAGAACGCAAACCCCAAGTCTACATTTGCTCCCAAAGTCCGCTGCCTCAATTTTGGGATGACTCGTTGTCTATTCAGGTATTCCACAGATGCAGGTACATTAAGATGATTGTGGAGATTTAATCCGCTGCTCCTGAGGCTGCTGGGAGAGATTCCCCTTTCTCTTCTTTGTTCTCACAGCTCCTGGGGTTCAGCTTTGGATTTGGCCCTGCCTCTGTGTGTAGGTCACCTGAGGGCGTCTGTTCTTCGCCCAGACAGGACGGGGTTAAAGGAGCCGCTGATTAGGGGGCTCTGGCTCACTCAGGCCGGGGGGAGGGAGCGGTGTGGAATGTGGGGCGAGTTGGTGGCAGAGGCTGGTGTGACGTTGCAATAGCCTGAGGCGCGCCGTGCGTTCTCCCGGGGAAGTTTTCCCTGGATCACGGGACCCTGGCAGTGGCGGGCTGCACAGGCTCCCGGGAGGGGAGGTGTTGACAGTGACCTGTGCTCGCACACAGGCTTCTTGGTGGCCGCAGAAGCAGCCTTAGCGTCTCATGCCCATCTCTGGTGTCCGTGCTGATAGCCGCGGCTTGCGCCCATCTCTGGAGCTCGTTTAGGCGGTGCTCTGAATCCCCTCTCCCGCGCACCCCGGAACAATGGTCTCTTGCCTCTTAGGCAGCTCCAGGCTTCTTCCCGGACTCCCTCCCGGCTAGTCGTGGCGCACTAGCCCCCTTCAGGCTGTGTTCACGCCGCCAACCCCAGTCCTCTCCCTGGGATCTAACCTCCAAAGCCCGAGCCTCAGCCCCCAGCCCCTGCCCGTCCCGGCGGGTGAGCAGACAAGCCTCTCGGGCTGGTGAGTGCTGGTCGGCACCGATCCTCCATGCGGGAATCTCTCCGCTTTGCCCTCTGCACCCCTGTTGCTGTGCACTCCTCCATGGCTCCGAAGCTTCCCCCCCACCGACCCCCCCATCTCTGCCAGTGAAGGGCCTTCCTAGTGTGTGGAAACTTTTCCTCCTTCACAGCACCCACCCAGAGGTGCAGGTCCCATCCCTATTCTTTTGTCTCTGTTTTTTCCCAGGTATGTGGGGAGTTTCTTGCCTTTTGGGAAGTCTGAGGTCTTCTGCCAGCGTTCAGTGGGTGTTCTGTAGGAGTTGTTACACATGTAGATGTATTTCTGATGTATTTGTGGGAAGAAAGGTGATCTCCACGTCTTACTCCTCTGCCATCTTCAAGGTCTCCCAGATGTATGTCTTAACACTATATTTAAAAAGTAAAGGTTTGATGAAGACAAGATCCAGTATAACGATCATTTCAAATGGGGAGAGGTGTGTGAACAGAACTGGAGAAGCACATGAGTAAACGTAACTTACTATTCTAGTTCATGTATTGGATGGTGGGTAGATAGGTGATTTTTCCTTATTAAAGTAATAAATAAACAAGAACTGAGGATCATTTAAATCAAATTCTGTGCTACTGAGTATATGTCTATCTCTGTCTCTATCTCTGTTTCTATCTATATATGTATATCTGGAGATGGATTGCCCAAGTTAAAATTCTGGCTCTGCACTCAATCTGTCTGTATCTTAGTTCCCTTCTTGGAATATGGAGGTATAATAATTATACTTATTATATCTTGGTGAACATTAAATGAGCTAATACATTTAAAGTCCTTAAATCATTGTTTGACATGGATTAGGGGATCAGTAAATGTTAGCAATTATGATTATTGTTCCTGAGAGAGAAAAGACTTTTTGGACACCATGCCCTCCTTTTCCCCTGGATTTGTTCATACTCATCCTGGTTTCTTTCTCTTCTGGGATAATTAAGGAAGGATTCCTGCACCTCTTCAAGGCCCCTCCTTCACTCAAACTCTGAATCCCATCCCCATCTCCGTTGCCTCCATGCTTCATTCCATAAACGATCCTGTCCTCTCTTGCTTCGCCAGTCTCTTTGTATCAGTAAGTTTTGGGCCAGGAAAACAAACCATTTTAGGTATTTCAAGCAGTGAGGGATATATTACAGGGTATGGGGGTGGGTGAAGGTCAGGAAAGCCATTTCGAGCTTTCAGGAAAACAATATCCACACCGTTCTTTCCATCTGAGGCAACTTCCCTTCCCTTTTGATAAGTGAACTCTACACAGCCTTCAGGATTTGGCCTCTCAGTCCCTACTTCTGGGAAGACTACTCGAAAATGTGAGTCTGCCCCAGCCTCCTAGATTCTGGCAGAGGACACAGACTCCTGGGTCAAAGACAAAGGAAGGCTTATCGCTCACAGAAATAGCAGCTGCCAGAGTATCATTTTCTTGTACTTACTGGTTCTCTGGGTTCAGTTTCTACAGGGTGAGGTAATGAGGGTCAGGTGACACTTGCACATGCAGGGCGTTGTGTTACAGGGGCAGAACCCTGGACTTAGAGAAGCTGAATCTTTTATAATGGGTTGCAAGTAAACCTGCCCAAAATTTATTCGGGGAGAGCCTTTATATTCATTTTACTGGACAGTAAAAAAACTTGTCCTTTCTCTGGAGGGAAATACTCTTTCTATCTTCCAAGGCTGTTTGCTCTGCAAGCGTTCTTGAAAAGATAGCCTGAGCAAAAGGGCAGTGAACGTTTCTGCTCACAAGGCATGCAGAAATTTGAGAGACCCACGGAGAATTTGTCTCGTACCACTTATTACAGATTATTTTAACTGATTGTTCATTTGACGTGTTCTCTAACTGTACTGTAAGTTTCTTGAGGGCAGGGTACAATCTGTTTCCATTGCTTTATCTCTGGGACAGTGACTAGTGCATAGTAAATGTGAAGTAAATGTTTGTGGAATGAATGAATGAATGAATGAATGCCCTCAGTTCTACTTGTGACACAGGGTTGGGGTTGATGCTCCATGTCTAGCTCTTCTTATCCAAGGCTAGAGCAGTATCTGGGAAGCAGTGCTGGGGTTCTCCTAATGGGTCATGGATCCTCTGGGTCATGCCTGGGCAAGTATTTGGGAGTGTAATTGCAGGAATAGGAGGATGATGTGATTATGAGGTATCCCAATATTCTCCTTCTCCTTTCCCCTCTTCCAGAGCATGTAAGTTGGGTGTACAGAGCCTCAGGATAATTGCTGTGATATTTATTTGAAATCTAACTCTATCTCTAGGCTGGGGACTGGCGGGTATTTCTGGTACAAGAAGAATCTTCAAAGAATCCTCAAAGAACTTTGATGAAACTGTAACATCCATCAGAATGGAAGCTCTACGAGGGTGTTTTTGGAGATGGTAAGTCCTTAATACACTTTGTTGATTGAAGTAAAGAATTTATTTTGTGCTTACTGTCTGGCCAGGCATGGGACTAGGTGTGGGGCTAAGCATTTAACATGCTTCATTTAATTTGCACAGCAACCCCATGAAGTAGGTATTATATTAGCCCTATTTAGCTGGCAAGGAAACTGAGACTTAGAGAAATTGACTCACCATGACAATGCTGTTAGCAAGTGCTGGGCTGGTGTTCAGACCTAGGCATGACTCCACCCAAAGCATCCCTCTGCCCATAAAGGGCCAATGTTGGAGGGTTATCATTTATTGAGAAGGAGGGTGGTAGGATGTCAGCCTATACTATGTGTTTTCAGTGAATCATTATCTGGTCCTATGATTTGAAAATTTGTAGCTTGACAAGTATTGTGCACTTGAACAAGATCAAGTTGCCGACCTTTGAACCTTTTGGCCCTAAAAAATGTCACCTTCACATATTTCCACCTCAACTGTGTGCTGTAAACATCTCAGAAAATGTGGTTTTCAAAAAAGTAGCTTCAAAAACATCAATATTCTGAGTACAGGATGTGCTTTGGTTCCCCAGACATACCTGGCACCATAGTTTTACTATTTACCTAGACCCTGAGGTCATCCAGGGGACTTTTTCATAGAAAATAGGGACCGGGGAGAGGATGTTTCTCAACTAAGACCCATGAGGGCCGAAAAGCACAGTGGAAAAGAATAATAATAGAGACGGCAGCTGCTGGAATCACTGAGCTAGTGAACAGCAGATTAGCCAAACCACCTTCTGGGCTCTTACAAATACTAAAGTTTATACTGCCAGAGTGAATTCCTGGCTGGAAATCTGAAGGGACAATTTGAGAAAATTCAAGCTCCCCAAAACGAATTTGCTGTTTTTAGCCATGACAAATCACCATAGTATTTAACAAGCGCAGTGATTACTGAGTTAGAGGACGTAACCAGCATTGTTGCTCCAGGTGAATATCCGGGGCTCAATATTCATTTACATCATTAGTGTTATGAAATGCAGCAGGGATATATTCAGGAGCTCACTCTGTTGGCAGAGTCGGCCTGAAAGGAATCGCATCCTGTCGAGGACTGAACTGAAGGCCAAGCTTTAGTGTGATTGGCATTGGTTCCAGTCCTGTCAGCAGACACACAATTCCCTGTGCCTCACCCCGTTGTTAAGAGAAGGCTGGCAAGCCGGGAGACCCCTGGGACAGGGACACAGCGGTCATCCTCATTTTCCTGCATTCGGTCACATAGTAGGTCACAAGTACTAATGATAATTTAATAAGCACATCAGTCAAATGGCAGATGACAATGTTTGATTTTGCTGCGGAGGTCATAGATCTGAAAGCCAAGAAATTTCTGGAGTTTGTGGAAAATTAAACAAAATAAAATAGAGCTATTTTCCTTTCTTATCAAATTTGCTCTCCTTGAGAACAAATAAATACTTTTTCCCCCTGATAGACAAAATAACTCTTTTACAAGTTTAAGGTATAAAATGTTTTAAATTCAAAGTAACTATAGAAAAGAAAGTAAAATTCTAACCATTCAGTGACAACCACAATGAATATTTTGATACATATTTCTAACCTAGGTATAAATCCATTTATAAAACAAATTGGCATCGCACTACACATACTTTTGGTATCAGGCTTTTTTCCATTTTGTATGCTGTAAACATTTTATTGTCTTGATAAATAGTCATCTCTTACCTGTTTGTTTAATTTTTTGTGGCTGTTTGATTCCGTGATGCAAATGGGTGTGAAAAATTTCTGGGGCTTTTCATACATAGGATGTAGAGGAAAGACACAGGTTTAATAATTCAAAAAGAGTCATGTACCACAATGTTCATTGCAGCTCTGTTTACAATAGCCAGGACATGGAAGCAACCTAAGTGTCCATCGACAGATGAATGGATAAAGAAGATGTGGCACATCTATACAATGGAATGTTCCTCCGCCATAAAAAGAAACGAAATTGAGTTATTTGTAGCGAGGTGGATGGACCTAGAGTCTGTCATACAGAGTGAAGTGAGTCAGAAAGAGAAAAACAAATACTGTATGCTAACACATATATATGGAATCGGGAAAAAAAAATGGTCATGAAGAACCTAGGGGCAAGACGGGAATAAAGACACAGACCTACTAGAGAATGGACTTGAGGATATGGGGAGGGGGAAGGGTAAGCTGTGACAAAGCGGGAGAGTGGCATGGACATATATACACTACCAAACGTAAAATAGATAGCTAGTGGGAAGCAGCTGCATAGCACAGGGAGATCAGCTCTGTGGTTTGTGACCACTTAGAGGGGTGGGATAGGGAGGGTGGGAGGGAGGGAGACGCAAGAGGGAAGAGATATGGGAACATATGTGTATGTATAACTGATTCACTTTGTTATAAAGCAGAAACTAAGACACCATTGTAAAGCAATTATACTCCAATAATGATGTTAAAAAAAAATAAGACACAAGTTTAAACCACAGCTCTTCCAGGGCCTCATTTTTCCTCAACTATATAAGAGTACTAACATTTCACTGGCCTCCTTGGAGTGTTGTCATGACAGTTAAGTGAGTTTCTGTGACGCCAAGAACAGGCTATGCTTGTAAAGGATTCTTGTTTATAGGTGTGTTTATGGGACGTGTGGGTAACACTTCACAGATGGGCCATAACACTGGAGTCTGCATAATCATTTGGTCTTAAAAATAGAAAAACAAGCCCACCAAACATCACAACCCAAGTTATGTCAAAACTTTAATCCCACAATTCCTCCTAATGCAGCTTTTAAAGTTTTGAGTAAAATAAAACTTAAAGAACCAGCACATACTTTTACGGATTTGTCTTCTTTTCAACAAAGAACTGGTGTGACCGACTCAAGCTCCTGTTTGCACATACGGGGAGGGCTTTAGTCTTCAAACAAAATCACTGGGGGGCTTTGATGTTGGGCGGGAGTTCAGGGAAGCCTCTCAGGGTCCAGGAATTAATATGTTTTGATGAATGCTAATTTTTAGTAGTTCCCAGGTTAATATTCTTTTATCTAAAATATAGTGAGAAGAACTTGCCACTCAAACCTCTGAAATCACGAGCAGGGGCAAAATCCAGATCCTTCAATATTTCCGGTTCCCAAACCCTACTCTGCTTTCCTTTGACAACGGGAAACTCTGTTTAGACAAACTACTCCCAAAGTAAGCAGCCCTTGACCATGTCCTGCTGCTACAGATGGCCCTCCTGGGTTATCCTACATGGGTTATCCTAATGTTCTGACGAGAGGACAGGGCTGGCAAGAAGTTGTGCTCTCCGTCCTACAAGGTGCAAAATGTTAGGTCTTGTGTTGATCACAATCCAGGGGGAGTCAGGATTTATTTAAAAAAAAAAAAAAAAGAAACTAAAAGAATTCAACTTCTTTACATTGATTGCTGCCCAGACTAAAAGTTAGTGCACCATTTTTAACGTTAGCAAGAACCTCTCCGATAGGGAATAAACATATGATCAACTTTTGTTGCAGAGAAAGGTGATTTTAGGAAGAGGTTACGAATCCTTCCACTTGGAGGAAATGAACTTGACGGCTTCTGCCTCTGTATTGTTACAGTAATTCCCCCCCGACCCCCCTTTCTTTTGGAAATAAGTCCCCTGGAATGGCCGGGCGATGTGGGAAAATATTGTGACACACAGGCCTGTTTACGTTTTTGGGGGCGGCTGTTTTGTTTGCCTCGCCGCCCCCGGGCCCCTCCTTTTCATGGTTGGCGGTCCCCGACAGCTCGGATTCCTCCGCTGACATCTGCTATAATGAGAGCTCTGACGGGAATAGATTTGCAAAATGATGGGCTCACAATAGGACGGAGCTGTTCCCCAAACTTCGCTCGAGATAAGCAGATGGGGTTTGAAAACAGAGCATTTGAACCGATTAGGTCGAGGTGAACGCCTTTATTCAGCGCACACTGAAGAGCTATTCTGCTGCGACACCCACCCCAACTTCTCTGCCGACCCCCTCCACCCCTCACCTCCCCCGGGTTGGAAACGGGAGGGTTGCCGACGGATGGCTTCCTTTCTCTACCTCCTGCACACTCGCCTGGAGCCCGGCCCTTCCCGTCCCTAAAGCAGAAGCCTGCTGGGCACCTACCTCGTGCCAACGGGCTGAACGACAGAGAAAAGCCACCCCTCACGCCGCATAAAGAGAAGCTGGGGCAACACATGGGGCTTTCCCACTCGGCACAAATGATGGCTGTTTGTGCTAGTTAACCTTTTCCAAGCCCGGGTCGCTCCTGCTGGGAGGCAGGAGCAAGCTGCAGGGAGAGCAAGCCTGGCAGAGCTCAGAGTCGCCAGCACGCCCGCCCGGGGGGCCCCCAGCGTGCGCCGCCGCCTTCGCAGAATACCAGAGGCCCCCATCCCACTCTTCATACGTCAGCCGGCTCCATGTGCTGGTGACAGTTTGGATTCCAGGAGAGAAGGGCCTCCAGGACAATTCTGCACACACTTACTGGTAATTCTGATTGCCTGGCACGGTTTACCTTCGGAAGCTCTGAAAAGGACGAAATGGAAACGTTCCCATCCTGGGCTTGATTATTTTCAGCGTCTCCACTGGCTGTGTCAAGAGCAGCCTCCTTTGTACTTTCCAAGCCTAAGGTCAAGTCGGTAATACACTTTTTAATAACTTGTGTCCCAAACGTATTGACTGAAGCAAAACCAAGACGGGGTGATTGCACAAATACATTTCTAAGACCCATTCCCTGGGTCTCTGGGGAGAATTCTGACAGTGTCAGAGGGGGAATGCTATCCAAGGGAGAATGAGGACAGAAGGTGACCATAAAGGAAATTTTGGGAAATAGCTTTTCAGGGCAGGGGGAGGTGAGGGAAGCAGAAGTTAAAAAGCGATGGGAGTTCAGTGCTCAAGTGGAGGGCTGGTACTGCCGCACCACTGAAATAGCCAAACATTGTAGAAGGAATCAGATTTCTGCAAATTGCAGGTTGAAATAATCTGTGGAAATGCATTTATTCCAGCTGCCAGGCTTCTGAAGAGCAGGACTCAGACCCTGCAGTACACTCCAGAGAGTAGTCTGTAGAGCTCACGTTCTCAAATCCCGCATCCCTGGCTATCTCCTGCTGCCAGCCCAGACTGGTGGGTTTTTGTGCTCAGTGCAGTTTGTTTATGTGGTGGTATTGTTCAGAATGGGGTGTTTACCTGGCAGTGAATATCCTTAGAACAGAGGGTGTGCTAAGGCACAGTTGAAATAGTTCATTAACCAAGAAAGCCATCACAGCATTTCCATGAATAGATCAACAAAATCTAGCATTACAGGCATCACGTTCTGAGGAAATCCACCTTAGAGTTATATCCTTGTTTATCAAAAGAAATCGTAGATTCACTAAAACTTAATATTTGTGGCCATCAATAGTGGTAAAGAGAAGAGTGAAGTAACTGGATGCAAAGGTTGGGATCTTGAGCCACTTTTTATTGGGATCGTCTGAGATGAGATACAGGTAAGGGATGCGAATCATCTCCATTTTTAGGTCATGTCGTTCATGGAAGCTCTCAGGTACTTGGAGGGTAGGCGTTTATTGGTTTTCATAAGACCATGGGATTAAATATTAAAGCTAGTTTGCATTGGTGCTTTTTTTTTAGGTACAAACTCTCATGATCCTTTAGAAACATAAAATGGTAGAAAGAATGTTGAGTTTTGGGTTCACAACATTTGAACTTTGGCTCTACCACTCACTGGCTGTGTGACTTTGAACACATTTCTTAACTTCTCTGAGTCTTGGTGCTATGGACTGAATGTTGTGTCCCCCTAACATTCATGTAATTGAAGACCTAACCCTCTGTGCTATAGGAATTGGAGGTGGGGCCTTTGGGAGGTAATAAGGTCATGTGGGTGGAGCCCTTAAGAGTGGAATTAGTGCCCTTAGAAGAAGAGACATGACAGAGATGACCTCTCCCTCCACCATGTGAGAATACAGCAGGCTGTTGCAAGCCAGGAAGCCAGAGTAGCTTAAATATACTTCAGAAAAGCAAACTATGTCTTACTCTGCCTGAGGATTATATTATTTCTCCTCAAAGATAGCTTGGTAATTCTGTTATAGGAATATCATTACTGATTCTCTGTTATTATTTCTTGAGGACTAAAAAGTGTAAATTGGAAAGTTCTGCATAGTTGAAAAACAAAACACACTAGGATGACCGGCTTCTTGCAAATAGCATAGTTGGCTAAGAGAGCAGTCTCTGAAATCAGACCGCCAGGGCCACATGCCCAGTTCTGCCTCTTACTGGCCGTGTAATAGTGAGAAATTTATTAACTGATGTTTCAGTTTCCTCATTTGTAAAGTGGTAACAATAACAGCATTTACGTGATGGGGTTGTTATGAAGATAAACTGAGTTAATAGACATGAAGTGCATTGACCAGTGCCAAGCTTGATCTGCTGTCGTCATCGTCACCATCATCGTCACACTGCGATGAACAGCTTTGTAGTGAAATGTCTGCATGCCTTAAGGTATATTCCCAGAAGAGCTGAATTGCTGAGTCAAAGAGCATTTGCCACACAGCTCATTTAAGACTCAAGAACCCCATCTAATGGAGCCGGTAGTTAACTTAGCAGCTGGGCTAGGTGTGTTTTGTCATTAGCCTTTCTTGGACTCGAGAGGAGGCAACGCTGATCAAAACCAGATTCAGGTGCTGTAATGCTGAACTTCTCTTGCCACTGTGACAGCATAGGTGTCCCTGAGAATATTTCCTGGAGATGTCTTGTGATTCTCTTGTCACTTAGCTCACCCACGTCCTATCTGTTGATGGATCTGGGAACAGTACTTCTGTTCGTTCTGCCCCCGAGCAGCCATTCATCACGAGACACCCTGTCAGGGAATGCCTAGAGCCATTGTGACAAATAAATGTACTTAGTGAATCATACAGTTCAAGTAAAGCAGAGTTGATTTGGTCCAGCCTTACTGTGTCACTGGGCTGACAGTCATTCTGGTGAGTGGCAAGGTTGATGGCTGCTTGGGTTTGCTGGGTTTGTTCACTGGTAGCATTTTAAAGGGAGGACTTGCCCACGGTTAGCTGTCACTTGGTGTGAATAGGGGAGCAGGCATGGGGGAGGGGGCCAGGGAAGCATGTCTCCCTGGTTTTGGAACGAGAAGGGCACACTTGGGAAATGTGACCGTGCATTTCTCTCTTGCTCCAACTCCGTGCCTCAAGGAAGCCTGGCTGGGCGTGACAGGGCCCTATTGTAGCCAACTTTTTGATTCCTCTCTGTAGACCCAAGCTCTCCTCCCAGACAAAAGGAAGGGGTCGGGGTGGCTGGAGAGACTCAAATCACTGGGCCTACTTCCTCTTTCATCTTCCTTTGTAGGTGAGATAAAGGCCAGAGAACAAACATAATAAAAAAACAAGAAATCCTTGAAAAAGGATAGGCAGAATAGGTCTTGGGGGCTGTGAAAATAAGCCAAAAGAGAAGGTCAGATTCTGTTACCCTTTCAACCTGCTTAAACTGAGTAGAAAGACAGAATAATTGAATTAAATTGGCAGAAGGAACATTTTTTGAGGAGCAGAGGTTGGGTAATGACTATGTTTACCCAAAGTCTATAGCACATGCCACGTCCCCAAACATGCCTGTTCAGTGAGTAGATGAATGAATGAGTGATAATCACAATAAGGTTTCAGAAGCCTGGATTTTTGATCTTTCATTCATCACTTACTATCTCTGTGGCCTTAGGCAAGTCCCTTACACATTCTGAATCTGTTTTCTTACCTCTAAAATGAGATTAATAATACTCTCTTGCAGGGTTGTTGAGAGGTTTAAGATAATATATGTAGGCATTCAATGCACAGAAGATATTATTAAGCAATTATTATTTTATATTAATATCACTTGAAACAGGAGTTGTCAACCTTTTGGAATATGGGCATCCCTTTATAATGTTAAAGTAATTTGCAGATACCCCTCATGCTAGGATATGTATTATTGACGGAGAAAATAATACAGTAACATTTTGGAATGAATTTCTATTTGATGAATCACAGCACATCTACATACATAGTTGGTCAGATGAAAATGAGGCAACATTTATTCTCTCTGAAGACAAGGCACAATGCTCATATAAGTTATCATGGGCCCTTGCAAAAGCCCTACAAGCCTCCAGGTGACTGGGAGCCACCATCTGAAAGGACTGAACGATAGGGGGGCCATCTTTAGAAGAGAGGATTAATTTATCTTAGCTATTGATACTAAGCCAAGTTAGATGTAGGAGATGGCCTTGCTATACAAAGATAGCTCTTCAGACTGACATATTTCAAAGTTGGGGCTATTTTCTTCTCTGGGAGCGAGGGGTGTGTGCTTATCCAGCCACAAGATCCTGCTAGATACCAGCTCCTCCCATAACCCTCATAACAACGGGACTTGTTTCCAAGCTGACCTCCTGAGGAGAGCAGTTGTTGCGGTGGACGGTTTGACTCCCTGTGCACTTTACAATCAAAACCATTGTGGACTCGTAGCTTAGCAGAGCCCCGAGATGAGGGCTTGTTTGCAGGTAGCTTATTTGGGGAAGTAATTTCAAGGAGCGTGTTGGGGGGGGGGTGTTAAGACACAGGGAAATTGGGAAGATTGGAAAGCTAGTTGGAGGGTGTATTGTTACCCGGTTACTGATGAGGGCAACTGGAATGCAATCCCACTGGGGACCTTTAAGAGCTGTGTGGAAGGCACCTTAAAATCCACTGAGACATGAAAGGGTGGGGCATTGTTTTCACTGGCTCCTGTCTTCTGATGGTCAGGGTTGTCCCGTGGGGTGTTAATTCCCTTTTCCTTCTAGGTTTGTACCTGTGTCAAGATGGCTGGATGAGGCTGTGATGGAAAACGTGAGAGATGTGGGTGTGGATGAGACACAAGATTGCCAGATAATTCCTGGACACGGTTGGTGCCACAGCAAGGGCTGGGTCAAAAAGTGAACTAGGAACGCGGGAGGTGGAACACAAGAGGTGCCCGACCAATGAGACAGAGCGCAACAAAGGGGAAAGTAGAGCTGAGATCAGGGCTGGTCACTGTCAACACCTGTTGGGCATCATCTCTGTACCATGTATTGTGTTTGCTGCTGGAGCTAGAAGGTTTAATGGAGCCCAGTGTGTGTCACAGCCTACAGTCCATAGTACACAGAGGAGTATGACATGACAAAATAAAGGAAGAGTTTGCTTCCTAGTTGGGGAGACAGGCAAACACTGTAGTGGATGGAGACATGAAAACCTCTTGCAGCTGGGAAGGGAATGGCTGAATCCTCCTGTAGTCCTGGAGGAAGGCTTTGCACAGAAGGCAGTAAATAATTAAGCTGGGTCTTGACGGATGAGTAGCAGTCTGCTAGGTGGTGACAGGAATGAAGGGCATTCACACAAGGACAGAGAGAGATGGCAGAGCATGTGTGTTTTGGGCATGCCATGAAGTCTTCACATGGCCATTCTTTCTCTCAAGGGTTCCTGGCTCAGGCCACTATTTTAGTTAGTGTTTTTGTTGTTTGTTTTGCTTTTGGTCATAAGAAATAGAGGGTTCCTGTGGAGGGTTGTTTATTGTAAGGTGATACATAGGAGATCAGGGAGTACACATAGATTGGGTCTTTGATAGGCCAGGAATGATAGACTCAACCCTTTGCCCTGAGGTCCAAATAGAGTGAAATCTCTCCTGCTCCCCCCATCCTCTACCTGGGACTGCCTGTGCCAAGGAGTTGTGGGTGGTTTGTTCCCTTTATAAGGTGAAATAGGCATGTCGCCCATCAGGGTTTTCCAGTCTTCTGTGATTCCTATCCTGGGTCTTGTGGGTCATTTATACTCACCGTTCACTCTTCACACTGGTCAAGCAGAGCTTGTCGTTTATCTCTTTGAGGGATGTCTGGGCCACTTCAGTGGCCACCACATCCCTTTTCACTTCTCGACGGCCCTCTGTGGTGCCCGTCTCCTGCCACCACTAGCCCGTCCAGCATCCTTTACCTTCTTCCCTCCTCTTCCTGTACCACTGCTCTCAGAATGGGACCTCATAACCCTTACTTTTGTCTCAAAGTGGGTTATTCAAATCCATGATCTTGTCAACCTCATTTCTCATGGCTGGATCCCGGCATCTCCCTGACTTCAGTCATCAGTGAGCTGTGTATGTTTGTGTGTGTAAGGGGACTGGTTGAGGGCTGGAAGGGCTTCCTGGGACCTTGGTAATCATACAGCTAGGCACCTGCTTACTCCAGTAAGCATAAGGCTTGTTCTCGTCTCCTTGATGTGTGGACCTGATATTCATTGTGTGTCTATTCCAGTCCAAGCTTGTGCCCTGTTTCCAAAAAATGTCATCACATCAACTCTGTGAGAAACTCATCATTTCACTTTGTGGATGAGGAAACAGACTCAGAGGGTTAAGTAATTTGTCCAACATTACATAATTTCTAGGTGGCTGATCTAAGACTCCATTCCAAGCATTAAAAACATAACAGTTGAAGTGAATTAAATTACTGTCTGCTTCGTACCTGGTACTGAGTAGCTAGTACAGAGAACTTGGTGCCTGGGGACAGCGTGAAGGGTAGACTTTAAGTTTACTCTCAACACGTGACTGAGATGCAAACCCAGGATGTCAGAATAGACTTGGTTCAAATGCAGAGTTTTTACTTCTTAGTCATTGTGTGATCTTGAGTAGCCTACTTAAATAAGCCTCATATTGTAAAGCTGGGCAGTAGGATGCATGGGGAATAATAAAGAGATCAGGCTGCCTAGAATGGAGGGTTGAAAGAAGAACTATGGATGAAAGAGGTAGATTGGGATTCATATTGGACTTTAGTCATTTGTGGCTGCCCGCCACCTTTGAACATTCTCTCTACATTCTGATAGCTTCTCACCTTGCGTTATCCTGATGGAAGATTATGCATTTTCTCTTGACTAATTCTGGACACCTTTCGTTGAGTGCTGCTTTCGGTTGGTCTAACTGGGAGCGGTACTTGTTGGAATTAATCGTTTGATTTTCCGGAAGGAGGTCATAATAGAGGACTCCCTTCCAATCCCACCATATACACAACATCACCTTCTTTGGATGAAGACCGGGCTTTGGCGTGGTTGGTGGTGGTTCATGTAGCTTGCCCCGTGATCTCTTCTGTTCCACATTATTGTCAGTCCATGTCCCTGGACTCTTGCACCTGGGATGCCCATGTGTGACAGGTTCTGTCAGTTGGGTCCACCCTTAAGAGACTTGATTCAGAAGACAGCAGTGGGAGGAGATGGCCGCACGTGGGGGAGAGTCAGTTTTCTGGGTGTGGTGGGGCAGTGATGTCCACTTCATCTGGGGCAACAGTGGAAGCTTCTGGTATTTGGTCCCAAGAGAGGATACTGAGTAGAGTTAGCTGTGATGTTTCTCTAGAGAATCCCATAGGATGGCTGGGATTCCTGGTCAGATGGCTTCAGGTCTTGCTTCTTGTCCCTTTCAAAGATTCTATGAGCTACTTCACATAACTTTTAATAAATCCTTCTCTGCCTAAACCAGCCGAAGTAGATTCTGTTATTTGTTACTAGGAACTCTGACAGATACAGCGTCAGACTGCAGCAAGCCTGTGAGCCAGTTTATGGCCTGGAGTTCAAAGAAACATCTGTGCATCTTTCTCAAAAGTCACAATTTCTTTAATCCTTATATCCTGACAGAAGTGTTTTAATTTCTGCTGGGCCTTCAAAGGCATTAAAGTATTTCTATTGCCTTTTGAATATTGCTCAAAATTTTTTTATTTTCTGATTTATGATGATATAAAAGGGAAAAGTATGGAGGTGTAATCCACAAGCATACCGTTATTTTACATCCTCTTTCGGAAGAAACTATTTAAAATTATTTTCAATGAATTTTCTTTCAAATCTTAAAAATGTCCTCTGTGACTCTTTGTTCTTTCCTCTGAGCAGGACCTTGCTAAAGGCTGTCTTTAAAAGCTAAATGCTAGGGATAACAGAGATCCAGTTGGAGAGAAAAGACATACCCAATTTTTTTTTTTTTTGCAGTACACGGGCCTCTCACTGTTGTGGCCTCTCCCGTTGCGGAGCACAGGCTCCGGACGTGCAGGCTCAGCGGCCATGGCTCACGGGCCCAGCCGCTCCGCGGCATGTGGGATCCTCCCGGCCCGGGGCACGAACCCGTGTCCCCTGCATCGGCAGGCGGACTCTCAACCACTGTGCCACCAGGGAAGCCCCATACCCAATTTTTTGAATTAAAAATTTAATAATTCAAAGCACAGCTCAAGTAATACATTTCCCAGAGACCAGCCTCTCTTCTGACACTGGGCTCTCTTGTGGGTATCTCCTAATCAGAAAATATCAGAAAAGAAGTTTTAGTTCATCTAACTCTCTAACCACTCCCCTGAAATGGTCTATTTAATTTGTGGGTCATCCATCAAGTGGATCACGCCACTCTCGACCTTCAAGCAGGCTGACTCCATTTCATGTTTGGCGTCAGCAAAGTCATCCCAACGACTTCCTTCACATCCTGCTCTCGGTGCTATGGCTTTGACTACTTCTACGAAAATCTCTTGCTGCAGACTGCAAGCTTCCCAGTCCACAATTTTTTTGGTGAAGGAGTGGCGACTTGCAGTAAAGGCAGGGCGATGTAGATATGCAACTCCATGATTAATTAATTATACTGGTTTGACCAGAGCCAGACGAAGCAGCTACTTGCCTGCCTCACCCAGAAAGTTCTTAAGCAGACAGACTTGGATGGATGTGTATTTACAAAAGGGACATATATATTGGGCCTGTCTTACTGTGTTACCAAACTGGTTTGCCCAAACTTGTTCCTTCCATTATCATGTCACCACTGTGCAGGGAAGAATGACTGGACAGCTTGGTCTCACTGCTGTCCTGGTCTTTCCTGGTGGTCCCCTTAGCAGACCTGTGACTGGTTGGTTCTTTTCCCAGGGCTCTTGCACCACGGCATGTGCCTGGGGTCAAAGCTAGGCAAGAATCTGTGCTCTCTACCAAATCTGGCAGACAACAGTTGTATTAAATGGATAGGTATTTTCTCACAGCTTCTGTCATTTGTTTACCGCCCCTCTATTGTAGAGCCCTGTTTTTCTTCAAATGTTTAACTCTACCTATTTATAGAAATGCTACTTGAACTTGAACATGTATTAGATTGTCTGTTTCGCTCCCCATCAGGCTTACCTCCTAAATTCTTTGTATGTGGAATTTTTGTTTTAGTCCCTCTTTTAGAAAATACCAATTTGTAGAGAAACAAAAACAAATTTCCATCTCTTCCAACTTTATTCTTGTTTGTTTTTGAACCTCAAGATAGAAACATCAGGTGATAGTGGCTCCTTTGAATGATTGCTTAGCCTCAGGTCAGTATACTACGTCCTTTAATTACGATGAGAAAATATTAAGTAGTCCATCCAGTTACGAATTTCTTACATTTGCAGGTCCTCTGTTAAGGTTAATGTTTCTCCAACTTTTCTTTAAACAAGTTTCCAAGGATTAACTAATTAACTGTACTATGTTGTATTGGGTTGGCCAAAAAGTTCCTTTGGTTTTTAAGTAAAAATAAAAGGTACATTTTTCATTTTCACCAAGAACTTTATTGAACAATGTATTCGCCCTTTTGTTCCATTACCTTCTGCCATTTTTCAGGCAACTTCATAACTGCATCTTCCCAAAACTTTTTATCTTTTTGAGCAAAGAACAGTTCCAGGTGCCTTTTACAGTCTTCCAGGAACTTGAAATTTTTTCCATTAAGAGAATTTTGTAAAGACGGAAATCAATGGAAATCTGAAGGTGCAATGTCTGGTGAATACAGTGGATGAATCAGAACTACCCAGCAGAGAGGTAACAGTTTTTGCCTAGTCATCAAAGAAACAGGCAGTCTTGCGTTATCCTGATGGAAGATTATGCATTTTCTCTTGACTAATTCTGGACACCTTTCGTCGAGTGCTGCTTTCAGTTGGTCTAACTGGGAGCGGTACTTGTTGGAATTAATCGTTTGGTTTTCAGGAAGGAGCTCATGATAGAGGACTCCCTTCCAATCCCACCATATACACAACATCACTTTCTTTGGATGAAGACCGGGCTTTGGCGTGGTTGGTGGTGGTTCATGTAGCTTGCCCCACGATCTCTTCTGTTCCACATTATTGTACAGTATCCACTTTTCATTGCCCATTACAATTGGTTTTAAAGACGGAACGTTTTCATTATGTTTAAGTAGAGAATCGCATGTGGAAATACAGTCAAGAAGGTTTTTTTCCACTTAACTTATGTGGAACCCAAACATCGAAGCGATGAACATAACCAAGCTGGTGCAAATGATTTTCAGCGCTTGATTTGGGTGTTTTGAGTATGCCAGCTATCTCCTGCATGGTACAATGTTGATTGTTCTCAATTGATGTCTTGATTTGATCGCTATCAACTTCAGCTGGTCTACTGGACCGTGGAGCATCGTCCAGTGAGAAATCTCCAGCACAAAACTTCGCAAATCACTTCTGACACGTTCGATCAGTCACAGCACCTTCTCGAAACACTGCACAAATCTTTTTTGGGTTTCAGTTGTGTTTTTACCCTTCTTGAAATAATAAAGCATAATGTGCTGGAAATGTTGCTTTTTTCTTCCATCTTCAGTATTAAAATGGCTACACAAAAATTCACCAATTTTGATAAGTCTTTTTTTAAATGCACGCTGATATGACAGCTGTCACATACAATCTAACAAACTTGTTTCAAATGAAGTTAAAGACAACTAAGGGCTGCTAGAGCCGTCTTACGGAAAAAAACCAAACGAACGTTTCGGCCAACCCAATATTTCTGTAACCAAGCAAAAACTCATTCCAACGTGCATATGTACTCTCACACATCTTTCTGATACGTGACGTTAGCTAGAGCACAAACATAAACTATTATTTAGTCTTTCTCTAGGTGAAATCATCAGTGAGTTAAAAATCCAGAAAGCCTTTCTATTCTCCATATAAAATGGAAATTAGGAGCCTTTCTTTCTTTTATTTTAAGTAGATTATTGCTCCATTGTACATAAAACATCACATATGATAGTTTGCTCTCTTGTTCCAACGAAATATCTCTTTTTATTACACACAGTTAGCATATCATTAGAAAGCAGGCAGTTTGAAAACATCATATTTGTAGTTCACACTTTTTTTTGGAGCCACCCCTTCTGTAGCAGTAAAAGGCCTCGATTTGCACTTCACTGATGAGGGGCCAGAACACTGAGGGATTTAGCCTTTCAAGCTCAGATTCAACTCCAATGTGCTGGAATGGAATACAAAGTACGGCTCTGCATTCATTATCACTTAATTATACAACTAGTTGGGTTTTCAAAGGCATTTTCCTCCCCACAGCAAAATCTGTGCCAGGTACTTTTGTTTCCCTGGAATGAAATTTTCATATTAAAAAAAATTAAGTTTTCTTCCACCGCAAATTTAGGAATATTCTTATGTTACTTTTTTTTCCCTCTAATGGTCTGTTTGAGAACATAGGCCACTATTCATTTTTTTTCCAGTAAGTGGTCTTAAATGTAAAACAGCAACTGTAGTCTTTGCCTTTCAGATGCTTAGCCAAGGAGGAAAATAATCAGACTCGTTTTGCGCTTCTCTGATTTCATATTTATCGCAAGTTTAAGAGTCACTAACACTAAAACTAAGAACAATGACTCTTTGCATTCTCTAGACTCGGGTTTTTCAGCCTCGGCTCTATTGCTCTTTGGGGCTGGATAGTTCTTTGTTGTGGAGGGCCTGTCTTGTGCGTTATAGCTGTTTAGCACCCTCCCTGGCCTCTATCCACAAGACGCCAGGAGCGCTCTCTCCCTTCCTTGCCCGCTGCCAGTCGTGACAACCCCAAAGGTCTCCAGATATTGCCAAGTGTCCCCTGATTGAGAACCACTGGTCTAGAACTATGAGGGACTAAAATGATAATTATTTATGCACTATGGTTTCGAACTCTCTCTCTGCAGGTATAATTGAGAATTGTTTTCAGAGGTCCTCAGTTCTTCATTTTAGAGCCTATAGTAGACTTCCGACAGACTACTTGGATTTGGAGGCTTTTATATAAAACTGCTTCTGAAAAAAGCTTGAGTGGAATTGCCGAGGGACATCATCTCTCAGACTCTGTCCTTGCCCCCTGCTACCTCCTACCCATTTTCTATAGCGAAACTGCTTTTATTAATCAGGACTTTTTCAGTTGCAAGGGACAAAAAAAGACCTAACCCAGATGGGCTTAAGCAAAGAGGGGAAGGTATTTGCTTATGTAATTGATATTCAGGGTCATAACTGGCCTTAGGCGTGGCTAGATCGGCTATGAATTCGTGTCCTCAGGAATCTTTCTCTTTCTTGGATCTGTCCTCCCTCCCTGTGGCTTCATTCTCCTTTTCACATGATGGCAGCAAACGGCCAAATGGAGCTACAGGTTTCTCTCCTACTGGCTTACCAAACTCCATGGAAAGAGTTCCCCCTTCCTGAGAGTTCATGCAAGCATCCTGACTCTCCTTGGCCTGGATGAGGTCACATGTCCTTCTCTGAATCGGTTACTGTGCCATTTCTGGGACACAGGCCCCATTGGACACATGAACTGCGAGTGGAGGGTGAGCATTTCCCCAAAGGACTATTAGCAAACTCTTACCTGAAGAAACAGGAATGGATGCTGGGCAGACAGCAATAGGTGTCTTAGGTGTCTGCTGCACAGTCAAGACGACTGTCCTGAAAGGTTCCCAGAGTTTCACTGGAGGGCAGGCCACCGGGGCTGTTGGCTATAAATTCCATGAAAGGAAGCAAAATCGCGCTGAAAATGTAATGAGAGGGAGAAAATAAAATATACCAGTACTCCTCAGGAGAGAACCATAGTGACAGGAATAAAAATATGGCTGATTCTCTTGGGAAGGGACCAGGACTCCAAAGGAGCAGGCTCAAATCTGAGCACTCATTTCCCAAACTACTCTCTAAGGAGACTGGTCAGGGTGCTTCCCGGGCTTCTGTTTTGCAGAGTAGATTAAAGCACAGTTGAGGCAAGAGCGTAGCTTTCCAATTCCTATGAGTGAAGCTAGTCCTTTAAACAAAAGTTTAAAAAGTATATTTATATGTTTAAAGACTTACTGTAATGTAAAGATGTGTAAAAATTTAAGGAATACCAATTAGAAAGGCATCAAAGCATTACCGACCTCACCGAGGATGTTACATTATTGGCCAACTTGGAGACCATGGAACACGTGTCTATTTGGCCCTGCTTTTAGTTGTACTTTTGGACGATGCAGAAACATGTCAGTGGCTCTTTTGAGTAAGTGAATGTGTTTATATATGTCTCTAGAGCGTGTGAGAGTAAAGTCAGGAGAGAGAAGAAAAAGGAGAGTAGAGCAATGGAATGAACCAGCTTGGAATACCTTACACCCCCAAGTGAGGGCTAAAGGGTGTTTTTATAGTGATAATCTTTGTTACATCCAATATATATATGAATGTATATACACGTATGCATTATATACACACATTATATAATTTTATTACATACATTTTATAATATACTTATATAAATGTATATAATTATAAATTATATAAAATATAATTCTACTAAACATATATTAAACATATATAAGATTTATTTTGGTTCTCTTTTACTTCTTAGACTCTCTAAACATCACTGGGATCCAACTGAAGGTCATGATGAGACTAGCATCCTAAGTGAATGAAATTATCTTTTCAAAGGTATTTCTATGCTCCTCACCATTTCTTCTCTGGGGGCTTTAAAAATTAGGGCTTCGTCTGGGAGCCTCTTGAGAGTTAGGATGGAAAATCCTGTGCCCCAGCCTCAAGGAAGGGAACCTTGACAGCTCTCCAATGTGGTCGGGTAATGTCTTTCACTTACTAGCTTGGGAACACCCAACGATGTGTAGTCTCTTGGTAGAAGAGGGGGCTGGACCTGATGTGCATGGACAGGATACAGAAGAGAACTGCATTGTGCTGAAGTGCAACTGGGATTAAGGATGGGCTGAAAACCAAATTGCAGCCATTAGAGAAGAGGCAAAATATAAGATTATTGATTTCGCTTCAAAGTTTTCTGTTCTCGAATGCTTATGACCCAGCTTCTCTCGAGCCTACAGCACAAAGGAAGGGAGCCCAGGGTGGGAGTGTGATACAGTAATTTCATCACAAATGAAAAGATTGCTGCAGGGGGATTTAAAGAAAATTATATCTCCACGTTAGGACTCCCTGGGTTCAGAAGTCTAAAGGGCTAAGATGAAACAGGATGTGGAAATTGTTATTATGTGTTTAGGGAAGAAAAGAGAAAGCCTCGCTGTTAGGATTTATTCTATACCATATATAGGTGTGACCTCTGAAAGCTAGCTGGGTTGTACTGCTCAAAACAGGAATTCAGAATAAAAATGTGAGTTGATTAGGGTCAGTATCCCCATGTGTAACATCCAGTACCTGCTCTGCTCAGAAGTGATGCTAAGTTGGTTCAGGCTTGGAAATTAACTTTGATTTACCATTTTCTTTTCTTCGGCAGTACCATCTGTATTTTATACAAAGATGCTTTTTCGGTTGTTTTTTAAATTGCACTTTCAAGGCTATCTATAGGTGTTCAGTCTTGGCTCAGGGGCTGAGATTTATTTTTTTTCCCTTTGAAAATGGCAGATTTGGAAATGTTTCGGCAAAATAGTTCTTCCTTGAGCCTCTTAGTTGGGTGGTGATTAACTTCAGAAGGAGTGAGATACTTTACAGACTTACTCTTATATTTCCACCCCCACCCCGATTCTTCAGCAACAAACGTTGCATGATTGAAGCATAAGGTAGTTTATGGTTAATACGTACCAAATGGCACAGATGGCATGAGGAGACCCCGGTGTGAAGAGATCACCCTAGGCATACAACTGCTGTGCTTTACAAGTTATCTCATTCTGGCATCAGATAGGCTGGATTTAAATAACATCTTAATTACCTGTTGGCTGTGTGACCTTGAGCAAGTTACGTAACAGCCTTAAGCCTCAGTTGGCCTCATCTATAAAATGGCTACCTCAAAGGGTTCTTGTGAGGGTTGACTAAAATATTGCATGTAAAACGTTTAGAACACTTAGTACTTACCTGGCCCATAAGCATTTATTTATTTAGTTATTATTATTATTTCTTAAATGATGACAAACTTTTTATAGATGGGGGAATTGACACTTAGAGAGGTCAAATAATTTGTACAAGGTCATGCAGTTGGCAAGTGGCCAAGCCAGGACTTGATATCAAGTGTCTCTGCCTCCAATGCTTAGGTTTATTGACCTTCTGTATTATGTTGCCTTAAAGGAACTTATAGTGCAGAAGGGAAGATATCTATATATATCTATATAGGTATATAAATATAGATATATAGATATAAAACTATAATTTCCAGGGAAAAAAGAGAAAGGTCCTAGGAGAGATTCTATCAAATGGGGAGATGAGGAATGTTTCAGAGAAGGGTGATATTTCTTCTTAGCAGGGGTCTGGACAGTTGCAATACTTTGTCTTATATTGACTGAATTGCGTTTCCATTTATTGGTGTGGGCTTTCAAATTTGACTTGGAATATTTTTTCCTCTTTAAGTGTTAAATTTGGAAGCATGCCATGGAAATGACATCCCAAATGGCTTCAATTTTGCTAAGACAAACTCAATAGCTTACAAAGCTGCTGGGAAATAATTTCTCTGTGATTCTCATGTTCACCCTGTCAGGAAAACAATCCCTCCACTCACACGGTTTATTAACCTTTGCTGATCATATGGGCATTTTCCATTTCTTTTCCTTTAGTTTTTGTATTTTCATAACCATTAAGTAAGATTTTAATCTTACAGTTCCTCACAACATTAGATACTTTGCCAGTGATTCTCGAGCACCCCCAGGTTCTCCAGCTTTTTTTTTTTTTTAACACATGTCTGTGTTTATTTCATCCTATTGGTTTGTCGAGTTCACCTCTAGGTGTCCATCCTTCATTCCATCCCTTCACTAGTATGATCATAACTGTTCTTCTTGGGGATTAGAGGAATTTTGATGATCGAGGCTTTAGAAATCACTAATAAACAGGCAGAGAACTGATGGTCATAAAATTATGCTGGGCATGTGGTATTATACTATCACTGCAATACTGAACTACAAAAACTCAGAAGGAACAAATCACTAACAATGAACCACAGCATTCTTTAACATGCCCACTATTTTCTCTCACCCATTGTTCCATAGCCTGGGCGTCCCAAGTTGGTGCACGTCAGAATCATCAAGGGTAGCTCAGAAGAAGCACAGGTTGACAGGCCCACCAGCAGGAACTGCGATTTGGAGGTGTGGGAATGTATCTGAGATATATAACAAAGGGTGTGAGAGAGAGTCATTGCAGGGAGGCTGGTAGAAGGGAGGGCTGCTATTCTACGTGGATGGCCGGGAAGCCTCTCTGAGCACGTGCAGGTGATTCGCGCTGAGACCTGAATGATACGCAGCTGGGGCCTCTATAAAGACCTGGGAAAGAATTGCAGGCAGAAGGGGCAGCCAGAGTACAGGCATGGTGTGTTTGTGAAGGAGAAAGGGACACAGTGGGACTGAAAAATGGAGAGAGGGTCCAAATCACGTAGGCCTTTAAAGGTCATTTTAAGGAGTTTGTGTTTCATTATAATTGCACTGCGCTATGATTTACATTTTAAAAAGGTCACTCCGAGTGCTCTGTGGCACATGACGTGGGTACCAGCAGGTTGGAGGCTATTAGGGAGTCTTGGTGAGAGCTGATGGTGGAGATTATGTCTAAGTTGGAACGGAAGGAGGAGAAGGACTTGGCCAAGTGAAGGGGGTGGAGAGTGGAGTGTTTCAGGAAGAATGGCAGGTGCAAGGTGCTGAGGTGGAAAGACTATTCTAGAAACTGAGAGATGGTAAGAGAGGAGCTGCAGGGGAGATAGAGTCCAGATGATGTGGATTCCATGGATTATGGAGGTAAAAATGGTGAGTATAAAGTATCAGCCAGGGTGGGCTGAAGAATACTGACGTCTTTTGAATGACGACCTTGTTGTAGGCATCGGCACTTTCCATGTGTTAATAATACAGCCTGCTCTGATTTTTCCAAGAGAACCTAGAAATTTGAGTTCTTGTTTCCTTATTTTTATTTTTTATTTATTTATTTTTTCGCGGTACGCGGGGCTCTCACTGTGGCCTCTCCCGTTGCGGAGCACAGGCTCCGGACGCGCAGGCTCAGCAGCCATGGCTCACAGGCCCAGCCACTCCGCGGCATGCGGACCGGGGCACGAACCCGTGTCCCCTGCATCAACAGGCGGACTCTCAACCACTGCGCCGCCGGGGAAGCCCATTGTTTCCTTATTTTAAACGTCAGCAAGGTAGTTTAAAAAAACAAACATTTTAAAACCCAGCATGCCTGTGGACTGGATTTGGCTTGTGACTCGTGGTATGTGGTCTTTGAGCAGCACGACAACCAAATGGTGCCTTTGTGAAAATTAAGGAAGGTATCCTTCTTTATATTTCCCACCATCTGAAGGGAAATTGTCGTATTACTTAGACATGCCAGTGAGGACTGTGATGAATGTGGCACTCCTAGAGTTGTGCAGTGTAGAGTTTGCACAAGTTAGCAGCCCCATCTTTGAACAAGTATACACGGTGGGAAGAAGTGACAGGAAATATGAAATATAGTCAAAGGCAGTGGTGTGTTTGAGCCAACTTGCACTGACTTATCAAAGCTGATTGTACACATCTTTTCCCAAATCTGCACGCACTAATGTCACGTTGGAAGCTTGAAATCAGTCACAGTAGGAGTATTTACACTATGGAAATTGGCAAATGCTACAAATCAGGGCTTTATCCTCCCTGAGAGCTGGTTGTTAAACGTTGACCAGGGCACCACTAGACAAGGTCACATCCTTGAGGGCTGGGATTACCTTTAAGGATTTGGATTTCAACTGTAGGCAAGGGAGAGACAAGAGAGTGACCTCATCAGAATTCCTCTGCATTCCTCGCCTCTTCATTCAAAGGTCCCTCCACTTCTGACCCAACTAAAACTTTGTTCTCCTTTGACGAGGTGACTTCCTTTGTACCCCCCGGAGCGTAAGCTCTTCATCCTTGCTCATCTTTGACCAGACGCAGAAGAAGAGAACAACATACTTTTGTCCCCCATTGGCTCTTTCAACCATTCCTCCTCTGATCTCTAACAACCCCCTCTCCTTTGACACACTTGGTATGTTGCTCACATGTCCTTTGCCTGACCACTGAGTAGAGTGACTGCTGATGTCCCCAAATGAGAGCTTTGGTGCCTCCCTCCTACCCTTCTCATCTACTCCAAGTCATCAGCTTCCTGGGAGACTCAGCGCTCATGTGGATGGTCCACCGAGCATCCTAATCTCATGATTTTGTAACTTCACCAATGTCAGGGACACCACTTCTCCCCTCCACTTCAGACACACTCACCAACAGCTACACCCTGGACGTTAAAGCCAACTTGGGAACTGCCGCATCTTTGAAATGTGATCACGATGACACTTTTTCTGCAAGCCTGAAGTAAGGATTAAGTGACACGACATATGGAAAGCATCTAGAAAATGCCTGACATATAATAGGTATCCAACAAATATTTCTTTCCTTGCCTTTTCTTTTAAAAACAGAAACACAATTTTGAAACCCAGGTATTTTTTTCTCCCTTTATTTTAGAGTGTTATTTGAATTGGACATAAATGGCTGATGTTTATGTAGTAAACTTTCTGCTAGGTGACATCCTCAGGAACCTGTGTTCTCTCTGGCACTCAGGAGCTGCTGGCATCCAATATTATTGGTGACAGTTGTGCTAACGTGCACAACACAATACCCACCCTTTTTAATTACAGAACATTCTTGAAGTGGAGTGACGCTGATTCTCATCTGATTAATATTTATAGTTTTCACTTCCGGCTAAACGCCAGCTATCTTCATCATGTGAATTTCCTTGGCGTCCCAGCTCCCCTTTGCTGCCCCTCTTCCTTCAGCTCACCTGCGTGAGCATACATCTTTGTTCTACCCAGTTCAGAAGTGCCATGGATTCCTTAAATCACAAGTTTTCTACCCACGAGGGGCTTTTAATGGGCAATTATAGCTCAATGTAAGTGATCAGTGATGAACTTCCTGTGACTTTTAAGAAAAGCACTTGAATGCTTACATTTGAGCGGGTGCAGGGAAGGGTCACCGTACACCATAACTTTGATCATTGCTCAAAAATTGGTTCCCCTGATTAGTAAGTTAAAGGAGCATTAGATATCTCTCATCTCTGCCTTCCTTTTGGTTTTATTTATAAATCTTCCATTTACTCATCTTAAGATCCAAAAATCTATATTCTGACATATGGGCCACATCTTAAGCAGCTAGTGCAAAGGAATTTGTATTTTTTTCAAAACGTTTGCAAGTGTGGGAATGTGTTGGACATAGTAACAGTTATCATGCACAGCACAGTTTATTACATATTACTATAAAAATATCCAAATTCAGAATGTACCAGAGGTGAAATTATTTTCCCTGAAGCAGAAAGACCATACATATTAAGGATTCCATCTTCAAAATCTCTTTATCATCCATTTCACTAAGTCCTCATTATTTTGTGCTTGGACAGTTTCAGTAACAACCTAAATGCTTTCCTAGACTCCTTCCCATCCAAACTCGCACTCTCATGCTTAGTGATGTTCAGTGATAGCCCGTTGCCCATGGCACTTTTTTTTTTTTTTTTTTTTTCCGGTATGCAGGCCTCTCACTGCTGTGGCCTCTCCCGTTGCGGAGCACAGGCTCCGGATGCGCAGGCTCAGCGGCCATGGCTTACGGGCCCAGCCGCTCCACGGCATGTGGGATCTTCCCGGACCGGGGCACGAACCCGTGTCCCCTGCATCGGCAGGCGGACTCTCAACCGCTGCGCCACCAGGGAAGCCCCCATGGCACTGTTTTTTAAAGTGTTCCAGGGGCAATAGAAGGGTTCCGCAGCAGTGCCTAAAGGGTGAGGTTGTGACCAGGGAGCAGGATGTCAGATCCTATTCCTGTTTCAACTAGGGCAGCTGTATTTTGATCAGTTTTATTGTATTTGAGTTTCTTGCAAGACTCTGTTTAAAAAAAGTGTTCTGCTCTTGAAAAATTATTGGTCTCCAAGACGAAGTCCAGATTCCTGGCACGGTACCCACATCCCTTCTCCACATGCCTCCACACCAGCATTCCATCATCCTCTTTCTCCTCCCTTGTATTGTTTTGCTCATAATGAGTTGCTCATTCATTCCTTAAACAATATGCTTGGAGCCTTTGCTCATACTGTAACTTCTTCACCTGGAATTTCTTCCTTACTTGGAAAATACATAATTTATTTAATGACTATTTATCGAGCATCTGCTATGTGCCAGGCCCTGTTTTAGGTGCTGGGGATGCCTACTAATTCTTGATGGCCCAGTTTATGACATCTCTGTGGCAGTATCTAGACAAAATCATCTGATGCCTCCTCTATACTTCCATGATACTTCGGCATACTGATGTTATCTTCTAATTAATTACATTATGCTCTGGTTTTTCTTGTGTGTGTTTTTCTCTTTTTGAGACAGATACCCACATCTTACTTGTGGATGTATTTTCCCCTATCCTAGTAGTTGATTAGGTGCTCAAGAAATGTTTGTTGGGTAAATGAATAAAAAGTTTAAAAAAAATCTATTTACCCCTACTGAACAGTGAGCGCCATGAGGGTGGTGTCTGTCTAGTTTGCCTTACACATGGCAGGTGTTCAATGATTATTTGTTGAACTGGTGAAGAGTTCTCATCTCTGCTGTGCGGCCAGCAGCTGTAGCAGTGGGAATAGAGTGGATTAAGGGCATTTTGAGGTGTTCTTGGTGTGGAAGCCTGCTCCTCTGGGAGGTTAGTGGGGCTGAAGGTGCTCTGAGCACCCCCAGCCACTGTCTATAACAGTCTTGGGCTAGTTGCTTATCTTTTGGTTTCAGTTATCTTTTCTATAGATAGGATGGTTAGACTCAAACTCATCCTTTTTAAAGTGGGAATGATGCCATGATTCTGTCTATCTGGAAGTACCTTTTGAATCAAAGAGCATGCCTTCTAAGAACTCTCACCTTTAATTCTTAAAAGTCACAATTAAAAGCAGTATTGGATGGGTGAAATTTTAATCTTTTGGGCAAGTTTATACATTACACACTTGTTTTTTTTTTTCCTTCCTTTCATGTCAAAGTGCATGTATATTTTTATGGTTGACTTTTTTCTCTTGCATTAAATGATAGGAACAACAAATAAATGATGGTAACAGTAAACTTTAAAATTTTTTTTTTTTGCGGTACGTGGGCCTCTCACTGTTGTGGCCTCTCCCGTTGCGGAGCACAGGCTCCGGACGCGCAGGCTCAGCGGCCATGGCTCACGGGCCCAGCCGCTCTGCGGTATGTGGGATCTTCCCGGACCGGGGCACGAACCCGTGTCCCCTGCATTGGCAGGCGGACTCTCAACCACTGCGCCACCAGGGAAGCCCAACTTTAAAATTTTGATTTTAATCACAAAATTAGTCTAATTCATGGTGTTCATATCTAGAAATCATAAAAGTATGGGAGAAATTTTATTTGATGATTATGAGATTTTAGTTGAAGTTATGTAGGGTCAATATCACAAACTTGATTTGGTGTAACCTGAAATATGGATTTTGTTAAAGAAAAGAAAAATAGTAAAGACTGGAGAAAATTTGAGAAGGTTAATAGACAATTTAATAATTTCTTCAACACAAAGGGTTCATTTGAAAAGAGGCCAATTTCTCTTCCTTCAGAGAGCAGAACTGCAGGAAGTGGGTTTGAGTTACTAAGTTAGTCAAAGACTCTTGGTTCCTCAAGGGTTGCCAGCTTCTGGAATGAGATTTATTCCCGAAAGATTTCGGGCTTTCTTGACTCGGAAAGCTTTAGAAAAAAAGCTAGAATTTTACCCGGCTGGAAGTGTTTTAGATGTGGGTTTGGGGAGGAGGTAGGGGTGTCAGGCCTGGGACTCAGTGAATCTACTTTCTGCAGCTTCTGTTATTCTGCAAAGGAATAAAAGCAGTTGGCCAGCCCATAAAAAAAAAAAAAAAATGAGTTGTGATTAAAGCTGAACTCCTTGGTTCTGTGTAGGCCATGTTAAGTTTACGTCGGGGAGTTAGCTGCTCTTAGTTCAGGGGCATGGAATCCTCTGGCAGATATGATTGACTTATGTTGGTGCAGCTGGTGTCCTTGACCAGTTGGGGGGTGGGGTGGAGATGGGCAAGGGCAGAGGATAGATTTTCCTGGAAGTTTCTAAACCAGAGAGCATGGCTTCGGATCCAATATAATCCCAGAGTGGACGTGGTCCTATCTGCAGCCTAGCTCTGCCCCCTGCTGTTGGCTGAAATCACTCACCACACTTCTCCTGTATTCAAAATTAGAGTGCAGGAGTACGAGTGGGTGGAAGGGGGATTTCAGGATTTCTGGGGGGTTTTATCTCCAGAACTACTCCCTCCGTGGAAAACCCGTTTAGATAAATCTAAAGAGCAGGTGTCACTCATATTCTGATTTCCAAGGCTTCCCCAGGCTTGGCGATGGGCGGCCGACGAGAATGTCAGAGGATACGTCTGGAAGTTATCTGTGACTTGGATGGCAGTCTGGAGCCGGGAGGTTCTACCTGCGATGCTGACCCCATTACGGTGGCTCAGCGACTGCGGGACGCTCAGAACCGCGCTGCACTGCGCCCCCAGGGACCGGCTGAGCGGGCCAGCTCCCCGGATGAGGCAGCAGGCGGCACCGCCGGGACCTGGCCCACGCAGCTCCAGGTAGACGCGAGGGTCGCAGTTTTAGCCCTCCCGGTGAGTTTGAAGGGCGGGGCCGTCGGCTGTCTGCTCCGCCTCGAGACTGCCGCCTCCGCGAGTAGAGGCGTCTCGGGTGCCTTTGCCAAGCCCAAGGGGCAGCAGCGAGCGGCGGCGCCGCCCGCCACGGTGGTCGCCTGGCCCCCTCCGCGGGGCGGACCTGTCCCGGGGCTGGGGGCGGCTGAGGAGCGCCCCGCCCTCGCCCCCGCCGCGGCCGGGACCCAGACGTACACGCTCCTTAATCCCCCGCCCCCCGTTGCCCCGGCGACGGCCCAGACGAGCAGGTGATGCATTGACAGCGAGCAGATGGTCCCCCGCGGAGGCGAGCGCGGCCCACAAAGAGCCCAGCGCGGCGATCCCACTGCCGCCCTCCCCCGCCCGGCCGGCCCGCTGCGGCCCGCATGCTAATGTGGGGGTGGGGGTGCTGCGGGGGCGGGGCCCCGGGGGCTGTGGAGGGCACGCCCCGCCTTGCTCTTTGCAGGCCGGCTCACCTCATTTTTCTGAAGGCGCTCCTCAAATCCCCGCACCAGAAGAGACGGTCTCCCCTGCCCAGCCCGCTCCAGCTCTCTTCTGATTCTCCTCGAGTGGTTAATTTCCATTGAGATAAACGCTTAACGCCCTGCTTCCATGCCCCTTACCCCCATTCTGTAGCCCCTACCCGCATCTGCTCCCTGCTGGCATTTAATATTCAATCTTGGAAGACCAGCGGAATGGATTTACCATCGCACCTCCATTTCCACCCCCATTCCCCGCCCAGTCCATGATTCTAGAGTTGGCTTTGACACTTGCTAAATGTGTACAGACATATCGTATATCTCACATCCTTCACCCTCATGCTTCAGGACTTTTAGGCAGCTTCTCCTGGGCTTTCTTTCTGGAATTTCAAAAATAAAGCACATTTCTCCTGTGAGTCCCGTGCTGCTCCCTCCAGGGAAACCTTCCCATTCACAGACCTTCCTCTTCCCATTCATTTGACACCCCCCTTTCCCCCCCACCCCCCTTACCCTTTTCACTGCTGTGTGGCAAATTGAGGCGATCTTATAGTAAGTGCATGAAAACTGCTAGGCACTATTCACACTTTTAATACTAACTTCATAGCTGTCACATAAATTCATTCCCGACCTACTCTATAATGGTCAAGAAGGAGCTCTGAGGGAAGAAAAAAAAACAAAAACAAAAAACTGAAGACACTGTTATGGTGTCTTTCTTTGATTTGCAGGTGTTTCTTGAAACCATTACTACAGTAACTGCAGATAGCTTTTTCTAGCTGCAACATAGGGCGCTTAAAAAAAACCTAACAAAAAACCATCCTCCTCCTTTTCATTTTACAGTAGATAAAAAAATGTCAATAAAGGCTTAAAAAAAGGAAGGGAGGGAGAAAGAGAAAAGAGACTAGTGAATAAAGTTGGGACAATACAGGGTCACAGAGCTGTCGAACCGATGTCATAGTGTGACTGTTGGGCAGGAGTACAGAAAACTTCTTGTTTCTTGATTTTTATGGAGATTTGGTCTAAGGCATGCAGCACTCTCTGAACAGGTTTAGAACAAGTGGAAAAGAAAGAACTCTTCACAATAAACTCCCTTCTGATGGTCTTTGTGCCCACAAACACCTGTGATTTACAAAGAGGCATTGCAGAAGAGAAAAGGAGGCGAGAGAGCCAGGCTATTGTGGGGAAATGATGCCCCATGTACCCGTGGCCCCAAGAGTTGTTTTATGTTAAAACTTGTCTTGGATGCTTGCTATGCAAACTTACAATGAGAAAAGAAGCATTAGACTCTTCTAGTGGCTCATAATGACGTTTTCAAATGCTTCTAACTCATTCTGAGCCTTCATTATGATAAGTTCTCAAACAACAGAATATTGTAGTCACCAGAATTCAAGGAAAATCGATTTACATAAATCTTGAAGGCAGGAAAGTTAGAAATCAGTACATAAGACTTAGAAAAATAATGGTTAAAATGTTCACTAGTGGTTCATACAAGCTTTGCATTTATTTAAATATTTTATGAACTTCTTTTCTCCAGGAAGGTTAATAATTTTATGCTTATTTCCTTTCAATTTCTTGCTTTCCCCCCATCTTTCTTATCTTTTGAAGGTTTTTGTTGTTGTTGCTTCTCTTTTTGGCATTTTCTTTTGCTCTGCTCTTTGTAGTTTCTTTCCCAATAATTTAGGGAGACAGGCAAAAATATGAAAGCATAAGGCAATAAAATAAAGAATTACAAGTTGGGAGAAATTTCCTTTGGATAGGGTGGCCAAGTAAAGACACTTGGAGAAGATCAAATATCTAAAGCAAGTGAAGGAGCAGAAGGACGATCAAACAAGCAGAGTGATGTGTGCCGAGGCCCTAAGGCAGAAAACAGCTTTAAGGGTCTTGGGTCTCTGAAAGAAGGCGGTGTGGCTGGAACACTGTAAGTAGGGGGAGAACACGTGAGATGAGGTGGAGAGATTAGCCAGGATGAGATCATGGAAAGCTGTGTCAGGCACAGGAAAAGACTATTTTATTCTGAGAAAAGTAGGGAGCTACTGGAGGATTTTAAGTGAGGGAGCTATTTGATTGAATTTATATTTTAACAAGGTCATTACTGTGTGGAGTATGGCGAGAATGATGGAAAGAATCAGGAGTGTAGTGACTGGTTAGGGACCCATTAGGAGGCTGTTATAATAATCCAGATAAGAAATACTGGTGTCTGGATTAAGGTGATGTTCATGAAAATGAAGAGAATGGATGAATTTGGGATCTACTTTAGAGAAAGAATGATGGGACTTGATGCATGGGAGTGTATGAGTGAGGTGATGAGAGAAAGGGAGGAACCAAGGAGAGGATATAGGGCTGAATAACTTGGAGACAGTGGTCACATTATGGAGATGCGGAAGAGAACAAAGATGGGAGACAGGCTTGAAAAAGGGTGTGAATCAAGAATTCTGCTTCTATATATTGATTTTGAGCTGTTATTGAGGAGGCCAAGTCAAGATGGTAGGCTTAAGGACAGACATTTGACAGGCGCTAGGCCCTCTATCATTCCCTGTGCTCTTCAGGATCTGTAATGTGGCTTGGCATGAAGGCATGAGCTGGGCTAGGAAGATTCCCTACCTCCTGAATCTTAACTGGTAATACTGAGCATGAGAGGATGTGAAAAGTCATGAGCTGGAGAAAGAATCATTAAAGATCATAATCAAATGGATGACTTTAAGCGGAAGGAAATATAGTTGAAGGGGAGGAAATTATTTGTTAGAGAGAAGAGAAGGTGGCAAAGAGAAGCAAGTTTACGTAAGGAAACTGTGCCATGTGACTAGAGTGACATTAGAATGAAGATGTATAAAGTCATGCCGTTGAGGTCTTTACAGTCACTTTTGACCCAGACTAAGTCTCTTATTTTAGACTATGAAATAATAATGACATGCAAATTGCTGGAAAGTTGATTCAAGAAAAAAGACAAACCACAAGCACGTAAAATAGAGAATGACAAGAAGTGTGTCTAAAAAGTTAGGGGTTATGTTTGGGAAGTCAGTAATTCCTTCATCCCCCTTCAGTCCTGCTTCATAGAATAAAGGCCTGTTTTCCATCAACTTATCAGCTGTATTAACGTAGGCCAAATTACTCTCCAAGTAAGGGGCTCCTGATAAAGATGAATTGGTGATTGAGGCTTGAGTTTTAAGCCAGAATGGATTTCCCACTCTCTCCAGTCTGAAATGACTGAGGATAACTCACAGGTCACAGTGGAGAAGCTGAGTACATAAAACAGTGATTGGCAGGCCTATTGCCAAGGTCTGTGAGGTCTGCTTGCCATGTAGAAACCAGACCTGCTATGTCTGGGCACAGGAAGGCAGAAGAGGAAGCATGATAAAAACACAGAATGAGATATATACCCTTATTACCTTTTTATTTTATTTTATTTATTTTTTGGCTGCGCTGTGTCTTAGTTGCAGCACACGGGATCTTCGTTGAGGCATGAGGGATCTTTCATCATGGTGCGCAGTCTCTTTGTTAAGGCGCGCAGGCTTCTCTATAGTTGTGGTATGTGGGTTTTCTCTTTTCTAGTTGTGGCGTGCAGACTCCAGGGTGTGTGGGCTCTGTAGTTTGTGGCATGCAGGCTCTGTAGTTGAGGCACGTGAGCTCAGGAGTTGTGATACGTGAGCTTAGTTGCCCCACGGCGTGTGGGATCTTAGTTCCCTGACCAGGGATTGAACCTACATCCCCTGCTTTGGAAGGCAGATTCTTTACCACTGGACTACCAGGGAAGTCCCCCTTATTACCTTTTAAATGGTGTAACTCCTGGTAAATTTAGCCCTGTAGATATAAGCCTTTTTCTAATCTCGCCAATTATCTCTTGAGGGGAGGACTGTTTGTTTCTATATTTTCTCTTGAGGAGTAGAACAGAAACTACTATATCTACAATTCCAAGGAAATAAAATGGGTGAACCAGAGTTTTCCCTTAATTTAGAGATTTAAAATATAAGAACCACTATGTAAAATTTTGTGGTGATACATTTAAAACCCTCAATAAAATTATCATATTAATGTGCAAAAACAATTAAAATTAACTCAAGGAGAGATGGAAGACCTAACTAGAACAGTAGTCATGACAAAGATGAAAAATTCTTTCAAATAATTAACTCTAAAAAAGGCTCTGAGCCTAGACAGTTTTACAAGTGAGTTCTTTCAATGTTTTAAAGAAATAGAAGTTCTACATTATAGAAATTGTTATAGGACATAAAAACTGGTGAAATTTTCTTAATTCATTTGATAGCCAAACTGGACAAAACTAGTATAATAAAAATAAGTCAATAAAATTTTTTACTTGTGAATATACATGCCCATGTCCTAAAATCCCCATGAACACATTAAATTCATCACTGTACATAAAATATATTATTTTATATGAATATATAAATAATATCAATGTATTATCTCATATTTTATGTACCCAGTAGATATTATTTCAGGATTGTTTCAATGTTAGGAATTATAGGAACCAAATATATCACAATAGTTGATTGAACAAGAAAAATCATAGGCGAATGTTACTAAATACTAGGCATTTTGATAACATACAGCTATTCTTTTTTTTTTTTTTTTTTTTTTTTTTTTTTTTTTTTTTGGTACGCCGGCCTCTCGCTGTTGTGGTCTCTCCCGTTGCAGAGCTCAAGCTCCAGAGGCGCAGGCTCAGCAGCCATGGCTCACGGGAGCAGCCGCTCCGCGGCATGTGGGATCTTCCCGGACTGGAGCACGAACCCGTGTCCCCTTCATCGGCAGGCAGACTCTCAACCACTGCGCCACCAGGGAAGCCCACAGCTATTCTTTATAAACTTTTTTATAAATTAGGAACAGGCAGATACTAATTTAATATATAAAGAATCTATCTTAATGTAGGAGTCATTATCATACTTAATGAAAAAAATCTTGGAGGACTTTTAAATTATAAGTAAGACAAGGATACCTAAGTGTCACTATTATTTTAGATTATTCTGAAAATTCTAGGAAATTAAAAAAGACATGAAGCAGTAGTAAGTAAGATAGCCAGTTGAAAACAAGAAAAAGATTACTAATTACAGATAATGTATTGCTCACCAATAAAATCTGAAAAAATCAGTGGAAAAATGATCATGTTGAATAAACTAATTGATACCAAAGTACAACATTTAATAATTTTAAAATATTAATAAACATAAGTTAGAAAATACAGTGGGGGTTTTCTATTTCTAAGTGAATTGCAGACTAATATGACTCTCTGAATTGACAAATCAAAAATGCTGGGTAAAATATTTAAAAAACTAAATATCAATGAGTTGAAAATAGCAGATAAGCTCCCAAAATGTATAAGAAAGGCAATAATTAAAAAAGCACAGAATAAAAACTAATAAATCAGAAAATAAACATATAAAAAGGATTAACAAAGGTAAGAGTTGGTTCTTTGAAAAGACTAATAAAATTGACAAGCCTTTGGCAAGATTTGTCAAGAAAGAAGAGAGAAATGCAATATAAATAACATTAAAAATTAAAACAGGAACATATACTCTTAATGAATAGATTAAAAGCATAAGTGGGTAATGTTTATACTTTAATGTCAATTTTGGAAAACTGGAAAATCAAAGAATAATTTCCCAGAAAAACACAATTTAAAAAATGACTCAAAAGAAGTAGAAAACATAAGTAGCCCTATAGCCATTAGATAAATTGAATCAGTAGTTAAAATTTTTCCCTAAAGAAAGCATCAGGATAAAATAGTTTTACCAATACAGTCATTTAGATATTTAAGGTATAGGTAATTTCCATCCTATACAGACTTTATCAGCAATTAAAGAAGGAAAATATTCTCCAAGTCATTTTATGAAGCTTGCATAATTTGATACCAAAGCAAGGCAAGGACATTATAAGGGAGAAAAGGTCAATTTCAATCATGATCATTGAAGCAATAAAGCTAAATGAAATATCAACAAATGAAATCCAGCAATATACTAGAAAGAAAATACATTATGACCAAGTTGTTTTCATCCTATGAATGCTTGATTTGTTTAATATTGGAAATTTGATTAATGTAACAGCACTTTAACAGATTAAAAGGAAAAATATGATCATATTAATAGATGAAGAGAAAACATTCAATAGAATTCACCATCTCTTCCTAATTAAAAACAAACAACATCCCCTTACCAAAACCCCCAAACCTTTGCAAACAAGGAAGAGAACTTGTTTAATTTCATAAGGCAATCTACAAAGAACAAATAAGTAAATAAGCAGCAAACTTTGTACTTGATGCTTGCTTCCAAGTTTTGGCAATTCCATTCATATGCAGGGTTTTCTGTATGGACGTAAGTTTTCAAGTCCTTTGGGTAAATACTAAAGAGCATGGTTGCTGGATCATATTGTGAGAGTGTGTTTAGTTTTGTCATTTTGAGACCTTTTAAAGCAGTTTATCGGAAGTGCTTCCCAATTTCACTAGGCTTCCCCTCTCTACCTAGAAATTCACTAGGCTTCCCCTCTTCTACCTCTCTACTGTGCAAATCCTAATAATTTCTAGAACTCACAGGGGCCTGTGCAAGCAAGCTTTATTTGCTTCAGTATACCAACAGTAAATCTGTTTTGGGGTAAAACACGATGCCCACTACCACCATGCCCGCTGTTCAACACTGTTTTAGAGATGTAAGCTAGTGCAGTATTAGACAATAAAAAAATTGAAAGGAAGAAACAAAGCTGTCACTATTAGCAGGTGATAACAGTTGTTCACATCAAACCCCCAAATAATCTATAGACATATATTTCAGAATTAATACGAGAGTTTAGCGAACTTGCTGTTTTAAAACAATATATAAAATTAAATTACATTTTTATACGCTGGACATAATTAGAAAGACACGTAGTTTAAAGGATACCATCTTTTTAAAAATATTTATTTATTTGGCTGCTTTGGGTCTTAGTTGTGGCGCCCGGCCTCTCTAGTTGTGGCGCGTGAGCTCTAGAACGTGCGGGTTTAGTTGCCCCACAGCATGTGAGATCTTCGTTCCCCGACCAGGGATCAAACCCACGTCCCCTGCATCGAAAGGTGGATTCTTAACTACTGGACCACTGGGGAAATCCCATAAAGGATACCATCTATAATGCAAAATAACCAAAACTAACCAAACAAAAAATCCCAACAGTACCTAGGATTACATCTTACAAAAGATGGTCAAGAACTTTATGTAGAAAAGTACAAAATTTTATTGACAGTCCCTGGGAAGAAATATGTTCATAGTTAGGATGATTCTGTATCTTAAAAATGTCATTTTTTGCCTCATTGTAGCATCATTGTAAGCCTGTTCTTTCTCCACACACTGTTTTTAGGGAGATGAACTCAGCTAATGGATGTCTAAAGAGATGTAATATAGAGCAATGGGAGAAGAGGCATTTTCGCTGACTACAAATCAGACTCTTTCAAATTAGCATGAAGGTAGTGTATGAGAGATAATGCATCTTCTTACATATTTTTTAGGTCAGTAGGTTTGCTCCATTTCAGCCAATAATTTTTTTTTTTTCTTTTTTTTGTGGTACGCGGGCCTCTTACTGTTGTGGCCTCTCCCGTTGCGGAGCACAGGCTCCAGACGTGCAGGCTCAGCGGCCATGGCTCACAGGCCCAGCTGCTCCGCGGCATGTGGGATCTTCCCGGACCGGGGCACGAACCCGCATCCCCTGCATCGGCAGGCAGACTCTCAACCACTGCGCCACTAGGGAAGCCCCTCAGCCAATAATTTTGATTCTTGATTCAGTGCTGTTGGTCTTATAGTTTGGAACATCCCCTTAGTTTCCATATTTATCCACATCATTGTAAATTACAGCATATTTTTATATCCTTTCATACAAAATTTTACCACCCTAGGGATACATTACATCTCTGCTAGGAAAACCTGGAGACACAGCCCCTGTTTCCTTTGCCATTCTTTCTTTAGTGTATTTATAAGGTGGCTCCAGACTGTTAGCGTGAGGCTTATGTACTCACTTTAAAGCAACTGGTGTTACTTCTGAGAAGTTGCGTAAGTCAAGGCTTTCGAGAGAAGACAGAAAGAGACTTTTCACTGACACGTAACGTCTGGTGAGGTTAAGGATGATACTGTATCAGTTTTCCATTGCTGCTGTAACAAATTACCATCCATTTAGCGGCTTAAAACAACACACATCTATTATTTTGCGGTTCTGCAGGTTGTAAGTCTGACATGGGTCTCACTGGAAGATCAAGGTGTTGGCAAGGTTACATTCCTTTCCGGAGACTTTAGGGGAGGTTCTATTTCCTTACCTTTTCCAGGTTCTGGAGGCTGTCTACATTCCATGGCTCCTGTCACCTCTACTCTGTCTTCAAAGCCAACAATACCAGGTTGACTCTTTTTCATAGTGCATCCCTCCGACCTCCTCTTCTCCCTCCCTCTTCAGCTTTTAAGGACCCTTGGAACTGCACTGGGCCCACCTGGATAATCTAGGCTAATACCCTCATCTCAAGGTCCTTAAATTAATCACATCTGCAAAGTCCCTTTTGCCATGTAAGGTAACATATCTAGGCATTAGGACATGGACATCTTAGAGGGTGGCCAGGCTGTCTACCATCACTTCCTGTCCCCGTCACCCTGCTCACTCTTGCTCTGACCACGTTGCCCCACTCCAGACTCGGTACTCACCATTCTCTCGATGTGGAATGCTGCCTCCCAGGGATTCTCATAGCTCCTTTACTTTGTTCATATCTCTGTCCAGATGCCACCCCTCAGAGGGCCCACCTCTCTCTAAAATCCACTCTGTGCTTTTTAACATTTTATTGTGCTTCATTTTCCCCCGTAGCTCCTCTCACTCCTCTCTGGCTCCCCTGAGGGCAGGGACTTGGTCACTTTTGCTCCCCCTGTGTCACCCAGCATCTAGCCCAGTGCCTGGCACATAGGAGCTCAAGTAAATGCATAAGTGAATCAAATTGTTAATTGCATCCTTTAACATAAACTTTTCTTCAGTGAGCCTGGACTGAAGTGAAATCTCTATAAGTGGAATTAGGAGCTGAATTTAAATTGAAGTATGCAAAGTATGACCATTGCACTTAGTTATTTCACTGAGGGTGCTATTTGAGTATATAATCTGAGTAGCCAGCTTTAAAGCTGACATCAGGAAGTTAGGAACTCAATTTGAAACATTAAGTATCCTTCTGTGTATACCCCTCCTATTGATTGTACCTTTCGAGACTAGAGATTGATAATAATAATTACCATCACCTTTGCTACCGTCTATGGAATACTTACTATGTGCCAGTTACTGAGCCCTTTACCTGTATTATTTTATTTACTTTTTTCACCCCATGTGGTTTTAGAGCATGCATTTACTATTTTGTCTACCCCAGGAAAGTATTCCCTCCACTCAAGACTTCTTTTGGGAAACTGCTCCTACCACTCCGACCAGGTGGTTCTGAGGATAGCCTGAGCACAGGACCTTGGCAGTGGATGGGCATGTGACCCAGTCTGGACCAATCAGAGTCCCCATAGTGGGAGTCCAGTGAGTGTCATAACCTCAGTCAAGCCAATCAGAATTTTTTTCTCAATTTTTAAACTCAAGCTGGGAAGAGAGGGCTCCTTTTCCTCTTGGACCAAAAACTACAAGGATATGAACCCAAAGCTGCCTATGGTCTGTGAAGTAAATAGTTGGAAAAAATGAATCAGGGACAGGAGTTGAAAAGTCCTGACTTATACAGTATACAGCCTTGTTTTCTCCATTTGGCAGATGAGCAAACATAGAGCAGACTTCTATACTTGCCAGAGGTTGGGTAGCTAGTAAATAATAAAAGGGGGAATTTGAGCCCTGAGTCAGCCTGACTTCAATAGCCATATTTTCTTTCACTTTGTTGTATTGTGTCCTGGCCTCTCAGATTCATAAATAACTCTACCTATTCTTCCCATTCTGTATGATTTCTGAAAACACACAGCAGGGAAATGCATGCCTTGTATTACTAGCAGGGAATGTCTTAAGACAGTTGTTGATCATCTATTCATCTTATGTTCTGATGAATTTGTTTACTTGATACTCCAGGGCTGGAATGACTAATAGGCTCCATTTTGTGCTAATTCCAGTGGATTAGAAATGGCTCCCTAGAGCTTTGTGTTGAGAAGGATTCCGAGGCTTACTCTGGGCTAGCAGAAAAGGAGGAAAGTGGAGTGAGGAAATGAGCTGCTAAATTTACTCAAAATATTTGATAATTTGAATTACATTTTGGAACTGTGGAGCTATAAGGTTTTAGTATTCAGGGAGTGTTGAATCAACAGCAATGATTTTTCAGTTCAAAGAATGTTTCGGTTGTTAGCCAGGGCCTTACCTGTGTGCCAAACCAAATCCAATAGTCCCATCATTAACAGGATGATGACATCTTACATGGAACACCTTCCTCTACAAAATGCCCAGACAGTCCTATCCCACAATGATAGGAACAGCAACATGGGCTGAATTTAGATTCCAGAACGGAATGTCACTAATGGGACCACTCTTTTCTGGTGAGAGGGAAGCTAAGTCACAGCCACCCTGCAAAATCGTCATGCGCCAGTATTGTTGAACATTTTCTAACAATCAGATCGGGCCTCACATTCTGTGGGTTGGAAGTTCCATTTCTTCATCTTTGGCCCAAGTTACTTAGCAATGGCCAATCAAACTATGCGCCCACCATATTGTTTTGCATGTTTGACTAGAACATTGACAGATTAATAGGAAGGGTAAATAGCAGAGCACAACTGCAGGGGCCCAGTGTGGGGCGGCAGGATTGACTGCTCCGGACTTTGTTGTGTTTGCTCAGAGGAAGCCGCAGTAAAAGCCTGCTGGGACGAGGTGACCTGGGTCACGGGCATTTGTTCCTTGTCTCTATAGAAAACAATTGTCTTCTCAGTGGAAGATGGCTTTTTCTGAATCTACATGGTTCCACGGACGAGGAAGCCTCTGCCATTCCAGGGTGCTTGCTAAAACACATACATGCAAATAAAAAGGCCACACAAAAGTTCAAACTTACTATATTCCCCAGAGACTCCATTGACTTAGGTTAACCAGGAGAGAAGCCTAACTCTGGAAACCCTGGAAAATGTATCTTGAGTGTCTCTAAACCTTCATCTCTTCACTGCTAACTCCCAATCTTTGGTGTTTATGAAGTTTTTATGAAGTTTCAAAATGATCCAGCCACCTTCCCATACCCCCGGTTCGTGAGGGCTGAATCCATTAACATTTAGAACTGTTGACTTTGTAAACTCTGGCTTTGGTGGAAAGCCATTTTGATCTCAAAATTGTTCTACTCTGAATTGATTGGAATGAAAAATGTTAATAATGAAGAAAACCCACTTTGGGCAAGGTTTAATCCACCCAAAGTGGTGGCTTTATTTCATAGTGAGAACTATGTCTTTGGTGGATAGATTTCTTTGAACACCGTGGATTTTACGTTTGCAGTTATTGTAGTTCTTTAGAATAAGGTTTACTTCTAATAAAAGACTTCAAAGCGTTCTACACCAATTTCTCACTAATCTTTCTTGATCTCTCTTTGTTTTTCTCTCTCTCTCTAATATATATAATAAATAACAATATATTATATTAATAAATATATACATAAATAATTAAGAAAGGTGTTGAAGTGTCATTGGTGGTTGTGGTGGAAACCATTTTAGTTCCTGGTCTCCTTGAGCCTTATGTACTTCTTTTTTTTTTTTTTTTTTGCGGTACGTGGGCCTCTCACTGTTGTGGCCTCTCCCGTTGCGGAGCACAGGCTCTGGACACGCAGGCTCAGCGGCCATGGCTCACGGGCACAGCCACTCCGCGGCATGTGGGATCTTCCCGGACCGGGGCACAAACCCGTGTCCCCTGCATCGGCAGGCGGACTCCCAGCCACTGTGCCACCAGGGAAGACCCCTTATGCACTTCTTAAACTGAAAACCACCGTGGGGGCAAAGCCCACAAACAAACACACTTTAGAAAACCCAAGGAATAAAAGCTTCTCAGTGACTCTAAAAACTAGGCCCAACTGGAGTATTAAGAAAAATCAAGGTATCTGCACTGATATGAGAAGAACTCTTTTATTCAACTAAAATCAACCAATATTTATTTAGCACTTACTCTGTGCTACTCTGAGGATAGTTCCTGTCCTTAGGGAGCTGATAATCTTGGGTTGAAGGATGGGGACAGAAAATTATGCAAAGAATTACAATACAGTGTGCCCAGTGCCACAGTGCGGTGACCCTGGGAGACTGTGGACAGGCACAGAGGAGCCGCCAACTCTAATTTCTCAAGACGGCAGAAGATGCACGCCTTTCTGGTCTTGTGGCTTTTTATTAGGGCTTAATTGAATCTTATTTGTAGGGTGTGAAAGAAAAAAGAACAAGTCTTTAGTTGATGCCTATATTATAGAAATATGATAAGACTTGGGGAAGGAATATTTTGCTGTAATTTTTGTGGAGACAGGAATTGCATCTGTCTCATTCACTGTGTATGGTGTGAAACTGGCACTGATCCTGGACTCCATAAATATCTATGGAATATTTATGGATGTCACAAAGCCCAAAGACCTTTGTTACCACGTATTAGCTCTGTACCCTTTAGCATGGCCTGGGGTTTCTCTGAGTGCCCATGTCTTCACCTATCAAATGTAATACCCACCCATGTTACAGTATTGTCATAGGATCAAGTCCTATTTACTGAGCATCTAGTAGTTTAAACATTTTACATGTGTTTACTCATTTACCCTCCACCACAAAAATATGAAGCAAGTACAGTTATTATCCCCACTTTATAGATGATTGTGTGTAATCATTCTTTTGTGTGTGTACTATGAAGTACTGTATTATTCAAATAAAAGGCATTATAATTAATACTTTTAATATTCCAGGAGGCAGAAGCATGGGAATAGTCCTCTATGAAGTCCTGTCTCTTGTCTGTGACTCTCTGGCTGTCCCACCCTGCCTTTCTCTCGGATTCTTGCTGTGAGGATATATGGGGAGTCCATTTAATTAAGAAACGTAGGATTGTAAAGAAGTAAAAGCTTTTCAAATCTCCAGGAAGAAAGATGTGTCTTTATGTTGAGTGTACCCACCAGTGGAGTGGAACCAGAAAGCCAGTGGGACCTACCGCCAGGAGAGGGACTAGCTTCTCTTTGACCATCTAGGGGCACAGGGCCTCTCTGCCCTTCTCTTCACATGCACTCCGTCCTCCTTGCCCTTCACGTGCCCTCTCCGGTTTCATCATCACTGTGGTATGTCCGTGGTCACCATGGCCTCTCCAGGCCCAGTGCTGCCTCATGACCTTTCAGTGTCTACTTTCCTGATTCTTTGGGTTATTTCCCCATCATTCTCACTCTCATTCATGATACTGGTCCAGCTCCTCTTCTCGTGCCATGACACATCACCATTCTCTACTCGGCTGATGGTCTAAACAGCTGGAGTGACGAGGGGCAAGTGGTATCCTGCACTGTGGTGTCTGGCAGGGGCTGTGGCCATCAGCTCTCCTGGGAAGGGGTTGGAGCAGAGGCAAGCTCGGGGTGAATATCTTTCCTGTATCTTCTGTTCCCATCCAGCAAGTAGATCTAGTATGTAATTGAGGTTTCAGTTTTATTCATTAAATTTATCAAATACAGCTTTTTATTAAACAGTCTCACACTAAAAAGAGAAGATGTTGATAGAAATTTTAAAGTTTGTTTCTAATTAAAAAAAAAAGGTTGTATTAAAACTTTTTGTTTTTAGCTCTTTGGGGAGTAATCTTTAGTTTAAAAGTAGAAAGGGTCTTGGAGTAATCTCCCAGAACTTAAGTCAAGTTGGAGAAGGTATGCAGTGAATTTTTTAGCCTCTGTGTTATGATAAGTTAGCAACAAGTTATACAATTTGATGAACACTAACTACATTTTAAAAAGGAGAACTAGACCAAAAAAAAAAAAAAATTAGAGAAGATCAATGTGCTATGTACCTGGTAAGGTATTTATTGTTTCCTGACACTTTTAGTTCATGTGTGTGGGTGTTCATTGGCCATGACATAAGATGCATTTCTTACCATAGGACGTGGCCAAAAGGCTTGAAAGCTACTGTTGTAGTGGTTAAGAACTGGGTTTGAGGTCCTGTGACCCTGGATTCAAATTCTGCCTGTGCCATTTAGGAGCAGACAGAAAGAAAGGTAGGAGACCTGGTAGCCCATGGACTATAGAAGGAAAAGGAAAAGAGGGAGAATAATTGTCTTGGTCCGTGTAGGCTGTAAACAAAATACCACAGTCTGGGTGTCTTATAAACAGCAGAGATTTACTTCTCACAGTTTTAGAGGCTGGAAGTCCGAGATCAGGGTGCCAGCACGGTCAGGTTCTGGTGAAAGCCCTCTTCCAGGTTGTAGGCTACGGACTTCTTCCCGTGTCCCCACATGGTGGAAGGGACCTCTCTGGGGCCTCTTTTATAAGGGCGTTAATGCTGTTCATGAGGCTCCACCCTCATGACCTAATCACCCCAAAGGCCTCACCTCCTAAAACCATCATAGTGGACGTTAGGATTTTAACATGTGAATTGGGGATGGGGGAGTGGGACACAATGCTTAGACCAGAGCAGTAATGCAGTGGGGCAGGGTGTGAGGGTGTGGCCCGAGGGGAGGTATTCCAGCACTTACTGTTGCATAACAAATGCCCTGAGCACAGTGACTAAAAGAGCAGTCATTTTATTGTGTTCATTGTGTGAGTCAGGGATTCATCCAGAGCACAGTGGGGGCATGGCTTGCTTCTGCTCCATGATGCCTGGGGCATTAGTGGGAAATCATGAAGGCTGTGGTTGACTTGAATGGCTGGGGACTGGAATGGTCTGGGTTTCCTCACTCACATGTCTGGAGCCTGGGCTGACTTGAAGGCCGAGTTTATCTGAAACTGTCATTGGTGCGTCTCCCCGGGGCCTCTCAATGTGATGTGGACTTCCTCATTGTATGGTGGGCTCAGTGTAGTCAGGGTCCTTACACAATGGCTCCAAGAACAAGAGTTCCCAGCAGACCAGGAGGAAGCTGCATAGCCCTTTATCACTAAGCCTCATGAGTCACCTAGCATCACTTCTCCTGTACTCTGTTGGTCTAAGCAGTTACAAGCCATCCAGATTCAAGAGAAGGGGACACAGATGCCTCCTTTCATCAGGAAGAATGTGTGGCTGTGTTCTAAAGCCACAATAGGGTCCGATGGAGAAGAGACTTGAATGCAAAAATTAAAGGGAGGTTTGAGATGTGAAGGCAAGTCTTTAGTGATGGCCTTCACTTTAATGTTCTCAGTATAAATGAGCCACAGACAACTTGGGAGTGTACAGAGAGGTAGGGAGGACCCATTTGTAGTTGATTTTAGATTGTCACTTGAGAGATCTTCAGGATGGACTGAGCTTCCTAATGACACTGATCTGGTTAATTCTGAAACATAGTATTTGCATTTTGTGACTCCTCTCCTCCCAAAGGACCCCCTTTGAGAGGTGGAGGTGATAATTGGTGAACTGCTGGGTGGAAGGAGTGCTAGCTTGGGGCAGTTCTGTAAAGACATGAAATATCAGTGGGGAAAAAGTTTATTTATCAAAAAACAGTCAAAAGTCTCTCCTATCTCTCCATTCTCTCCACATTTTAAAATAGCTTTCATTTTTACTGACAACCTCTACTACTTAAGAACAAGGTTGGGAATTAGAAATCTTGGTTTTTAGTCCCAAATTCATTGTTAAAGGGTCAGGTGACCCCAGGGCAAACCGCTTCAATTTCGGCATATCATGTGCTCTTTGAGGTTACTCTGTTTCCTGTGGTTTTCCAAATGGGCCAAATATGTTAATTTTATAGCAGACCAAGCCTTACATAATGTATTTTTGATACATAAACTACAAAAGTGACTTCGATCTGTGATTAGCACTCAGTGTTGGTGAAAGTGCATTAATATGAGACTCTCTTATTTTGCTTTTGAACATAGTGTCTAATTGCTGCAGCTTTTCTGGAAAGCAATTTGGCTCAATTTTTAAGAAAAAGTTTTTAAAAATTTATTTATTTTATCTTTGGCCGTGCCACGAGGCTTGCGGAATCTTAGTTCCCTGACCGGGGATTGAACCCGCGCCCTCGGCAGTGAAAGCATGGAGTCCTAACCACTGGCTCAATTTTATGTATCAAGTATGTTGAAATGTCCATATTCATTGATACCACTCATCCCTTCTGAGAATCTTTCTTAAGAAAATAATTAGAGTGTGAGACCAAGATTTCTGTACAAGGATGGTCATGATGGTGTTATGTTTAGTTATGCAGTAATTGAAGCCACCTATGTTGTCCAGTAATAGGAACATTCTGTAATTTACAGGTGCATAGAGACACTGATACTATGTGGCTACAAGAACTGTATTTTCAAAAGAAGTGTTCATACACGATAAATGTGCATAGAGTAAAGTCTGCATTGAGAAAAACTGGAAGGAACTGAATCAAGATATCTGGATAAAATTACTGATGATTTTGTCCCTTTTTGGATCTTCCTGTTTTTCAAAAATCTGTAATGAATGAGTGTTTTCTTTATAATCAGAAAAGGAAATGAATGGTATTGATAGATGTCTTTTTACACATTTTTTGTTTGTTTGTTTTGATCTTGTTTCTGCTCAGAAAGAAAGCGGTCCCGTTAAGACCTCTCAAGAGTCTGACGTTCATTAATGCTGTGCCTTGTGCCCTGTTCCTCCCTCAAATCCCTCCTCCCTCTCACCCCACTTGGGTTTCCCATACTGGGCACTGACTTTGAGATTGTGACCATGGGGAAAGCAGGCCTGGAGGTTCCAGGGGTCCAGGCAGAGCAAAGTTTAGCTGGGAATCTTTGCGTGGCTCTGGGGACCTGCAGGCACTAGACATGGCGTGCATGTGACCTCCTGGAAGAAGGCCTCAAATCTACAAGGCTATTAGCTGGATTTTCCTGAAGTAAATTACCATTGCTTTGCAAGAACACTGACAAATTACCGTGAAAACGCTGCCGTCATCAGCACAAATGTCTCTCAGAGGCTCACTTCAGTGGCTTCTTTTTTTTTGTCCAGACTCATAAGGTTCACTTATTAGTTCCACAGAAAAGGAAAGACTGGATCTTGAGGTCATTTGCACTTTGAGTGAATTCATTGGACTTGTTTTTTCCCATAGGGTTTGTTTTGTATCCAGGCTTATGTACAACTTTTGTAAATGGCAGTAGCAGTTCTGTGGGCCCTTGAAATGAGAGAGAATTCCAAAGTCGTTGCCTCCGAGGAGATTACCTCTTAGTCAAGAGTAAAAGAGTCTGAATTAGGAACAATGGGGATTTCACCTTTAAAAGTCTGATCCAGGAAGTATCTGCGGGTGACAATTTGTATACACTTTGCATTTTGAAGTTTAAGCTTCTGGTTAATAAAATGACATATCCAAACTATGAATATGACTATCACATGCATTATGTTTGCAGTTCCTTGGATAAGAAGGACCTTTCTTAACCCAGAGAGTCCTGAGAAACTGCGTACAGGCTAAGTTTGGGATTCATAAGGGCAGGCCCCCTTTATGAGGATGAAAGCTATACTTTATCCATCGACTCCTCTTTAAATGCTAGCATTTTATATTTGTCTGAACATTACATCTAATTAAAATTTAAAAGCAGGCTAAATAAAATCAGAAGGGTGGTTAGCAAGTTTATTAAATAATAAGAGTATTCAACGTAAATATTTATAGGCTGAACTTGTATTACTAATTAGAGTTTTGCTCTCACAATGCAATCACATTCAGAAATAAGTTATTTTTCCAAGGCACATTGTGTGAAACCTTACTAATTTTGTATTTATTAATTAAAGTTGGCTGTTTGTATAGATTGTTTCCATTTTAAAATGGATGCACCTGGCTAGAGCAGTCCGAGAGGCCCAGGTAAAAAAAAAAAAATCTAGTTTTCCTGTTTTTTTTTTCCTAATCTACTTATAGATAGATTACCTAACACGAGGGTCATTTGGGAACCAGCAAAGTGGACAGAAAAACAATCTCCCCTGTTTCCCCGAAATAAAAAAATAAACAAAAATCCACTAAAATAGAGAGAAGTTTGGCTTTTTGTATTATGTCAGGAAGTTTACAATCAGAATAGCTGAATCCCAGGATACAAGACATTTTGTGTCATTAAAAAGCATATATTATTTTGAATCACATATGGTAGTGGGCACCACGATCTCGTTAATGCTTAGAGTATCAAAATATCTTTGTCCAATCCTGCCCAAATACAGCAGGTGTGTTTAAGCCCTTTTGACATCTAGACTCTTAAAACAGAAGCCATTTATTGAGGTGCAGTGGCCCAAAGGAAATGCAGTAGGTCTCCTACAATTGGAACTCTGCAGGCTCATGGTCCCTTAGTTGCAGAAAAGAGCAGCTGTGATGAAAGATGCTTTCTCAATCCAGTCTTTGCTCCCTGATCATGGGGGACCCCACAGTTACTCCTTCTGAGGGAAGCAGGGCAGAGCACATTTACTTCTCAGCCAGGACAAGCCAGTGTCTTTGGAGAGATAGGGAGAAATCCTCCACGTTGATCCCAGCTGCTTGACTTGGGATGAGGTTAGTACCCTCCTCTAATTATATTCCTGTGCACAGAAATTCATATCCATCCAATTATTTAGCAGAAATCCCCTTTCAGGGAGTAAATACCTCCCTATTCACCCCCACCCTCCCCATTAATACAATGATGGATATTCCAAGTTGTAGAATACAATGGTACATAATGAGTAGGTTTATATGTGCATATTTTATAATCTTAGTAAATAATAAATTCTACTAAATTTTAAAAATAATATTCTAGTAAATATATAGGATCTCATCAGTGATATACATTTAAAGGGAAAATATTTCCTCACATCATTTTATCTAATACATTACGGACGATTGGCAATCGTAAATAATTATTTTGCTTGGGGGTTTGAGGGGTTCAGCTGATGTGGTTTTGTTCTGGCTGATCTCAGCATGGCTCCCTCACATGTCTGTGGTCAGCTGTGAGTCTGGTAGGCAGCCCTGCTGATTTTGGCTGAGGGTTGGCTGTTGGCTGATCTAGAATGGCCTTGACTGGGAAGACAGGGTGACTTGGGGCTGGCCCATGTATCTTTTGACCTCCAGCAGGATAGCCTGAATATATCCTTACGTTAACGACAGAAGGCAAAGGTGGGCAAGTCCAACAGTGCAGCCCCTTAAAGGCTGTGCTTGTGTTTCTAGTTGCTAGCATCCCGTTAGCTAAAGCAAATCACATGGCTGAGCCCAGATTCAGAGTGGGAAGTGCTACAAAATTACATGGCAAAGGTGGATGAATTTAGGGACAGGTGAATGAATTTAGGGACAGGTGAATGAATAACTGGGGTCGTTAATGCAATATACCACATACGATAACATTTTGAAATATCATATGATTTATTTTGCATTTTTGAGAATTTTTACTTTTCTACATATTCTACCCCTTGAGACTGACTTAGAATTTTTTTTTTTCTTGGCCGTGCCATGTGACATGTAGGATCTTAGTTCCCTGACCAGGGATCGAACCTGTGCCCCCTGCTTTGGAAGCGTGGAGGCTTAACGATGGACCGCAAGGGAAGTCCCCTGAGTTAGAATTTTATTAAGTTAATTTAACTTAGTTTAGTTTTTATTGAAGTATAATTGACATACAATAATATGTTAGTTTCAGATATATATAGTGATCTGACATTTAAAAACATTACAAATGATTACCACAGTAAGTCTAGTAACCATATGTCCCCATCCAAAGTTGTTATAATATTATTGATGATATTCCTTATGCTGTATAATACTTCCTCATGACATATATTTCCTTTTTAACTGGAAGTTTGTACCTCTTAATTCCCTTTACCCATTTTTCCTGTTCCCCCACCCGTCTACTGTCTGGCAATCACCTATTTGTTCTCTGTATCTATGAGTCTGATTTTGTTTTGTTTTACTTTTTAGATTCCACATATAAGTGAGACCATACTGTATTTATCTTTCTTTGACATATTTCACTTAGCATAATACCCTCTAGGTCCATTCATGTGGCAAATGGCAAGATTTCATTTTTTTAATCACTGAGTAATATTCTATTGTGTGTACCTGTATATATTGCATCGACTTTATCCATTCATCTATCGATGGACACTTAGGCTGCTTCCATATCTTGACTATTGTAAATAATGCAATAAACGTTGTGGTACATATATCTTTCTGAATTAGTGTTTTTATTTTCTTCAGGTAAATACCCAGAAGTAGAATTGCTGGATTATATGGTAGGTCTATTTTTAATTTATTTGAGGAAATGCCGTACTGTTTTCCATAGTGATTGCACCAATTTACAATCTCACCAACAGCGCATTGAGGGTTCCCCTTTCTCTACATCCTCAAAAGCACTGGTTATTTGTTATAGCCATTCTGACAGGTGTGAGATGATATCTCACTGTGGTTTTGATTTCATTTCCCTGATGATTAGTGATGTTGAGCACCTTTACATGTGTCTGTTGGCCATCTGTATGTCTTCTTTGGAAAAATATCTGGTCAGGTCCTCTACCCATTTTTTAATCAGATTGTTTGTTTTTTTGACATTGAGTTATATGAGTTCTTTGTATATTTTGGATATTAATCCTTTTTTTTTTAAAGTAAAATACTTTTATTCAAGGAAATAGTATGCAGCTGTTCAAAGTATGATGCAGAGAAATATATATATATTTTTTGTACATGGATCATCATAGCATCTTTTTTTTTTTTTTTTGTGGTACACGGGCCTTTCACTGTTGTGGCCTCTCCTGTTGTGGAGCACAGGCTCCGGATGCGCAGGCCCAGTGGCCATGGCTCATGGGCCCAGCCGCTCCGCGACATGTGGGATCTTCCCGGACCAGGGCACGAACCCATGTCCCCTGCATCGGCAGGTGGACTCTCAACCACTGTGCCACCAGGGAAGCCCCATCATAGCATCTTTATTTTATTTATTTATTTATTTTTAACATCTTTATTGGAGTATAATTGCTTTACAATGGTGTGTTAGTTTCTGCTTTATAACAAAGTGAGTCAGTTATACATATACATATGTTCCCATATCTCTTCCCTCTTGCATCTCCCTCCCTCCCACCCTCCCTATCCCACCCCTCTAGGTGGTCACAAAGCACCGAGCTGATCTCCCTGTGCCATGCGGCTGCTTCCCACTAGCTATCTGTTTTGCATTTGGTAGTGTATATATGTCCATGCCACTCTCTCACTTTGTCACAGCTTACTGTTCCCCCTCCCCATGGATATTAATCCTTTATAGGATATGTTGCTTGCAAATATCTTCTCTCATTCAATAGGCTGCCTTTTTGTTTTGTTGATAGCTTTCTTCACTGTGCAAAAGTTTTTTAGTTTGATGTAGTCCCATTTGTTTACTTCTGCTTTTGTTTCCCTTGCCTAATGAGGCAGATCCAAAAATATATTGCTAAGGCTGATGTCAAAGAGCCTACTGCCTATGTTTTCTTCTATAAGTTTTATGATTTTAAAAATCATAAAAAAGGTCTTCCATTTAAGTCTTTAATCCATTTTGAGTTTGTTTTGTATACAGTGTGAGACAGTAGTCCAGTTTCTTTCTTTCTTTCTTTCTTTCTTTTTTTTTTTTGCACGTAGCTCTACAGTTTTCCCACTACCATTTATTGAAAAGGCTGTCTTTTCCCCACTGTATATTCTTGCCTCCATTGTTGTAACTTAATTGACCATATGAGCATGGGTTTCTTTCTGGGCTCTCCATTCTAATCCATTGATCTATGTGTCTGTTTTTGTGCTGGTAACATACTTTTTTGATTACTGTAGCTTTGTAGTATAGTTTGAAATCAGAGAGTGTGTTACCTCCAGGTTTGTTCTTTTTTCTTTAGATTATTTTGGATATTTGGGGTCTTTTATGATTCACTACCAACTTTAGGATTCTCTGTTCTAGTTCTGTGAAAAATACCATTGGTATTTTGATAAGGATTGCATTGAATCTGTAGATCGACTTGAGTAGTATGGCCATTTTAACAACGTCAAGTCTTACAATTCATGAGCACAGTATATCTTTCCACCTATTTGTGTCATCTTCAGTTTCTTTCATCAACACCTTATAGTTTTCAGAGTACAAGTCTTTCACCTCCTTGGTTAGGTTTATTCCTAGGTATTTAATTCTTTTTGATGCAGTTGTAAATGGGATTATTTCCTTAATTTTTCTTTTTGATAGTTATTAGTGTATAGAAATGCAACTGATTTCTGTATATTAATTTTGTATCCTGCAACTTTATTGAATTCATTTACTAGTTCTAACAGTTTTTTGGTGGAGTCTTTAGGGTTTTCTGTATATAGTGTCATGTCATCTGCAAACAGTGACAGTTTACTTCTTCCTTTCTGATTTGGGTTCCTTTTATTCTTTTGCTTGTCTGATTGCTCTGGCTAGGACTTCCAATACTTTGTTGAGTAAAAGTGATGAGAGTGGGCATCCTTGTCTTGTTTCTGATCTTAGAGGAAATGCTTTTACCTTTTCACCATGGAGTATGATGCTGGCTGTGGGTTTGTCATATATGGCCTTTATTATGTTGAGGTATGTTCCTTCTGTACCCACTTTGTTGAGAATTTTTATCATAAGTAGATGTTGAATTTTGTCAAAAGTGTTTTCTGCATCTATTGAGATGATTATATGACTTTTATTCTTCATTTTGTTAAGGTGATGTATCACATTGACTGATTTGCAGACATTGAACCATCCTTGCATCCCTGGGGTACATCCCTCTTGATCATGATAAATGATCCTTTTAATATATTATTGAATTTTTTTTGTTAATAATTTGTTGAGGATTTTTATGTGTATGTTCATCAGTGATATTGGCCTGTAATTTTCCTTTTTTGTGGTGTCATTGTCTGGTTTTGGAATCAGAGTGATGCTGGCTTCATAGATGAGTTTTCAAGTATTCCTTCCTCTTCAGTATTTTTGGAATAATTCAAGAAGATAGGTATTAACTCTTCCTTAAATGTTTGATAGAATTAACTTGTGAAGCCTTCTGGTCCTGGACTTCTGTTTGTTGGGAGTTTTTGATTACTTATTCAATTTCATTACGAGTATTTGTTTTTACATATTTTCAGTTTCAATCTTAGAAGACTGTACATTTCTAGGAATTTATCCCTTTCTTCTGCATTGTCCAGTTTGTGGCATATACTTGCTCATAATAATCTTTTAGGATCCTTTGTATTTCTGTGGTGTAGGTTGTAACTTCTCCTGTTGCACATCTGATTTTATTTATTTGGGCCCTCTCTCTTTTTTTCTTAATGAGGTCTGGCTAGAGGTTTGTCAATTTTGTTTGTCTTTTCAAAGAATCAGCTTTTAGCTTCATTGATCTTTCATATTTTTTTAGTCTCCATTTTATTAATTTCTGCTCTGATCTTCATTATTTCCTTTCTTGTACTAACTTTGGGTTTTGTTTGTTTTTCTTCTAGTTTCTTTAGGTGTAAGGTTAGATTATTTAATTAATATTTTTCTTGTTTCCTGAGGTAGGCCTATTTCATTATAAATTTCCCTCTTAGAACTGCTTTTGCTGCATCTCATAGATTTTGGATCAGGGTGTTTCCATTTTAATTTGTCTTAAGGTATTTTTAAATTTCCTCTTTGATTTCTTTGTCTGGACTTCAGGCTATCTTTCACAGCTTGTCAAAAATGGAAATAACTCTCAATTTTCTAAATGATGTTTAGATGGATCAGCATAGCTGAATCTTAAATTCCACTGTATCTACCCCTGGGTCCAGACTAAATAAATATGCAAGAGATTTGGACATTATGAATGTGATTATTTTCTTTAAATCATCCTATATTTGCCTATCACTTTGCAATTTCCAAAGCTCTTTTCCATATATTTTTTCTTTTGTGCTTGAGAGAACCCTAGGATGGAAAAAGGGTATATAGTTTTATAAACAGTTTTCTATATGTGGAAATGGAGACTCAGAAAGGTTGAAGATACCATATATATAGAATAATGGATGCAGGGGAAGTCATTTAACCAAAATATAAGTTTTACAAAGGAGAGAACCAAAGCCCAGAGAAGTTAGGTGACTTATTCAAAGTTACGCAGCTAGTAAATGCAGAGCTGAGTCATGAATTCAAGTGCCTGGACTCCTACATCAGAGCTCTTTCTACCACACTCTGATAATCACTGATGCAATTTCATGAGAATAAATCCAGACATGGCAAATATGATATCATTTATTCCATGTGTCTATAAGTGTTACGGAAATATTTTGTAAATGCAAAGTGCGTCTGAAAAGCAGTCTTTGCATATTTCTCTAATCAGGAATGTATTGTTCAACTTCTTAGCAGACCTCAAATTTCCTGACTTTAATTTGTAAGCACATGATATTGTCTGTCCTCTAAAATGGACAATGCAATGCAGGATTATGTTGTTAGGGGATTAGGAAGAGCTGTTTTTCATCTTCAAAGTAAAAGGAAGCTCTGATGCACCTTTAAAAACAGATACTTTTGTTTGTTGTCTGTGCTAAGTGGCTAGATTGCCAGCAGTCTTTTGCTTTCTCTCCCAACATATGTTCGAAATGGCATATTTTCATATGTGTAAGAATATAAAGTAAAATTTCACCATAATGCCATAAATGGGGTCCAAAAATTTTATTCTCATAAAACAAGTTGCTTCATTGGAGATTAATGGAAGACAGCATTTTTTAGTTAATCTGTTGTCACAAAGACCACAGAGGTGAAGATCAATGTCATGGTGTTTTCAACAGCTTGTATGTTGCATGAGAAAATCGCCAGATGACCATGGATAGCCACTTCCTAACCTGTCTCTAATCCACTTATGATAAGAATTCATGCTTGTTAGAGGATGGGAACCAAGTGCCTGACATTCGCATTCCCATTTAATAGATACTTATGCTGACACATATACATTTAGCTCCTAATTTATAGATACACTTTCTTATTGAAGCCTGTTTACAAATAGGTTGTTTATGACCCCAAATCCATCTTCTCATAGGAATTTTCCACCTGAAAACATTTACTGAGTGTTCAAGGCTGAGCCCTCAAGCAGCTTACGGTCTTGTGGTTAGGTTCTGAAACGAACCTCAGAAACCTTTTAAAGCAAAACCTTTCAAAACGGTCCCATTGCACAGATAGATAGTAACTCAGTTGGCTGAGAGCTCAGTTCTCAGGCCCCAGCTCTAGACCTTTCTTAGCAGAGATGGCTAGATGCTAACCAAATCTTGTTATTCTTGCTCTGGAGGCTACAGCTGGACCACAATTCCCAGCCTCCCTTGCAGTTGGATGTGGCCATGGAATTTTTTCTTGTCAACAAATATTTAAGGAAGTGATAGATTCTGCGTCCGGGCTTTGTCCATGAAAATCTCCCCCAGAGATTCCTACATTCTATTATTTTCTGTCCACTGGTTGGAAGAGAATATCCCCAATCCCTAGGGGGTGGACCAAGCAGAGGTCCCTGACTCATTGTGTTGAAGGCTGCCTGCGACGTACCTGCATGGACTGTTGGATATACAAAAAATAAATTTCAAGTGTGTGAAACCACTGAGCTTAGGGAAGTTATCTGTTGTAGCAGCAAGTATTAACTTATACTCCTTGTGTCTTGTGTCCTTGGAGTTAAGCCACTTTGGTCTAAACTTTTCAGGAAGAGGGGAAGGCAGCCAGGGAGGAGGCTCAGGGTATAGGGAGCTCTCAAGGTAGCTGAGGAGGAAGGCTTCTTACAGCAGAGATATGGAGAAGGGCAGGGGGGTGAGGGGCCTCAATAGTGGGTGTTGGCTCAGCTATGAAAGAATGTCTTCTAGTTGTCACAAGTGCTCCAGGCAATACAAAGGCAATGTCATCAGCAGGTCTGCTGTGCATAGCTTGCTTCATGTAAAAACCTTGTTAATTGGGAGATTGGCTCTATATATCTAAGCGATCCTTTTTGAAACATCCAGGTTTTAATTTAAGGCTGTGTCTACAGCTGGAGAAAATGTGAAACCTAATTAGGAAGCTGTGGAAGCCGTTAGATTTCCCCTCTCAGATATGTCATGAGCCCAAGCATGGCAGGGATACCGAGGCCCATCCTGGGGGACAAGAGGCTCCTCTAATGGAGACTTTGGCTTGAGGACTCCCTGAAGTTCTAGATGCACTTTCCTTGATTGCATAGCAGTCTAGGAAGCTTCCACCCAAACTTCCTTCCTTCCTTTCCTCTCACCTTCCCTCAGGGTCAGACTCGTCCCTCCCCATTTTTTCCACAGGTATTTCCTTTGATAAATTTCCTACATGTTTAATCTGTTGTGGTGTTCCCTACTCAGAGGATCTGAACTTAATCCAGAAATCATTCTAATCTTTCTGTTGGGAGTGGAAAGACTGATTCTCTTAAAATGTAAGGGATCTGTGATTACCTCTTTAGTTCCTTGACTAGGTGAGATTCCATTATAGACCATGAGCTTTGCCCTTGAGCTGCACATGGAATCTTGGGTAAGGTATGGTTACAGAGACCCCTGTGGCCCACCCAAGAAATGAGACAATCAAGTTGCAAAAGCCACTAAGAAAGATAATTTAAACTCAGGGATTTTAAATTCAGGGATTACTGATGGAGATGGGAAAATAAGAAAGGATGAACTAAAGGATTCGCTAAGACAATGCTAGGCTGAATGTTTTCCATATGGGATCTCATTAGATTATTAAGTACAAATCCACTTCAAATAGATATTTTTATCCCAAAGGTGGGGTGAGGTTCTGGTAAAGAGGCAGAGCTAGTATTTGAACCCAGATCTTCTCTGTTCCATAACCCGTCATATTCTTTCTACTTGGCCGCATGCCTTTTCAGAGAGTGTTTTTGCAGGGAATTTTTGGAAAAGTACTGCCTGTTTTTTTCTTACAAGCTGATGCTAGAAATCTACCAGTTTCAGAGTCTGTGGAGAAGGAAAGGCCTCCCTCCATGGTTTCTTGGATTCGTCCTCTCCACCCACATGTCTTCTTTTTGTGAAATGTCTCATAATTAAAAACTACGGATTCTCTGCAGACACAGAGGCTTTTCAGTATGGACCCCATTTCCCAAAGTGGTTATTATGCATGGATATGCTTGGAGAATTAGATTTCTGTGGTCTTGACTTTAATTGCCCTGTCTAGATATGCGATTAAGCTTTTGTTCTTTGTTTCAAGATGACCAGTCAATGGAGTTGTGTAGTTTCAATTTTATCTGAAGTGTAGTTGGAGAACTGGCCATGGAGCCTAAGGCTTTTTTTCTCTTTCTCCTTCTCAGTTACTATGACTATGATTTCAATATTTTCAGGTCTTGTTAAACACCAAGAGTGGTATGAGATAGCATTATGTGATAGCCAAATTTATGAGTGCAATATGTTTTTATTAAAAAAATGTACGACAAAGGGGGAACAAAGATTGAATTTTATTCGTACATTTACCACCCCATACCACTGCCCCTCCCCAAGACAGAGCATGTAAATGTGAATCTTGTGGCAAGTTGAGGAAAACGTAGTTTAATATAAAATTGTAGGTCCCTGTCTGGAACATCTGTTGCTATGGCAACCGATTTAAAAGCCTGAAAGACCAAGCTCTTTAGGCAACTTAACTAGATGTTTTGTAAGTATGGGAACTAAAAATATTTTAAAAACAGACACATGTAGATCCCCATTCAGCTGACCTGGCTGACACCGAAGTAAGACATTGCTGTGACAACTGGAGGGATTACACAAAAGAACGTAGTTAAGGAACAACAGCTTCAGCCGGGAGAGCAGCCTCGGCACCATGACCGTTGTTTTCTCACTGCCTTCAGGGAGACGGTCAGCTGCATGAGGCTTACAGCCCCCCTGCTAAACAAGTACAATGGTACCGTTAGCTTCATCTTTTCTGCACTTTAAACCACAGATGGAGGAGCAGACTAACCATTTCCAGGGCACAAACACAGAAAAGAGAAAAGTGAATTTCCTCAGAGAAAGACAGGATGCCCCCTGCCAGTGGCTTCTTTTCTTAACTATATTAAAAGTGACTTTTTTGGAGGGAAAATGATCCAGAGATTTGGTCTTATCCACACAATTCATTTAGAACTGCAAACTCCCAGAATCATCCCCTTCTCATCAGAGGCAGTAGGTTCAAAGTAGAAAATATCAATCAATAAATAAAAGTTTCCAGTGACTTAAAGCCACCAGGTTGAAATTCTGTGAGCGTCGTAGTTCCTTCAGTACATATTGGTGACCAAGTTAACTGAGGAAAGATCACCAAAGGGAGAGGAAACATCAGGCTCAGGTGTTCTTTCTCTCTGTGCTACGTGTGGACTATTTAGGCTTGTTAGAAATTGCGTTTTCAGGACAGCACTCAGACCAGATAATCTCTTCCTCTGAGAAGTCTTTTCATCATCCTGATGAACTTTTCCTAGCAGATTAATTACTTTAGAAATTAAAGAAAACATAAATAACAAATGACTGCATAAAGGATTTTCCTGGATTGTTAATTTATTTGATAAAGTAATACATAAGAAACAGCCTTGAATCTGTGAGGAATTTCTAAAAGAAGGAATGCGGGTGGGTTCAGGTTGAAGAGGGAGACTACAACCAAATTTCAAAGGTCTACTGATAAACCTCCACCTTTAAGCAAGAACTGATTTTTATGGAAATGCATGCAGTACCGTGTACCCAAGCGGACATCAGAGGACATATTAATGTTCAATTTCCAAACGCTTACTTTATGTTTTGCTCTTTGTTCTTTTCTCATGTGTGCTATGTTTCTGTTATTTGCATAACAAGAATGGTGGATATTGAATTAAAAGTCTACTTTTCCTGGTCCAGTGAACATGACAGTTCTAAAACTGTGGAGTTTTGAGTCCAAACATTAGTGAACTAAGGCAGGGATGAAAGGTCTTTGACTGACCTTTGACAAGGTTTGAAAAACCCCTTTTGTTGCCAGCAAATGTCCTATAAATGTCAAAAGCCTTCATATTCAAAGGGGGTCTGTACTAGAAACATCACTGACACCAACATCAAGTAGACAAAGAAGAATCTGTAGGTCTTGGATTTTTAGTAAGTGAAGTTAGCGTGGATAAAGTAAAAAGGAGTATTGTACGAGCAGATGCTTCAAGTGTCTCCAGTTTAACTCATAGATACTTATTCTGAGCTTGACAGGATAAAAATTAACGTGTAGGTTCACATCTTTCTTCTTCTTCTCTCTAAGGAGAGAAAAGGGCAAAACAGGGTCTGTTATTAAGAGGAAAATCAATGAAAGTAGAAGAGGAATCTCACACCTTAAGGGGACGAGTGGGAGAGAGATGAAACTTCTCAGACAGTGTCGGTAGGAGCAGAGGAAAGGGCAGACCAGGGTGGTGCCGATGAGAAGGAAAAGAACCAAAGACTCCTAGGAGAGCACGAAAGGTAGGTCTTAAAAAAATTTTTCTGTTTGAGGTGTACAGTACAGTGATTCAGTTACACACACACACACACACACACACACATATATATTTATATATATATATTCTTTTTCAGATTCTTTTCCCTCATAGGTTATTACAAAATATTGAGTGCTAAATTTGTAGGACCTTGTTGGTTATCAATTTTATATATAATAGTGTGTATATGTTCATCCCAAACTCCTAATTTATCCCTCCCCCCTCCCCCAGCCCATTTCTCCTTTGGTAACTATAAGTTTGCCTTCTGTGTCTGTATTTCTGTTTTGTAAATAAGTTCATTTGTACCTTTTTTTAGAAACCACATGTAAGCGATGTCATATGATATTTGTCTTTCTCTGTCTGGTTTACTTAGTATGATAAACTGCAGGTCCATCCATGTTGCTGCAAATGCCATTATTTCATTCTTTTTTATGGCTGAGTAATATTCCATTGTGTGTGTGTGTGTGTGTGTGTGTGTGTGTGTGTATATATGTGTATATATATATATATATATACACACACATACATACATACCACAACTTCTTTATCCATTCGTCTGTTGATGGACACTTAGGTTGCTTCCATGTCTTTGCAATTGTGAATCGTGCTGCTATGAATATTGGGGTACATGTATCTTTTCAAATTAGTGTTTTGGGGGTTTTTTTTGGATATATACCCAGGAATGGAATTACTGGATCATATGGCAGTTCTATTTTTAGTTTTTTATTTAGTTTTTTGTTTTCCACAGTGGTTGCACCAATTCACATTCCCACCAACAGTTTATGAGGGTTCCCTTTTCTCCACATCCTTGCCAACAATTGTATTTGTGTTCTTTTTGTTGATAGCCATTCTGACCGGAGTGTGGTAATATCTCATTGTGCTTTTGATTTGCATTCCCCTGATGGTCAGCGATGTTGAGCATCTTTTCATGTGCCTGTTGGCCATCGGCATATCCTCTTTGGAAAAATGTCTATTAAAGTCTTCTGCCCATTTTTTAATTGGGTTGTTTGTTTTTTTTGATGTTGAGTTGTATGAACTGTTTATATATTTTGGATATTAACCCCTTATCAGTCATATCATTTGCAAATATTTTCTCCCATACAGTAGGTTTTCTTTTTATTTTGTTGATGGTTTCCTTTGCTGTGCAAAAACTTTTAAGTTTAATTAGGTTCCATTTGTTTATTTTTACTTTTATTTCCTTTGCTTTATGAGACAGATCCAAAAAAATATTGCTACAATTTATGTCAAAGAGTGTTCTGCCTATGTTTTCCTCTAGGAGTCAACATGACTTCTTATGCTGCCTTAGTAGTCTTTATGGTACCTGTCTTCCTAATTCAGTTGGGTAATTCAGCTGAGCAAAACATTGCAGAGCAGAGGTTTCAAATGGATGGTTTCAAATGGACATCAGCATTTGATTACAGGTGTGTTTTGTTTTACCCGCATAGGGTTTTGAAAGTTTTTGAATTATTGCCACTTAAGAAAAAGATCAGGAGATTTCACTTAGAAATCCAGATTTCTGGCATGGTTAAGGATTCAGCGGAGCCTGTGCTCTTTCATTTACTGCAGTCCTTACTGTTTTAATCCCAACTCTGCACCACCAGCAGGATTGTTTTGGGAAAAATACCTAAATTCCGGAGTTTGTTGGTTTCCCGTATCTGCAGAGTGGAGCGAACGTGAGGCTTCTGAAGTGATGGTTAAGGTTCGTGGCTATTGACTAAGAGTATGAATGCGGAAACATCCAGCAGAGTTGGGGGTCCAGTAAAGTATCAGTTTCCTCTTTCAGGTTTTGTTCTTTTTTTCTGTTATATAAATTAGACCCCTGCTATTTAGTCATAGAAACAAGGTGAGCAATACAATTATCTTGACAAAAAATTCAGTGATAGGGCTTCCCTGGTGGTGCAGTGGTTGAGAGTCCACCTGCCGATGCAGGCGCCCGGTCCGGGAGGATCCCGCGTGCCGCGGAGCGGCTGGGCCCGTGAGCCATGGCCGCTGAGCCTGCGTGTCCGGAGCCTGTGCCCCGCGGCGGGAGAGGCCGCAGCAGTGAGAGGCCCGCGTACCGAAAAAAAAAATTCAGTGATAACTAACATCCTCTGCTTAGGTGTTTGAAAAATGAACTTTGTGCTGTTTGATGTCAGTTCATTCTAAAGTACAGAAGATGCTAGCCAGCACCTCCTCTCTAGCCTGCAAACAAACTCAAAACTTAAGTTTCTTTTTACAGCCTCCCCATCTTCACTTGGCAGCTCTCTCCATTCGACTGTAAACTCCTTCTGGCGGGTTTAACAGCTGCCCTGATTATTTCTCTATTCTTAGCACCAAGGGCGACACACACACCTAATAGGAGCTAAGTATATATTTGTTGAATGAATGACTATATGAGAGAAGGAGATAATTATATATAGATAGATAATTATAATAATTATAATATATAATTAAACATTACCTATAATTATATAAAATAAAATATAAAATTATACCAAATTAAATATAAAATATAATTAATGTATCTAATAGTTATGTTATATATAATTTAAATATATAATCATATAAATATAAAAAATAGAGAGAAATAGCATACATGTAACTTGCAAGGCAATTTCCATTTTGAATGATATGAAAAATTGTTTTTTACTCTTTAATATATCCATGATTCTTTAATTCATTTCTTTTTTCTTTCTCTTTTCAAAATATAATTTGTCGCACTTGGAAAGCATATAGGACAGTATCTGACACATAGAAGGTGTTTATTTGTTTATTCAAGAAACTGATCTACATTGTTCTAAGCACTGTGATTTGATGATTTGTTAAAAAATGAAAATTCAGTGTATATCAGGATGGGAATAAAAAAGTTTGCACCAGGAAATGTGGGTACAGAATGGAGGGCTGATAGATTTCAGCAGAAAGGAGCCAGAATGGACCAGTCTAGGGTTCCATTTGCTGGATTGGAATGTCAGTGATAAGGTTTTCCAGGGAGAGCCTCCTCGTCTTCAGTCTGCTAAAGGTCTTGGGTGCCCAAACCAGCAATCTGTTGACTTGCCCATCTGTGCTGCCCAGTGCTTGCAAATGTCATAGCTCACAGAGTTGTCGACCCCTTGTGATTGTGAGACCCGAAAAGCAGGTATGAGATCATCAGTCACACCTCTCCTTGCTTTCGTGAAGAAATGGCAGTGTGTGTGCACATTTGTTACAGATAGTGGGTGGCATTATCTTCTTGTAAAAATCTAGGGAAAAATATGTACACCAGATTTTATAATATGGAACGGAGGTTAGAGGAAAGTTGTAAAAATGGAGGAAAATGAGCATGTGAAAATTTGAGTGGAAGTTTTAACAGTTACGAAGCAGATTCTTGATTTTTAAGAGAGAAGAATTTGTCTTTAATGATTGGATTTCCTTTGACGTGGGATGACATTTCTCCCTTTCTCAACAGAAGGTTCTGGTTTTCTTTAGAGAAGACATTTCCTGGTTTCACAGTTGCCCATCTAAAAATTGTACCAGACCTGAAAGATAAAGGATGCTGCTGTGCACACCCTGAAGATGGGGTTTGCTTGACATAGCGCCCAGCTCTCAGCCCACTGCTATTCCTTCTGAAGCCTCTTCTGTGATGAGCTTCACTCATTCATGCCCAAATGAAGCCGCTCACATCCTCAGAGGCTGTTGCTCCTGGGTGGCAGGTCCACATAGATGTCTGAGTCCCAAGATGTAAGAAAACTGGGGACAAACGGGCAGAACAGGAAGAGGTGATAACTTTTTGGTTATGCGTGGAAAGCATTTCTTAAAGCAGCTCGGTTTGAAATTGTTGGCCCACTTTTTCTTTTCATGATCAAGTTTTAGTTAAAAGTCTTCACGTCTGAAGAAAAAAAATTTAACTCATTTCTGTAAAATTTAGCCCAAAGCCTTCAGTTTGTATTAGTAGTAGCAGTGACATCAAGATGTGATGTCACTTTTCTGTTCACTATTCTAGGAGATAAACTTTCCAATGAGCTTGGGTTGGGGAAGGGATCCTAGACCTCATGGGCTCTTTGGAAGGTATAATACTTGGGAGACTAAATACTTGGAAGGAAATAATACTGTTCTTGACAGAGTAAAGATAGTTGCTTATCAATGAAAAATGATGCTGGTCACTTATCATCCATTGTTTTCTTGCTAAAGAAATGGATCTATTCCTTTCCCATTTAATGGTATGCATTCATATTCTCAAATTAAAAAATGATAGCAATATAGTAAGATTTCACCCATTGATAACATGGAACAATGAAGCATTCCTCAAGGTGTGCTCTGTGGGAATACGTGAGGTTAATAGATGTTTAAAGTAAAAAAAGGTTCTATGTTCAAAGTTTGGGAACTTTGGCTAAGCCAATGTACATTGCAACTCACCAAGAAGGAAGCTGCCGCGTGCGGTAATTGCCACGCTGATTTGGCCCCCTGGCCAAAGACCCGCTGGCCAAATTCTTCCTTTGATATGAAGTCAGACAGATCTGGGTTGGAATCGTGTGCCACTCTGGGCAAATCACATAACCTCTTTGAGCTCTGGTTCATCTGCAAGATGTGTTTAATAGCACATGTTGGATGGTTTTGTGGTGAATATCAATGAGATAATGCATATAAAACACCCAGCAGGGATATTGCATAAGAATAAATGTTAATTTAAAATTTATGCCTTTATCCTTAATTTTGTAGTTAGGGGTCTATAGCGAAACACCCACGTGCACCAGAGTAGGACATGGAAGAAACAGGTTCTGCTACTTCCTGACTGAGTAACCTTGGCAAACCTCTTAACCAAGAAAATTGTGTTTTCAATGTTTTCATCTTCAACAACAACAACAACAACTAAATCTACCATCTTTTGTGGAGCATTTGAGAATCAAGTTAGTTTTAAAACTCTTATGGAAATTCTCAAACATCATGCTGTTGCATCCACAAATTCTTCAGTGTGCATCATTAACTGATAAGGATGTCCATATCTATACCTAAGTTTACATCTCTCTACATTTGTACATATAGACCATGCTATGATTATACATAACAAAAATTAATAATAATTCATCAACACAGTGAAATGTTAGTCCACATTTCTTTTTCCCAGACTGTCTCAAAAGATGTCATTTTACATTTGATAGGATTGAATTGAGATTCAAACAAATTGCACACTCTGAATATGTTGTTATATCTTTTATGTTCACTTTAATTTTGTGACACTCTACCTTTCCTCTTCCCTCCAACCCATGCCACGGTTCTGTTAGAGAAAATAGGTCATTTCTCTGGAAAGTGTCTCACATCCTGGATTTTGCTGAATCCTTCATTGATGTACCTTTTAACTTGTTTTTCCAACCCCTATATTTTTGTAAACAACTAGTTAGATCTAGAGGTTCAGTTAGACACTGGAACAATTTTTTAGGGAAGATACTTCAAAGATGGTGCTATGTCCTCCTTGTTGTATCACATCACGAGGCATACTATCTAGTCACCCCCTTTTTAGATATCTTAAGATTCATCAGTGAATACAGATGGTGTCAACATGATCCTTTCATTGTAAATTCCCCATCAATCACTCAATAATAATTTCAACATTCATTTTTAATCATTTTAGTATTAGGTATAAAAGCAATCAGCGTAGATCATTTTTGCTGTAAGTGTAACAAGATGGCAACTGCCTCATTTTATCATTTCTTTTGCATTTATTAGCTATAATATTCATATAAAGAAGAACTTTCTTACATCAACTGTTTGGTTACCCTGGACCACAGGAGAGGAAGGATAAGCATTTCTCATGGTTTTACTTATTTAATGAATATCTGTTGGGCACCAGGAACGGTGTTAGGTGTTGGAGACACAACAGCAAACGTGTCTGCACGCTACTGGTAGGAAGCTTATACACCCAGTAATGCAGATGGGTAAATAATTCCCATATTGTGTGAGGTATTATAAAGTACACAGTTCTATGGGAGTCTTTCTGGGCTTGGCATTACTGGGTCTTGTATTATTGCTTTTAATCTATGTTATATAGTGTATTAATTTGTTAGGGCTGCCATAACAAAATCAAGGTGTTAGCAGGGTTTTGTTTTGTTTTTTTTTCTGAGACCTCTCTTCTTGGCTTGCAAACGGGCACCTTTTTGCTGTGTCCTCACGTGGTCTTCCCTCTGTAGCTATCTGCATCGTAATCTGTTCTTTTGAAAAACATTTATTTGTTTTATTTATTTATTTTGGCTGCGTTGGGTCTTTGTTGCTGCGTGCAGGCTTTCGCTAGTCGCGGCGAGCGGGGGCTACTCTTCGTTGCGGTGCACAGGCTTCTCGTTGCGGTGGCTTCTCTTGTTGCAGAGCGTGGGCTCTAGGCGCGTGGGCTTCAGTAGTTGTGGCTCGTGGGCTCTAGAGCGCAGGCTCAGTAGTTGTGGCACACGGGCTTAGTTGCTCTGTGGCATGTGGGATATTCCCGGACCAGGGCTCGAACCTGTGTCCCCTGCATTTACAGGTGGATTCCCAACCACTGCGCCACCAGGGGAGCCCTAATCTGTTCTTATGAGGACAATAATAATATTGGATTAGGATCCACCAATATGACCTCATTTAACCTTAAGTATATCTTTAAAGGGATTATCACCAGGTACAGTCATTCTGAGATACTGGTAATTCATTCAACATATGAATTTGGGGAGACACAGTTCAGCCCATAACATAATGTAAGGCTGAGGATTTAATGCCTTTTCTTTCTCACTAGCTGCAAGCTTCTTTAGGAAGTAAGGACCTTCTATTATACTTCATACATTCCCAACATAGTTCTAGTAAGAGGTTTCTAGAAAGTTAAGTCATAATAGAAAACATTCATTGAAAGCTTGTGTGAAAGACAGAATAATACAGCTATTGCTTCTTGAGCACTTACTGTGGATCAACACAGTTTATATGTGTTATCTTATTCTATCTTAAAAATGACCCTCAAATTTGGCTGTTGTTACTACCATCGTGACAGTTGCCACCTTTAAGGGAGAGGAACTTGAGAGGTAAGAGAGGTCACCTTGTCTGGGCTGCTGTAACAACTAAGTGTAGGATGCAGGATTTGAACCCACAGCTCATGGTTTTACCACAGTATTATGCTGCCTGTGATATTGAGGAAAGTGGTTTATAAATGGTCGCTCTCCATAAAAGGGTAGACGTTAATGCAGTTTGGTGGAAATGGCATGGACTCTAGGGTCAAAATGGCCTTTATTTAATTTTTAACTCCATCACTCCTCACTGTGTGGTCTTGGATTCCTAGTTCCTCTGAGCCACAGTTTCCCAACCTAGAAGATGGAAATAATGGTATGTGACCTGATGGCTTGTTGTGAGCATTTGAGAGGCTGTATATAAAGACCTCAGCACACTGTCTGAAATATCAGGTTCTAGATAAATGATAACTACTATTCCAGTCTCCTCACCATCCTTCACATGTTTTTATACTCAATGTTCTTTCTTATTCGATGCTAGATAGTTACAACAAAGGAATGAAGACACAGGGGGCTTAGTAACAGATTACATTATTACTGCTGACCTCAGAGAAACAGATCCGGTTTGTGGATTCATTTGTAAGCTCATCCCCACAATATGTATTTTGTGCCCATGGTGTGGGAGAAACTGGAAAAGGCCCTGTTTACAGGGGGCCTGACCTCAGAGGGCTTCACTTCTGAATGGGGATTGGTATAGATGTGTTTCTAGTAAGTTAAGTGCCAATGCTTTCCATTCATGTATTTGCCAAAGTGGCCCAAATGTAATACAATACATAAAATTATCACAAAAACATAAACTGAACAAGCCACCAGTGCCTTGCACTTCCTTTTAAATCCATCTTCAGTTAACAAAGTTGAGTGGATTTTCATATGAAGAAAATAAAAAATTTCATATATACATATATAAATATATATATGTATACTTTGTAGGATTACCCAGGAATATAATTTTCAACTTGTTATCTTTAGAAGGGATACTGAGAGCTTTGACTTCATTCGGAATTTGCATTTGCCTTAATTCTTTTTTTGAAACTCATTCAATTTTAACTAGATGCACACTCTTTCTGCTCCACTTGGAGGAAAAGCATAGTTTAAATATCTGTCAAGCCCGTCGTCGTCGCTACTCATAGAAATGTGCCTGATTGCGAGCCCCAAAATGCGATCTGCTGGGAGGAATGCCACACATGTCACCCAGTGGGTGTGCAATGGAAGCACATGTACAAATAGTGGAGCCCAGAATCTTCCCAGAAGTTTCCTGGTGCATTAATACTGGAGGGTTTGATTTGGAAATTTCCCATTCAGCCCTACTAAAGAGTTGGGGGCGGGGTGGGGAGAGAAAACCCACTTATCTTAAAGATTCATGATTCAAGCGCTTGATAGAATCTGCAGTTTCCATAGTGCTGGGCCCTAGATTTCCCTTTAATGTAATTAAGCCTCAAGATTTATGAATACAACAGGCCAGAACTTGATCCGTGTTCATTTTCAATTACTGCAGTGAAAGGGCTCTATCCAGATGTCTCTATTTACAGCGCTCAGGCAGGCTGGACTGGGGGCCGAGGGGGGAGGACCCACAAATTGTCACACTTGTTAATTCTTCACAGAGGATACTCAGCCGAGGTCCTGGCTTTGACCCTGTAACAAAAGGCTGGGGGCCCCCGGGGCAAGGGCATCAATGCTTCCAGGGACAACACGGTGACCCACGGGGGTCACTCCCTCTGCTCTGTAGGTATTTGTGTAATAATGGGGTCCATTCCTTATTTTTATTTTTGTTACAGTTCTGGGAGCATCCAAAGGAAAAGCCTGGCTCTGATGTGAAAGACAAACATATATAATGAGAACATCAAGTGTCCCCTGGCAACAGTAACCATGATAAAATGCTACAGGGGAAATACACAGTAGGCAGTGACCCACATAATAGGGCCTATTTTGGGGGCATTGTTTTATTTTTCTTTTGAAGGGTATTTTTTTTTTTTTAAATGTTCCCTGGTCTGCAATTTAGTTTTGTCAGGATTATTGGAACACAAGTGTCTTTTCTCTTGCTACAGTTACAGTCCTACTTGTTTTGGAGCCCGTTTTATAAGCACCAAATACCCACCTGCTAGCACAGCCTAAAATATTCCATTTTATTCCCTTTATTTTTGCTTGAAAAAATTTCTGTGCTTTCCATGACCATTCTACAGGTTTCTTAGGCGTGTGCTAAGTGCTTTCTTACACTAGTGTGGACGTTTGCATTGAGGTATCATTTTAAAAGGAAAATTCCACACAAAAGGCTTAGAAATAAGAGCCCAGCGGGAGACTCTGGACCTCGAATGAAATGTACTGCATCCAGTAAAAAGCCCCAAATCCTACCCCACACTTTTCCTCTGTGGCGTGTGTCTAGTCCATCATTTTATTTTCTCGACTCACAGACCAGAGTTGTTACCTTATGAACAAGAATGGATTGGGATATGGCTTTTGTTGAACAATAATTGGCTGTTATATTAACATGTGGCTCAGTAAAGTGGAATTGTTGGCCAATTCTCTACCATTTTCAGAAGGTTGTTTCTTGAAAGTACTGCAAATCTCCTCCTTGATTAGCCCCTTTAAATCAATTTTGGGTTTTTCTTTTTTGAGTCATGACCTTTACAGGCCTCAAATTCATTTCAGTCAATTTAAAGAGATTTGAATAGGACAAGGGATTGTTCAAAAATAGAGCTTTCACTCACACATATCCCATTCTTGCCCTTCAGAGCAACACCTCTTTTTTTCCTTTTTAATTTAAGAAATGATTTAATAATTCAACACCAAATCTAATCAAGGGCAGTACTTCATTATACATAAATTTCTCCCTCTGGCTCCGACGAATATTTCAGATACAAATGGCATCATTTCTGACCATCTTATTTTCTTTTTTGGAAGGCGAATGGACCAGGTGTATAGGGCCAGAGAATGGGACTGAAGGGTTTTGCGATTAGTCACTCCTCTGGAAGGCTTTTACCCTGACAGTTTCAGCAATTAATTTGTACCTTTTGCAGAAACACTGGTGTAGACTTCAGGCAGCCCTGCATCCTTCGGTTACTAGAGGGAATTAGAGCCAGGGGTATGTATTGGAACAGTTGTTTTGCAGCAGTGTTGAGACAGTGCTACTGTACCGGAATATTAGTTCCGTCAAGTTTTAGTTAGTTAGTTTTTCTGCTACTTCTGTCCGATAGATTGTGTTGGTATCAGTACACTTTATTTTCTAAAGTAGTTTTGAGTTTACATTTATTTGGTCTTAATCTTCTCATGCCTCTTTACTTCCCTTCTACATTCTCTCCCTCCCTTCTCTCTTTTTCTCATTTTTTAGTAGTCTCAGTGGATTTTTCCCCCCTGTGCTTCTATGTTTATGATGATAACAACCCTGCAAAATGTGTGTGTGTGTGTGATATATAATATTTCCTTTGGATTTAAAAAAGGCAGTATTACATAAAATATATATATAAAATTTTGTACAATTAATAATAATTATGGGAATTTTTGTTGCAGAAAACTCTGTGTACAAGTTCAGCTTTGTGGTGAGAACCCTCTGCGCAGGGCACGCTGGAGGGAATAGATGGTGGGTTCGGGTTCCAGGAAGCACAGCAAGGTGTCTCCCAAGGGTCCAGGAATGGAAGGAACCAAAGGCTGATTCCCAGCTCAGGTTCTCCGAAAATGTAAAGGCCAAGCTGGAGAAGCCAAGTTCAGTTAAATGAATGGACATAAACAGGCCCAAAGGACTGGCTGGCGTGTATACTAAGCAGAACTGGAGAATTTGGGAGTCCAGCCTGGAGGATTCTTGGCAGGGGCCATTTGGACTCTCCTGGGATCCTACAGTCTTCGATGGCGGGGTCCCCTGTCATCACTCTGCCTCTGGTCTATTTTAACCCACACAACCTCCAACCTGGGACCAAGGTGACCCTTCTAAAATGTATCTTTGCTTAAAACATTCTAACGTCTCCCTCTCCATTGCCTCCAGAATAAATTCCAAACGCCTTTACAGATGTGCGAGGTCCTTTGCCATCTAAACCCAGCTTCTCCAGCTTTTATCTGCCACTAAACTCCCTTTCTTCTCTCTGCTGCCATCTCTCTGAACTGCTCGTGGTTCTCTGAAGGTGCCATCATCTTTCTATCTGTTGTGTGTGCGGCCTTCCTGCCCATCCTCCATTCAGGGCCGAGTTTGGATGGCACTTTCTTGATATCCCAGGACTGGCTTGGACGGCCCTCCTCTAGTGTGGCTGTTTAGGACTCACCCGTTTAATTCTCTGTTTCACTGATGGGCTCAGAGAACCAGAAGCACATGTGGAAAGAACGCCAGAATTTTGTCACCAGTAGAGACAATATAAGGAAGCTGTACAATATGGCTACCAAAAAGAATCCCCCTTCCCCACCCAGTGACAGAGACAACAAAAAACTTAATGGACTGTTGCATATAAAAAATAAGCTTTTAGGGCTTCCCTGGTGGCGCAGTGGTTGGCGGTCCGCCTGCCAATGCAGGGGACACGGGTTCGTGCCCCGGTCCGGGAAGATCCCACATACCGCGGAGCGGCTGGGCCCGTGAGCCATGGCCGCTGAGCCTGCGCGTCCGGAGCCTGTGCTCCGCAACGGGAGAGGCCACAGCAGTGAGAGGCCCGCGTACCGCAAAAAAAAAAAAAAGCTTTTAAAAACCGTTTTCGTGCACTCTGCTTAGCAATTGTCTACAAATTGTTAGTTTTTACTGCAGTAAATACGCTGGTCTGTGCCAGACCTTCTTGCTGTATCCAGGTAGCTGCTTGCAATCTGCTGCTTCTTGGAAATCAGGTTATCTTGGTAGCATTGTGATATAAGAGTCTGTAGGCTTTAAATGAAGACTGCACACTTCTAAGAGGAGCACATGGCTGCCGGTATCAGGCTTTTCCTGTCCTTGTTTTGATATCTCAGAGGCCTGTGTCTAGATGTTGATGGATCCAGAAACCTGAATTTTTCAGAGGTGAAGATTATTGTATTGAGAAAATATTTTCCCAGTTAGTGAAAGGAGGATTTGATTAGGTAGTACTCTAGAAATAGATCTGGGTTGAGATTAATTTAAATACCATTCCCATAATAGCTATAGAAATAAACAGCTATTCTAAATAGCTCTTGGCTGTAGGGCAGAGTCCCAAAGTTATCTTTAAAAAATGTCTTTGTGAACAGAGTTGGATTAGACTAGATTCGGAGTTCAATTGATGTTCTTTCCCAGAAATTTTTTACTGTCAACTCACTGTATTATTACTGTTTTTCTACTTGAATCTCATGTAATAAGATACACCATTAGTTCGTTCATCCAACCGTTGAATCATGCATCCATTTATCCACTTATGTATTCATTCCTCATCTTCCCATCCACCCATCAATCCAACCGTTTCTTCTCCCGCCTGTTTCTGCATCCATGCATTTATCGACCCAGTAAAACTTCTGTAAGCATCTACCCAGGATAAGGCATTCTTAGTTACTGAGGAGATTCAAAAATTAGCAAGACAGTCTCTCTTCTCAAAGCGCGTCAATGTTAATGCCCTCTTAAAGCTTTAAAATTGAGACCCAGATACAGGTAAGGAGAGGAGAGCACCAAGGAAGAAGACAGAGTGTGATGCTGCCACGCAGCTGGGAGAGTGTGAAGCACGGTGGGGACCCTGAGGTTTGTGTAAGGGAAGCTGAGTGTGTCCAGGGGCGAGTGGTGGCCGTGGCTGGAAAGGCGGTTTGGATAAAGGGGCAGAAGGTCTTAAATACCAAACAAAGGAGTGTGGAGAACCTTGGGTGATTTCTGAGCAGGGAAAATAACATGAAGGTTAACTATTCTTTAGGAAGATCAATCCAGGTCAATTTGGGAGATGGATTGGAGGAGAGGGATAAGAGGGAGATAAGAGACAGAGAGACCGGTTAGTGCTTCAAGATAATTAGGTTTACTCTGATTTGGGTCGCTGGCAGCACATGGACTGTGCCACAGTTAAGTTAGGGGACTTTCCCATTATAAGTACTCAGGTACTGGTCATATTTCAGGGATACAAGAGAGAAGCCTACGGGAAGAAAATTTACTCTTTTTGGCTTATGTTCAATGTTGACTTTCTCCTGAATGTTCCGGAGGGTGATTTGTACGTTGAAAAGAGCTGTTCTTGATCTGGAACATTAAGGTAGCTTTTGTTGTAGTAACATATGAAGGCTTAGGGGAAAGATACAATTATCAAAGTCCAAGCTTGAGAGTGGGGGAAAGAGAGGCCCCTTCTCTTAGTAAAATAGCATCAACATTAGAAACCAACCCTTTGTCCTACACATACTGGTTGTGATATCTTTTGTGTAACTACTGTGAAAACAAATATTTGACTCATTAGTGATGTAGCTTGCTTTGAAACCAATGCTTGGGATATGGAAGGCTAAAACAGAGGTGAAGAATTCTAATTCAGTTCTCAAGGTCACCAATTTCAAAGAAAACAAAGTCAGAATCATGCAAAGTATGGAACAGTAGATTCTTTTCTACAGGGTAGATAGAGTGTTTGTAAAGTTGTTACTTAAGGGCCAAAATATCTTTGCTCTCTCTGAAGCAGACTCTGTTTCAGCTGCCTGCATACAGTAGTAAACAGGGCACAGATATGAATACATGCCCTTCTTTTTCGGGAGTGGGCTGCTGTAATGCTTTCTTCAGTTTCAAGAGAATGTCTTTTCCCTACCAATTTATCATTCCTGCAGAGCCTTGTTAAAAAGCAAACAACCAACCTAAAACTTCATTGCAGAAATATTCTCTGGCTACCCCTGGGTTTCCAGCCTCCCGAGAAAATGTGCCTGTTTCCCCAGTATGTTTAGCTGGGCCCGTTGCTGCATGCAGCCAACACCTCCCTGTCTTCCATAATGCAGTAAACCTTTTGGTTCAGAGGATGCTGTCAGATTCTGAGGGCTTCAGCTCTTCAGATCAACTGAAAAGCTCCGGGAGTTGAGACTCTTTTTTTCTACCTTTCTTCTATATCAACTTCTGTATTATTTTATATAAATGTGCATACCCCTGTTGAATAACATATACTTTAATTATAATAAAGACAAACAACCGAAAGGACACCCCACCACATGTGTGCACGCACACTCAGTTGCAAAAAGGCCATTAAGAAACACTTTGAGACAAAGGCAAAGGGGCCTCAGTCATCACTGCTAGATCATGTGGACCCCTCTCAGAAGGCAGAAACTTGCAGAAGAAGGCAGAGGGGTTTTCTCTTCTTGGAAACAGGGAAAAATGAATAAAATTCGGCACTTTCTCAGCGTAGCAGCTGCGCCTGTCTCCACAAGAAAACACCATCCAGCAATCCGTGAATTCATGTTAAATAATTGCTCTTCATGTAAGGTGACTATTGTGTTCTGTCCCTCATTATGAATATCTTGCAGTCTGATTTTCAGCACATTGAATTCTGTTCAAAACCAAATGAAACTCCGAAAGCATATGTTACTGTAAAGCCTGAGTCACAGACTGTCGTGATATTTTGCAGGGTATTCAGCAGCCGTCTGAAAAATGAAAGAGCAAAGAGCTACATGTACTAAACGCTTATCACGTGGCAGAGGCTGTATTAACTGATTTGTGGACCGGCGTTCAAGGAGTGAACACCGTAACGTGTTTGTATTATAATACTGTTTGGTTATTGCTGTTTAGTGGAGGTATAATAATCTTAGTGTTTATTTGAAAGGCTGTTCAGTAAGAAAGGACCCACTGTTCAACGTATTCTCATTTTGATTCCAAAATCTGACATTTCACTTGTGTTGATTCGAAGGTTAAAACTTTGGACCCGGTGAAAATGTTAGCAGGATGAGTTCCAGAACATATGCTTAATGCTGGGCTATCAGATGGTGTTGTGTTGCCTTGGTAACCAGTCCAGAGGTGGCACCTGTGTGTGTGTGGAGTCTACTTAATTACGTCTACAAACTCAGAGCACTGGAGTTAGTTGCCAGTGATCACTGCATCCGTCACTCAGCCCGTTACCAGGGAAACAGTACTGGGCTCCTTATGACTTATATTTAGAGTGGTAATGAGGTGTGAAATTCAAGTAATCAGTTTTAAGTCTCTCTCTCTCTCTCTCTAATTGTCCATGTTACAAATTTTCTTTCAGTGGTTTTACTTTTGGATAATAATTATATTTTATAATACCCAATGATACCATATCCAATGGAAATAGAGAGTTCTGGAAAGTGTAGGTTGTTATAGTTTTGCATAATAAAATTGACAGGAAGTCCTCCTTGATCATTACTTCTTTGAAAACTTTTGCATATTAAGAAAGGTTAATAGGGTTAAATATATAACCCTGTTAGAATGGTGTTATTACAATAAAAGATTAATGGGGTTTTTTAGATATATATAGAGCAAATTAAATAGTAGCTTGTTAGCTTGATACAATGGATAAAGCTGACAAGTGAATCTGCAGGTGTGCATTGTGCTAGAAGGGATGGGAGAGGATGGAAACCACTGCAGCATAGTCTTTTTTTCTTTACTCCTGTTCTGAAGGGAGTAAAAAGTACTATTTTACTATCAGAAGAATAGTAAAAGTTATTGGACCATATTTGGAGGCATTTGGGGGACAGATCTTAATTCAAATCCCCCTTGTTTAGTAGCTGAGGTGCTTGGGGCTGTCATTTAGTCTTCCGGGCAGTTTTCTAATCTGAATGGAGACCATACAACCTCTCTCCAGAGCTGTTGTGATGTGCTCAGTAACTGCTGACGCTTCTTCCTCCTGACCCTTGTGCTTGCTTAACTTTCAAGAGAGTGAATGGACCTAAACTTACAGCGTCTTCCTCCTTTAACCTGATTTGCTGATCTGAAAGTACACAGGTCAGGTTTCTCTGATCCCCAAGACTGGAATCACTCCAGAAATAACTCCTGTGTTCTCACCTGCCCCAATCTCCCAGCTGTTCTTGCTGGAACAAAGTTACCGTCCCAAGTGTCCTTCTTCTAGCTCTGTCCTAGGCACTACTCAGAGCAACGGTGGCCAGTATGGACACATGTTCCCCATCCACCCTGAGACACGTGCTCTTTCCCATGAAACCTGGAAGGTTTCAGCGTCCTCCTTAATGTCACGTCCAGGTAGCCACTACCAATGGATCTGAGTTGGTGTCCAAGTTGAAGCTTTAAGTTGAAGCCAGTTCTCTGTCCTGACCTAACAGCCCTACAAGAAGAAAATTTACAGCACACAAATTTGAACACAAAGATCTTGACTCAAAGATGATCACACAAATATTTTTACCTTCCTTTCTACACTAGCACAGAGAGATTAAATGTTACTCAAGATCTTAAATTGGTTTCAGAACCAGGACTAAAATTTGGGGCTCTTGACCTCAAAATTAAGGCTCCTTTTAGTTTAGGTTTTCGATTTTTTGCTTATGAAAGAGTTGTCTCCCTGGAAACGGGTGGCTGCAGGAAACAGTGAGTTGGAAGTCTTCATGGAATTATCCAACTACAGACTGTATGACAGTGGGGTGAGGGTGTTATGAGGACATGCAAACATCAACTGGGATGTTGGATTACATCATCTTTAAGATGTCTTCTGGGCCCCTGATTCTGAGATTCTCCTTACAATGTCACTCAAGAATGCAATTTCCTAAACATCACATGTCTCAGGAAGTAAGTTCCATGTCTGGGGCTCATTTGTAATTAGACATTCAAGACCCTAAATGACATTTCGGTCAATTAAGTTTTGTCTGGTTTCATAAAACACATTTAGTGCTTCTGACCATGTCAGTACATTTGCTCATTATAAGGTTATTAGTAGACTTGTGGAAATTATGAAATTTGGAGAATAAGGATCACTACATAAATACCTAATGTTTTACAAAGTCAAGGCACTCCTAAATGCATGACCAGATATCGTGTCTATTTTTTTTTTCGGTAGGAAAGAAATCTTATTCATCTGAATATCCTTTTTAAAAAGGATCTATAAGAAAGTTGACAGTTTAAGATAATTCTACAGTACGAAATTTCAACAGTGCACATCTGTCCACTTCTGACAACAATGCATGTTAAGTAGATTTTCAGGTTTTCTTTTTTTTTTATGGGTATCAAAGTGATGTTCTTATTGAACCTTAAAAGCCATAGTAAGCCTCTCTTGTCTCCTACCTTCCCCTTCAGCGCTGTAAATCTAACTTCTGCCTGTCCTATTGTTCAGAAAAAAGCAGACATATTGTGCTGATTGCTATTAAATTAAAGCAGAAAGGGAGAGACACAAATGTGGAAGGCCATCTTACCAGCAGGGATACCACTATCTTTTATTTTGCATTTTGGGAGGGTCAGAAAGTCATGACAGGCATCTGACCTCTGATAACCTCTTTGGTGCTTCTATGTGCAGTTTTGGGGGGAAGAACTTAATTAAATACAATTGAATTTCCCTGCTAACATTGCCACTGAAAGGACTCCTTTTAGATGGCTTGGTGTTTGCTGGTGAGGAACAAACAAAGATGCTTCTTTTGTTCCTTAAAGAAAAGTTAGCATATGTTAGTTAAGGATTTGTGATTTCTTTTGACTAGACTGGCAGGTTCCTAAAAATTCAATGAGCCTTCTGAAATGGTACCCACAATAAAAGATGAAACATATGACTAACTAAAACCCTAACTTTTCTTATTCCTGATAGTTATTGTTAAGGCTAATATTTTTAAGAGTCTACTATATTTATTTGTACTCAAATAAAGATTATGATCATAGATTTATAATGAGGCTACTAATATTTGGCCACACAATGTATAAGTTGTCCATCTCCTGGATTCTCCAGTCACCAGAGGAAGGGAACTGGAAGCAGATGAATTTTTAGTGCTATATGTTAGGAAACTGTTACAACAGGTGTTGATGAAGGATACACAATTTTTGGTTATGAGCAGTTTATTATTATGCATATTAATTGTTGAATAAGAAGCTTGTCTGCAAGTTATACTTTAATAAAAATCAATAATTACATAAACGTGGGTTAGAAATCCATTTTCCCATTGTTATTCTTGGGCTTCTGAAATCAGCAGCTAACCATTAGAAACGGAGGAATCAATTTTATAATTATGACATATGGAAAGAATAGGTTATTTTATTCAAGTTTGAGTCTTAGTGTTTATTTTAGGAGAATTAGGTTTACGTCTTCTTACATTCAAAGAATCTTTTAATCCTGAGATGATTTTTTTTTCCTTGAAGAGAGGATTAGAATAAGGAATTGATGCTTTTGAATTTAAAGTTGACTATTGTGTGTTAAGCCTGCTTCCTCACCTCCACGCCCCTTCCTCTATTTCTAAGCTTTCCCAGGTCTCTCTAATTATTTAGGGGGGAAAGTCAACACTTGACCCTGCTACCCTGTCTGGTTTCTGTCTCATCTCTTGTTTTCTATTCACGGTTAAACTTCTAAGAGTAGTGTGTACTGCACTTACACGGCTCTTGCGTCTGCTTCACTATCTTTCTGGAATCTAGTTTTTATGTTCAGCCCTGGGCCACGTACTGTGTATCCCAGCTGAAGACGCCAACATCAGGGCCACCATATAAGGGCTAGAAGGGTGTACCCGACACAAGGGCTCCAGGCCAAGGGGATAAGTGGAGGCTGAAATTCAGGCCCATTTGCTGGTGAAACCAAGTACTGTCTTGGGGCTGTGTCTGTCCAGAGGGGGGCGGTTTTGTTTTGTTTTGTTTTGTTTTGTTTTGTTTTGTACTTTGCCCGAAGGCTCCATAGGGCTAGCTGTGGCTTTGTCAACAGTTTCCTTGGTCCAATCTCAGCCTTTGCTGCCTGATCTTATTCTTCAAAATCTAGACCTTTTAAAAGATAATAAATAAGCATGTGGTCAGGAGGGAAATCATTCATTTTTTAAGGGTCCGCAGTTCTTTACCAACCAATGTCAGCCCAAGGCAGTTAAATTCTTAAATTACCATGCGATTGGGATGAATTGTGTTTTCTGTTTATTGAGCAAAATGCTAATTGAGGGAAGGAAAATTCAAGGCTGGAATCCTTATGGAAAATGTAATGTCAACCTCTCACCAGATCACTGGCTGCCTCATACCCCACAGCCCAGCCACACTGAAACACTCATACAAGAGACCCCAGAACATAGTGAACTAACACAGGCTTGGCTACTAGGTAGGTTCATGTTGGAATCTCAGCTCCACCGCTTCCTTAGTGATTTTGCCTTGAGCTGTCACTAAATTCCCTGGGCTTCAGATTTCTCATCTACAAAATCAAGATAAAAATAGTCTCACCTCTCTGTAGTCCTTTGGTGGAGAAATTGTTGTCGAACCCAAGTTTGTGTGCCTGACACACAGTGAGGCCCAACAAACCCAAGGGTCAAGATTTTGCAGTGGAGAAAGGTTTATTGCAGGGCCAAGCAAGGAGAATGGGGTAGCTCATGCTCAAAAGACCTGAACTCTCCGATGGTTTTCAGGGAAGTTTTTATGGGCAAAATCTGTGGGGAGGTCTGCAGGATATATGACCTTCCTCTGATTGCTTGGTGGGGAGGTAACAGGGTGGTGTTCCAGGGATCTCAATCATCAGCCTTCTGTTTCCACCCAGTCTGAGTTTCCCGTGTTAGTTCCCATCCTCCACCTGGGTGGGGGCCTTAGTTCCTGTAGATGGCTCAGAGATGTGTATCGGATTGTTATGTAAATCCCTTGAGGAGGAACCAGGACCCTGCCCCGTGGCTGCACTACTGTTTCTTGATGGCTTTTCTTTGTTTATGCATTCCCTCACTCCTCTAATTAGTAACTTTTTGAATCTGCCCTTTGGAACTCAGGGAAGGTCTAGGAAGCTGAAATCTTTTTCCTACAGACAAGAAACGGGGGGACACAGAAAGGCTTTTGTATCCAGGAGGGCCCCATAAGGTTCTGCTCAGTTTCATATTCAGGGAGTTATTGTAGGGACACACTTGCTATTTTATTTGGGGTCAGAATGCTCTCCTGGTGTAGACATTTTTCCATGCTGATCCTCTGCTAAGGACATTCTTACTTCCTCTTCTTCAGGTAGATAATTTTTTGCTCCTGCTTCAGTATTCAGCTCAGCTGACATCTCTTCCAAGAAGTGTTTCCTGATAACTTTTAACTTGTTTAAACATTCTTCTCTTTAGCTCTGGGTCAGGAGCTCCCCCGGTACCCTATGCATCCTTTTATCATAGCTCTTATCCTGCTGTGTGGTAACCCTGTTGGGGGAGCACCATGGAGATTACGACTCGTTTATTTTTACATCCTCAGTACCTCACATAGCGCATGGCATATCAGTAATTATTTGGTAAACTGAATTGTCTGGATGTCAGCAACTGGAGAAGTGGACCAAAAAGCTATGGCAGCTGGGAGCTGTGTATTAAGGAGGAGTGGTGACTAAACCACTTAACTTGTGTCTTTCATTTCTAATGGGTACTCATTCTTTTAGTGCTTAATTTCTGGTCCATCACACTTTCCAGGTTTCTTGGAGAGGAACTGATCTATTTCCAAGGCTTCAGTTACCTCTAGTCCTGATCTAACAACCTTTTAAAACCAGCTACCTGCTACAGTGATCAGTACATAACTACCTTGCTGTATGGAAATCAGTGTTGCCTGGGAGCTTGTTATATTGATGTAAAAGCAGAATCTCAGGCCCACTATGGACCTTCTGCATCAGGATCTGCATTTTAACTAGTTTCTTAGGTGATTCGAATGCACTATAAAATGTAAGAAGCACTGGATTAGTAGTAGGCGCCTTAAGAATAGTGTATATTCCCTGAATTTCCTGATACATTTCTTTATGAAGACTTAGGAAATGGTATTGGGACTGTTGCAAAGAGAATGAAATATTGATGAAGTCTTGGTCAAAATCAGGAAGTAATTTTCTGACCAAGAAAATCTCAAATGAAACACTCCCTATTAGGTTAGAACTAGGTAGATGGTCTAAATGTTTCAAATGGTTGTAAACAAGTGAGAAATGAGTTTTTCAGTTTAATGTCTTGATCCTCTGCCTGGAAATAAAATGTTTATCTTTTTAAAGCGAGGCCACATGTCTTGAAAGAAATGCACACACCCCGTCAGGGCAAACACATTTTAAAAAAAATTTGGTAGCAGTTAAATGACCTATGTAAGGATTTCAGACGCTATCTCCTGGTTTTCGTTTTCTGTTCCAATCCGGAGGCAAAACAAGTATTTGTTTTTACCATAGTGGATACCCAAGCACTTTGCAAATGTTTCCACAAAGCCATCTGCCCGTTAAGGATCCCCCTGGGAACCATTCTTTTGGTTACCAACCCTCAAGCGCCTGTAGCCCCTATTTGCAAAGTATTTGTCAGATGGGGAGGGCTCAGAATCTTCAGCTTTTTTTTTTTTTTTTTTTGTGGTACGCAGGCCTCTCACTGCTGTGGCCTCTCCGGTTGCGGTTGCGGAGCACAGGCTCCGGACGCGCAGGCGCAGCGGCCATGGCTCACGGGCCCAGCTGCTCTGCGGCATGCGGGATCTTCTTGGACCGGGGCACGAACCCATGTCCCCTGCATTGGCAGGCAGACTCTCAACCACTGCGCCACCAGGGAAGCCCTTCAGCTCTTTTTGAGGAGGATGCTCAACACCCCTATTAGGAAAACTTTGTCCCCTGCTCAGACCTTCGGGTTCATCTGAAGTCTCTAGTACAACCATCCTATTACAACCCGAGGAAAGCAAAAAAATAAATAAGTACACCCAACCAGCACCTCTGTAATATCTCTTGTATGACTATTGTAGGATCGAAAATTCTGAAAATATGCAACTCTTGTTTTGAATTGTGAATGTATTTTTGGAGCAAAGTTTCTGTTTATGAATGCTGGGACCACATGGAATTTTGTGTCTCCCTTCTGCTCTCTAACCAGTTCCAGGATGGTTTTTCCCTGGGGATCACCTTTATTTTCCCTACCACCGCCCTTCTCTCCCCCTTTTTAAAAGTAGCCCCTAAATGCATTTAATGGCTGACCTTTCATGCCATGTGCTAACTCGAGTAAAAAAGCTATAGTCAAGCACTGTTTTGGAAACTCAAGTTACAGAATTGCGAGTGACAGAGACCTGGTAACTACATACTGAGATGCAGGGGCTGGCCAAGGACCTGACTGAGGATTCAGTTTTTCTGCTTCACACATCTAATAGGTAGTTCAAGAATGTAGAGTCTGTGTGCCTGTGCATGTGTGTGCATGCCCACGTGCACAGACAGAACAAAAACTTGAACTCTCTGCCACAGGCCACCTGTTTTCACACCATTGTGGTTACAAAAGGGTTTTTTTTTTCATTCTTTCTTTTTTTAATTAGCTAAGTTGTCCTATTTTTTCAGTAACTTGCCTCTTCTCTAACATATGGGCTGTAACCGTATTTCTTTTCATTAGACCTGGGCCTTATTTATCATTTACACCATACTTTTGCCTTTCTCTTTCATTTTGAAAGAAAGAGAGGTTCTTCTATTATTTTAGAGCAAAGCACCTCTGGTTTATGTGGCGACTCTTGTGGCTTTCTAAATGCACTTGATTTAGCTTTCAATGTGTAATTACTGCCAAACAAGTTAATTGCTTTATAAGTGTCCAAAATTCCCTGGTTTAATTTTGCTTTCATTTACCAACCTTCATTATACATCCACTCTTCAACATAAACACAAATGATTGTTAATGAATGCCTAATGCCATATTCATTAGAAAATCAGGTTAATGACTGGCAATGAATATCCCAGTTACTTTATTCTTTCAAGCCTTTTTTTTTTTTTTTTTTTTTTGATTACAATAGCTTTTTTGTTTACCAAAAAATGCTACCTGCATTCTAGGCTTGCTTAAAAGTTCAAGATGGAGCTTTTCTAAGGTATCAGATAACCCCATCCCTGATTCTTCTTTCTTCTTGCAGCTGCCTTTACCCTTTGGAAAGAGTCTACTATTAGAATGAAACAGAATGCACAAGATTTCCTCAGACTGTTGGCTACCATGATGGCTTATTGTTTGGAGAGCAGAAATCTCAGGACTGCTGTGTACATATGTTCAGGTGGTGCACTGAACAACCTCAGGGGGGCATTGTTTGCATTGCACACTCTGTGAATGATAGCACTCAGTTGTTCCGTCTGCAACCTGCAGAGCTCTGAGCAGTGGTGCTGAGAACTCTCCATTGATTTAAGAAACATGTCAGAGCAGTGTGGTTTGGGACAGCGTTCAGTGCTTGGTGCTGACCACCCTGGGCAAGGGTTACCTGCTCAGAACAAAAGCAGATGTGTGAAGCAATATGGAGGAGGACTAAGATGCCTGTTATGGAACTGGGCCTGACTCTCCATCTGATGATTCTTGCTTTGTGAATGAGATTCCTTTTCCTCCCTGAAGACATGGGGTTGCTTTCTCAGTCAAACCTGAGAGTTGGACTTGGAAGACCACGTGGGCTCATACCTGAATATAGGATTATGGAGTGGACCTGGGAGTCCAGACTGTGAAATGTGATCGCTGGCTTGTCACTGCATGTTTGCGTGGTCTTGAGCATTTTCCTCATCTATTCAGTGAGAATGTTGGTGATTTAGGATCCCTTTCAATTCTTATACTCTGTGACTCCTTTTAGGATCATGGGAGAATCCACCTGTATTCTTTAAACACACTGATTGGAGGCTTACCTAGTACCCCGGTACAAAGTTGATGTCAGGGATCAGGTAGCTCCAATCCCTGATTCTTCCTTTACTTTGTAAAATTAGATTCTTCCTTTACTGTGTAAAAGACACATTTCCTGACCTCACGGGAAGACGGACGAGTGTGGCTCACATGTGCGCAGCTGTACCTGCCAGTGTGGTATGTTTACAGTACCACTCAATTTCAGTGCTATGAAAGCTTTTTAGGCCCCTCCCCCCAGTGGTTTCTTCCAGTCATTTTACCTTTCTTCTTCCACCTGGAACATCCTTCTACTTCTCTTGTCATATTCCTTCAGTCTTGGTACTTTGATCTCAGAGATGCCACTGTCTCTTCTTCCAGTTTTGTCCCAGTCTCTGTAATCCACGCTCCTTGGCTCCCCAGATGCCTGGATCCCATGTATCTCTCCTTTATAACATTTAGTATCATTGCAAATTTGCCTTTATTTGTGTGATTCTCTGTTGACTGTCTCCTGCTTTGGACTCTAATCACCTGGAGGAGAGGAAGTGGTGGGCTCACCATTGGTTTCTTCGGTATGTAGATATATGCTTATGACCTGGTCATAGCTCTCTTGGGGTCCCTCCTTCTTGACACCAGGCTATCCAGGCCAATAAAAGGCTGAGGCACTATATTAGCAAATGTTGACCAACAAAAAGTCAAGGACCTTGAGGACTGTCAACAAACAAACAAACAAAAAGCATCAAATTGAAAAGTAGAAATATGAAAATAAATCCTGATACGGCCTTTTTAAGGTTTGGTATTTTAAGTAAAATTACAAGGCTCCAGGCTTCCCTGGTGGCGCAGTGGTTGAGAGTCTGCCTGCCGATGCAGGGGACGCGGGTTCGTGCCCTGGTCCCGGAAGATCCCACATGCCGTGGAGCGGCTGGGCCCGTGAGCCATGGCCGCTGAGCCTGTGCGTCCGGAGCCTGTGCTCCACAACGGGAGAGGCCACAACAGTGAGAGGCCCGCGTACTGCAAAAAAAAAAAAAAAAATTACAAGGCTCCCTACCATTGTCATATCCTCAAGGGTGCCTTTCCTGACCTCCCCGAATGAACCTACTGTATCTATTGTATATTTGTTTCAGTCAGGTTTCTGCTATGATAATTCTGCATAACAATTCCAAAATCAGTAGCGTTTCATCAGCAGCATCCAGTTTTTATTCATGTTTGCAGATCTGTGAGTTGGCTAAGGCTCTGCTAGCCTCAGCTGGGATTGGCTTGAGGCTGTGGGTTAGGTTTGAATCTATTACATTTGTCTCCTCCTATCTGGGACCAGTAGCTGCCTGGGGCAATTTTTTGTTTTGTTTTGTTTTCTTACTAAAACAGAAATGCAAGAGGCCAAGCCAAACCCTGCGTGTACATTTAAAACCTCTGCTCATGTCAAGCTTGTGAACATGTCATTGGCCAAAGCAAGTCATGGGGACTGGCTCAGCATCAGTGGGACAAGGAAGCATATTTCCTTTACTCAAGTGGGAGGTACTTCAAAGTCACATGGCAGAGGGTGTAAATGTTTAATTCCATCTCATCCTAATACATCACAGTGTTCTTAAAATTCTTTATCTCTCTCATTCATAACATTTGTCACAGTTGAAATTTTACATTTATTTGTATAATTCTGTAGTTACTATCCAAGTCTTCCTCTGGACTCTTGATGGTAGGAATTGTATCTGTCTGGCCTCACCATTGTTCCCCTAGAACCCTGGACAGCATAATGGACAATATCAGGCACTCAGTGACTGAACAGCCATTGTTTGAATTTGTTTTATTGAAGAATAATTGATTTACAGTATTAATTTCAGGTATACAGCATAAGGATTCAATATCTTTACAGATTATACTCCACTGAAAGTTATTACAAGATAATGGCTGTAATTCCCTGTGCTATATCCCTGTTGCTTATCTATTTCATACATAGTAGTTTGTATCCCTTAATCCTATACCCCTAATTTGCCCCTCTCCCATCCCTCTCTCGGTCGGTAACCACTAGTTTTCTATATCTATGGGTCTGTTTCTGTTTTACATATATTTTCATTTGTATTATTTTTTAGACTCTACATATAAGTAATGTATAGTATTTGTCTTTCTCTGTCTGACTTATTTCACTAAGCATAATATTCTCTAGGTGTATCCACATTGCTGCAGATGGCAGAATTTCATTCTTTTTCATGGCTGAGTAATATTCCTTAAAAAAGAATAGCTTCTGATCTGCCCTCAGATCAACTCAGGAATGGAAATATATCTTTGTGAGAATTATTGGAGTGATTCTAAATGCCTTGTTTCAAATCTTTCAGAAATCCTCCTGCTGTATTTCCATTGTGAGAAGTGCAACCCTCTGGGAGAGCAGGATATCTCATGCAAACGTGAGTAAGTGGAGTGCTCTTGTGCAGGGCTGTGTCCATTGTGTCATCATTTGGGGTTCAGTTGCTTGATACATAAGATTTGTTCCTTCATTAAAAAATGTATAACTGGTGAAAGATTTATTTTTTAGATTTCAAAATAAGGAGAATGCTAAAAGACATTTCCCATAGAACTTTGGATCCCTGTTTGAGAATCATTCTACCCCTTTCTCCTTTACACACAGATATGTACACTGAGAAAAAACGGTATCACTAATCTGATGAGCAAGTATAGAAAGGCAGTGTTTATATGTGGTACAGCATACAGGAAAGAGGGCAATGATTTCACCTTAGCATAATCAATAAGAAGAAACAACTGAGTTCATCAAGAAAAAGGCTGACGTGTGAGTAGAATTCTTCCCCAGCCCACCTTGTACTCACTGGTTGCTAATGATCCACTCTTGGGGAGAGCAGAAGTGAATGTTTATCCTGCAGTGTGCATATGCATGTCTGTAAACGGCTGTGATGTGCACATGGAGATGGTCGCCATGGCTGGCCTGTCCAGTTGTCATGGAGCTGTGGTAGCTTTCCAGGTTTAGTCCCACCAGAGCTTGTTTACAAAAGCAGGATTGGGAAAAAAAGAACCTTTCGACCAACACCGAAATTTACATCCTAAGGGCTCTAATTGCCTTCATTTCCTTCCTATTTACCATGAAGAGAATGGCAATGTCCTTTAGAGAGGACCAGAGAGCTCAGTGACACTGATGAAATCAGAAAGTCCCAAGCCCATGGGGAGGGGGCGATTCTAGTGTTATCTTCCATAGTCTCTACTTTCCAAAACTTGTGGGCAAAATTGCTCCAAGTTACTGCTTGCTGAAAAGAAGCATATGGTGACTGGAAATAGAATTCAAGAGTAGAAATCAAGAGATGTAGAAAATCACACGTTAAGGTGAAAGAAAAAGGCCAACTGTGGGAAGATGCAAAACATGACCTGGTTGAAAAATGTGACCTGGTTTTCTATAGCGCTAAAACCCAGAAATATAGCTAAATAAGGCATCTACAAGATGCTGTTTCATTAGTTATTTTTCCATTTGGACTTGGAGTAATTGATTTCTTAAGAATCCTCGCAATTAACGGATTCCATGACTCCCAGCATGGACTTTGTTGTGGAGAAAATGGACTCCAGTGAAGTACCCTTATTGCTACCACTCCACCATTCATACACAGGCCCTGAGAGGTCAAGGCTTCATGAGAGGGGACCACAGGTCCACTCACTTGGCAAAGAGTGAAGCAGGTGACAGTGAGAACCGTATGTTGCTAATTAGCTTATGCCACAGCCATACAGTGCCTCTCAGGCTCACAGACAGGTGCCACCTGGGTACCACCTGCCACTCCTTTCCTCAAGGTGAGGACCGGGAAGCAAGTGCAGTCCTCTGTGAACTCAGGGGCTTGGCATCAGCTGGATCCTCTTTCAAATTGTTTTATCCCTTCCCTTTTCTTGTTTCCCCCTTTCTGCTCCTTTTCTTTCTCTTTCTCTGTGTGTTTGTGTGACTTTGGAGGAATTATAGAAGTGGGACTAAAAAATTTTAAGATGTATGTCTTTAAAAGACTTTCCTGGGCTTCCCTGGTGGTGCAGTGGTTGAGAGTCCGCCTGCCGATGCAGGGGACACGGGTTCGTGCCCCGGTCCGGGAAGATCCCACATAGTGCGGAGTGGCTGGGCCAGTGAGCCATGGCCACTGGGCCTGCGCGTCCGGAGCTTGTGCTCTGCAACGGGAGAGGGCACAACAGTGAGAGGCCCGCGTACCGCCAAAAAAAAAAAAAAAGACCTTCCTATTAGTTGTCATCGTTTATAGTAGATTGACTACTGTATACTTTATTACATAGTATATATTATACATTGTATATTATGCATGGTACATTGTATATTATATAGAACGTATTTTATATAACACGTTAGACATCATATATAATATACTACCATATATAATACCTCAAATAACTATATGGTGTGTGTGTTCCAGTATTATACATGATATATTGTATTTGCTGACACCACACCATATATGCTATGACTAGGTTCATAGCAGTTGGAAATGGAGCTGATAAGACACTGTAATGGATTGGATATGGGGTATGGAGAAAAGTGTAATCAAGAAGGACCTTTGGGTTTTTGGCCCAAAAACCTGGGGTGGAAGATGGTGCAGGTGGTGGGGATTTTGGGAATAGATGTTTGGTAGTGATTGATCATCAGTAGTTGTGTTCAGAGAATGTTAAGTGTGATATGCTTAGTAGTTAACAGCTCATTGATCAGAACTTAGTCTCATGGTCAGATCTAGCTGCAGGAGAGGCTGGGAAATGTCCATTAACTGAGCACATTGTGACCTCAAACTCAGGGTTCTGTTACAAAGAATGAAAATAGAATGGATATTGGGATAGTTGACTAACAATGTCTGCCACAGAAATCAATAGTAAAAATACCACCCAAAGTATGGCTGCCAAAAAATTGCTTCAACATGACTAATGGGTCAAAGAAGAAATAATGATGAAAAGGAAAAAGTTTTCAGAATTAAATGATATAATAATAATAAGAATAAATGTGGGATGCACTTAATGTGGTTCCTGGTGGTGGATTTATGCCTAAATCTCATATTAGAGAAAAATAAAAGTTGAAAATTAAAGAACTAGGCATTCAAATTAAGGGCATATTATTAAAAAAAAAAATCAAAGGAAGCGAAAAGAAGGAATTAAAGTAGGACAAGAAATCACCAAAATAGAAAACAAAAATACAATTAGAGAAAATCAACAAAGCTAAAAGCTTTGTTATTGGAAGGAGTGAATAAAATAGACAAGCCTAGCAAGACTGATAAAGGGGAAAAAAAGGAGAAACAGTTTTCATTTTCATTTTTATGAATGAAAAGGGAAATGTACCTACAAATGCAGTGGAGACTTAGAAGGTCAAGAATCAATACTATAAATAACTTATGTGAACAAGTTGAAAACACTATTAAATCAATATTCAGAAGTTTTCATTCCCTCAAAAAAAGCATGCCCAGAGGGTATTGTAACTGAGCTGTATTAAAACTTTAAATGTCAGATAATCCTTATATAGAGAAAGAGAAAAAGTCACCTCAGTCATTTTTTGAAGTTAGTAAAGCTTTGAAAATAAAATGGGACAGACTATGGATCAATCTCATTTATGAAAAATATTAAATTAACTATGAGCAAAATGAAATTCAATGTAGACAATAAAATAAATCATAACCAAGTAGGGTTTATTCTAGAGATGCAAAAACAGTTTAACATCAAAAAAAATCAATTCATGAAATACACATTAACAGATTAAGGGAGTAAAATCATATGGCCATCCCAATGACACTTCAGCATTAATTTATGGGAAAAAAGGAACATTTAGAAAACTGGGAATATTAAGGAACTTCCTTAACCTGAAAATAATCCATAAAAAGCCTACAGGAAGAATAATCAGACTTAATAGCGGGCCTTTGGATGCATTTCTATTAAAGTAAGGGAAACCAGAATGTCTGCTATAATTGTGTCTATTCAGCAATGTCCTGGGGGGACAAAGCAATGAAATATATATTGAAAAAGTTATAAGAATTGGGAAAAAAAGGACAATATTGATTATATGCCTTGAAAATTATCTCCAAATTATTAAAACATGAATTATTAAAACCAAAACTAAAGTCAGCTTGGAATAAATCTAACAAAATATTTGTAAAACACATATGGAGAAAAGTACAAAATGTTACTGAATGGCATAAAGAAGGACCTGAATAAAGGAAGAGACACTATGCTAAGGAATGAGAGATAATCACAGTGTTTTTGGTGAAGTTAAAGAGCAGATCCTACAAGTTGTCTGGAAGATCAAAGACTAAGTATAAATAAGAGTTATGAAGAACAAAATATGAGAACTTATAGTGTCAGCTACCAAGACCTTCATAAAGATATAATAATAAGACAATGAGCTATTGGCTCAAGTATAGGCCAATGGAACAGAACAGAATATATAATTCTTATATATTCTTCTATAAATTCTTTTTTTAACATTTTTATTGGAGTATAATTGCTTTACATTGTTGTGTTAGTTTCTGCTGTATAACAAAGTGAATCAGCTATACGTATACTTATATCCCCATATCCCCTCCCTCTTGCATCTCCCTCGCACCCTCCCTATCCCACCCCTCTAGGTGGTCACAGAGCACGGAGCTGATCTCCCTGTGCTATGTGGCTGCTTCCCACTACCTATCTATTTTACATTTGGTAGTGTATATATGTCCATGCTGCTCTCTCACTTTGTTGCAGCTTACCCTTCCCCCTCCCCGTGTCCTTAAATCCATCCTCTACATCTGTGTCTTTATTCCTGTCCTGCCCCTAGGTTCTTCAGAACCATTTTTTTTTTTTTAGATTCCATATATTTGTGTTAGCATACGGTATTTGTTTTTCCCTTTCTGACTTACTTCACTCTGTATGACAGACTCTAGGTCCATCCACCTCACTACAAATAACTCAATTTCGTTTCTTTTTAATGGCTGAGTAACATTCCATTGTATATATGTGCCACATCTTCTTTATCCATTCATCTGTTGATGGACACTTAGGTTGCTTCCATGTGCTGGCTGTTGTAAATAGAGCTGCAGTGAACATTGTGGTACCTGACTCTTTTTGAATTATGTTTTTCTCAGGGTATATGCCCAGTAGTGGGATTGCTGGGTCATATGGTAGTTCTATTTGTAGTTTTTTAAGGAACCTCCATACTGTTCTCCATAGTGGCTGTATCAATTTACATTCCCACCAACAGTGCAAGAGGGTTCCCTTTTCTCCACACCCTCTCCAGCACTTTTTGTTTGTAGATTTTTTGATGATTGCCATTCTGACTGGTTCTTATATAAATTCTTATATAAATCTTATATAAGTCTCGTTATATACAGAAGGTACATTAGATACTGATGGGGAAAGGAAGAATTCTTTAATGAACGGTGCCTGAAACAACTGGCAATCCCTACAGAAAAAAGGCGAAAATGTATGCCTACTTTATAGCATGCAGAAAAGTAAATTTTGGGTGATTTTAAGCCCTACGTGTAAAAGGAATAACTTTTAGAAAAGAATAAAAAATATTTTTGTGACATTAAATGTTTAAGAAAGTTTTCTTCAGCAAGGAATATAAATCACAAACTTTAAAAGTATGTTCATAAATTTTACTACATTAAAATTAGAACATTTTGTTGACTGAGATTTATAACAAAAGTGAAAAGACGAGTTAACAATACATATATGTAAAGTAAAATATTAACAAGGGGTTGGTATCTTGAATTTACAGAGAATTCATACCAGTTGGTGAGAAAAAGATAAGTAACGTGGTAGAAAGAGGAACAAAGGATAGGAATTGACAATTCACAAAGAGCAAAGCTGAATATCTAATAAATGTGCTAATTGATGTTTAGGCTTACTTATATCCATCAGTGGACATAACTTTAAAAAATCTTATGATAACAACTGTTGGCAAATATGCAGAGAAATGAGAAGTCTTGTACACACTGCTGTGGAATCACTTTGGAGAGCATTTTCACCATCTAACACAATTATAGAATGCAAATACCTTTGTCCCAACAATTTCCCACCAGGTGTGAATTTAGAGACCATGTGTACTCAAGGATACATATAAAAGAATGTTTTTTGTTGCACTGATTTTCGATAATGACAAACTGAAAAGACATACCTGACCATTAACAGGAGAATGGATAAATACATTGTCACATATTTATATAATGGTATAGTATTGTACCATTGTAGCTTAAAGGAATTGCAAATAGTTTAAAGGAATGAATTAAAGCTACACATACCATCAAGGATAAATCTCAATAACCTGATGTATGGATAAATCACGTCACAGAAATAATCATGTGTTTAATGTGATAGATATTGTCATTTAGGCCAGATAAACCTACATGCCTTTGCTTTCCTTTCCCAGTTTAGAGTCATTTGAGACAGACAAATCAGACAGTTGGTGGTAAAAATATACTCCATGTCAAAGCTGGATTGAAGGACTTAGTAATGTTTCCAAAAATATGAACAGATTATATCATTCTCCTGCTCACAAACCTACAGTGTGCTTTGATTTAACTCCCAATAAAATCCAGAGTCTTTATTATGGCTCTAAGACCCTGCACCGTCAGAGTCCCACTACCTTCTTGGCCTCGTCACTCATCCCTTTCTCTCCAGCCTGTCTCTAGTCCAGTTCTCCAAGCCCCCTTTTCACTTACTGTTCTAGTGTTCTAGTGCAAGGTCCTAGAATGCACCTTGCTCCCTCCCTTCTTCCAGATCTCAGCCCCATTTGCCTCAGAACTAGAGAAACCTGGTTGGATGGGACATGCAGGATTGGAGCTCTCCTAAGTAAATCGATTTAGAATTACTCACCAGCTAGTCTGTGCTCAAGGATCTAAAACAATGGTGTCCAAATTTTAGCTGCAAACTCCTAGCAATGAAAAAAGATTGAGTGCCTATCTCCAATCTACTTACATTTATTTATGTATATGTACTACTCCATTTGTTAGTGTTATGAACTATGTTCTAATGTATTTATACATTATAAATATATTATAAATACACATCCCATCAAATTTAAAAATAAATGAGACAAGTGAACATTTTTTCATGTGTAATCATGATGATTTCATACTATCTTTAAATAATGTCAAGAAACATTGTGCACAAGGGTTATTGTTAGTAAGAGTGGATATAAAGTCTTTATATATGTAGTCTTCACATATATAAAGTCTTTAGAAGTCTTCTTACTAAACTTCAAGTATCTTGACCACCTTCTTGACAGCTTCTTCGAGATCGTCATTTTTTACCTTGTAGTGTGGCAGATGAAGATATCATACTAGAAAAAAGAGAAGTGTTGACTCAGCCATTTTCTCAGTTGATTAATTCATCAAATACTGACTCAGTTACTGCTGTGTGCTAAATGTAACCTCCCTCAGCGTAGGGGCCAGGCTGTCTGTTTTACTTTGGTTAGATCCTCAGCTCCGGGCAGGATGCGTGGTGCATGGTAGACGCTTGTTATCTGTTGAATATCAGCTTAGTATTTGTTGAATAAATGAGTGAATGAGCCGAGCGCCCTGCAGGTGCTGGGGAGACCCAGGTGAGCCTCTAACCCCACTTTCCTATTGCTGTGTTTAGCTGTTGTTCCCGGAATGACCTTGCTTTGCTCCTGAAGCTCCCACATCTGTACCACTGCCCCCGCCAGCTTTGTTTCCCTGCACCCAGCCCCACACTAGATGGAATTTTCTCTGCCCCGATTTGGAGTCAGCCTCCGTTGCTGGGCTTTCATCTGGACCTCACAATGAGCTGTGCACTCACTCCACCCCTCCAGTGCTTGCTTTCCTTTTCTGCTAGAGTCTTTCCAGGTTGCATTGCTAGGAAACACTTCTTAGTATTTGTGGAAAAAAAATACGTTGTTTTCTGGAAAGTATGCTTTCAATTGGCTGCACATTTTAGATCACAGTCAAATCAGCGATCGTGTATTAAACACATATTCTAAAGTTACGTGCCATTCAAGGCTCGTATACAAGCTGTGGTGGTTTCACATGGAGAAAGATACAGGAGTTGGTCATAAACAGGTCAGTAACCCTTGCACGCATCCGTTCCACACAAGTGTTAAAATGGATATTTGAAAGAATGAACTGGGCTGTAAGAGGTAGGTAAATGTAGAGCAGGTCCTGAAACTTGTGTTCTAGAAAAGAGCATCATTTTCTCAGCAGCTGTAAGTGAGCTAGATTTGGACAGGAGGGCATTTTCAGACCTTTTATGAGTGAGTAATTTGGAAAGTGGAGTGTCTTCATCTCAGCATGCCAGGTAGAGAGCTCATTCTCTATTTCCTGTATGATTTCAGAAGTGGATTAATCCTGCTGTGGCTAAGATGGCCTGGGGACACCTTTTGTATTCAACTAAGTGTTTCTGCAGACATTTAAGTTTGGCTTTTCTAATATCCAATATGAAAGTCTGAAAGAAAAAGAGAGGAATCTCCACTTACTTTGGAAAAGTGAATATTAATTGTCCCAGACGATAGCTGGCAAATCAGCGTCCTACAGAAACGATAACAAGCACATATCTGCATCCCTGGAGGAGGGCCCACTGGGGACCCTGCTGATCTCTAGCATGTTGCTCTGCCTAGAAGCATAGAGCACAGAGCTGGAAAGGGTTATGTTTCAGAAGTGGAATCACACATATAGAGCTGTGAATAAACATCACAGGTTTTCGCTTTTAACAGACCTGTGTTGTTGTTAGGGTTAAATGAGTTAACAAGTGTTAGATGTTTCATTCATTCAACAGATTGTATTAAGTGAAATAAATACACAGCGGGCATTGTTTTAATCATAATTAGTGAGCAAAATGAAAGACTCTGTCCTCATGGAGTTTCCATTCCAGTGTCAGAACCAGTTAAGGAACAGATGGGTCAGAAAGCGGTAAACACTATAGAGAAAATGTTGGATAAGAGAATGGGGGCATGTGCCACTGTGGATAGTATATCAGTAGGATTCTTATTTGCAAACAACAGAAGCTGACTCTGGTTGATTGATCAGTAAAGGGGTTAAAATTGGGTGGTTCACAGGATCATCGGGAGTGTTAGGGAACCAGATCCAAAGGTAGGCTTCTTAGAACAGTGTCTTGGAGAACCTTGCAGAACTGATCTGATCCCTGCTACCACCTGCCTCCACCTCCACCACTGAGAATGAGATGCTGTAGCTTATGCTGCTGCTGCTTCTGTGCCAGGGACTCAGACTTGCAGTTTCTTCTACTGGCAGAAAGAGGAAGAGCTTCCTGCCTTCTTCTCACATGTTACTAGTTCAGGAGTCTGGCTGCGGATGTCAGTGCCTGGGCATTGACAGTATCCACAGATTTGAGATCAAGGTTAAACGAGTTAGCGCTAATAAACAAATTCAGCAAAGTTGTAGGGTACAAAATCAACATGCAAAACTCAGTTGTATTTCTATACACTAGCAATGAACACTCTGGAAGGGAAATTAAGAAAATAATTCTATTTATAATAGCATAAAAAAAGAATAAAATACTTATGAATGAATTTAACCAAGTAAGTGAAGGATTTGTATGTTGAAAACTATTAAACAATGCTGAAGGAAATTAAAGACCTAAATAAATGCAAAGACATCTTGTGTTCACAGATTGAAAGACTTGGCATTACTGGTAAGATAATATTACTACCTAAAGTGACCTGCAAATTCAATGCAATCCCTATCAAAATCCCAACTTTTTAAAAATAGAAAAATTCATCCTGGGAGTTCCCTGGCAGTCCAGTAGTTAGGACCCAGCACTTTCACTTCAGGGGCCCAAGTTTGATCTCTGGTCAAGGAACTAAGATCCCACAGGCCATGTGGCGTGGCCAAAAAAAAAAAAAACAAACATTCATCCTAAATTCATATGGAATGTCAAGGGACCCCCAAATAGCCAAAACAATCTTGGAAAAGAAGTACAAATTTGGAAGGCTCACACTTCCTGATGTCAAAACTTGCTACAAAGCTACAGTAATCTAAACTGTGGTACTGTCATAAGGATTAACAAATAGACCAGAGGAATAGAACTGAAAGCCCAAAAATAAACCCTCACACATATGGTCAATTGATTTTGACAAGGGTGCTAAGGTCATTCAATGGAGAAAGGACAGTCTTTTCAATAAATTTTGCTGAGAGAACTGGATATTCCGATGCAAAAGAATGAAATTGGACCTTACACAATATATAAAATTAACTCAGAGTGGATCAAAGACCTAAATGTAAGAGCTAAAACTATAAAAGTCTTAGCAGAAAACATAGGGAAAATTCTTCATATGGAAAAATCTTCAACCATTGCCATAGATTTGGCAGTGATTTCTTAAATTTGACACCAAAACACAGGCAGCAAAAGAGAGAATAAATTGGACTTCACCAAAATTAAACACTTTTGTACATCAAAGGACACTATCAAGAGAGTGAAAAGACAACCCACAGAATGGGAGAACATATTTGCCAATCATATCTGATAAGAGGTTAATTATCCAGAATATATGAAGAACTCTTTTTTTAATTGAAGTATAGTTGATTTACAATGTTGTGTTCATTTCTGCTGCACAGCAAAGTGACTCAGTCATACATATATATACATTCTTCTTTTAATATTCTTTTCCATTATGGTTTATCATAGGATATTGAACATAGTTCTCTGTGCTATACAGTAGGACCTTGTTATTTATCCATTCTACATATAATAGCTTACATCTGCTAACCCCATCTTCCCACTCCATCCCTTCCCAACCCAACCCCCCTTGGCAATCACCAGTCTATTCTCTATTCCTGTGATTCTGTTTCTGTTTCATAGGTTCATTTGTGTCATATTTTATATTCCACATGTAAATGATATCATGGTATTTGTCTTTCTCTTTCTAACTTCACTTAGTATGATAATCTGTAGTTGCATTCATGTTGCTGATAATGGCATTATTTCATTCTTTTTTATGGCTGGCTATATGAAGTAGTATATGAAGTACTCTTATAACTCAACACAAAAAAACAAATAATTGGATTAAAAAATGATCAAATGACTTGAAGGGACATTTCTCCAAAGAATACATACAAATGGCCAATAAGCATATAGAAAGTTGTTCAACACCATTAGCCACTAGGGAAATGCAAATTAAAACCACAATATTTCTTCACACTCATTAGGATGGCTATTATTAAAAAAACCAGAAAATAGCAAGTGTGGGCAAGGATGTGGGGAAATTGGAACCCTGGTGCATTGCGAGTGGGAGTATAAAATGTTGTAGCCACTGTGGGATATGGGCCCCAAAGAACTCAAAACAGAGACTCACACAGATATGAGTATGCCAGTATTCATAGCAGCACTATTCACAACAGCCAAAGTGTAGAAACAACACAGTGTCATTAATACATGACTGGATAATCATAATGTGGTATATCCATACACTAGAATATTATTCAGCTATAAAAAGGAATGAAGTTTTGATATTTGCTACAACATGAATGGACCTTGGAAACATTATTCTAGGTAAAAAATAGTGTATGATTCCATTTATATGTGGTCTCTAGAAAAGGCAAATTCAGAGAGACAGAAAGTAGAAGTTGCCGGGGAACCTGAGGCAAGGAGCTAAAGGGGAGTTATCACTTAATGGATACAGAGTTTCTGTTTGAGATGATGAAAAGTTTCTGGGATTAGTGGTGATCATTACTGCCCAACATTGTGAATGTACTTGATGACACTGAATTGTACACTCAGAGATGCTTAAAATAGTAAAATTTCCTGTTTTGTATAATTTAAAATTATAAAAAATGAAGATGAAATGGTGTAAAGCACATAGAACTGTCCCTGGAACATAGTAAGTGCTCTGTAAATGGTAGCTATTAATATTTTGTGCCAGATACTGGGGATGCAATTGTAAGAGAGTGAAAAGACATACAGAAGAATGAAAATCAGACTGGCAGTGGAGTTTCCAGCAGCAGTGCTGGAGGCCAGAGACATGGAAATAACATCTTTAATGTGCTGAGAGTAAATTAGCCTTGTGTCACTAGCAAAATGATCTTTCAAGGATGGGGATGAAATAAAGATATTTTAAGTGAAAGCTGAGAGATTTCACCGACAGACCATGATGAAAGGAATTTCTAAAACTGTGTTTCAAGAAGGAGCAGTATGACCCCAGAGAGACCTGAGATGCGAGAAGGTGTGAAAACAGAGCAGCTGGGAGTGCAGCTGAGGTCCACATGTGCTGCCCAAGATTAGACTGAGCCTCATGATCTCTCTGGGCCTCATATCTTCATGGACAGTGGATTCCTCAGCAAATTAACTGCCTCTGCGCCTTCCTATCCTGAGGTCAACCTCTTCTGTGGCCCCAAGCTTAGAAACTGATAGAATGGTTTGTCGAATGAATACATGAATATTGGGTAGAAAGATGAGGGCACTTAAGGGAAGGTCTGTGTATTTCATTTCTTTTTTTTTTTTTTATTAATTATCCATTTTATACATATTAGTGTATACATGTCAATCCCAATCTCCCAATTCATCACACCACCCTGCCAGCCGCCACTTTCCCCCCTTGCTGTCCATACGTTTGTTATCTACATCTGTGTCTCAACTTCTGCCCTGCAAACTGGTTCATCTGTACCATTTTTCTAGGTTCCCCATATATGCGTTAATATACAATATTTGCTTTTCACTTTCTGACTTACTTCACTCTGTATGACAATCTCTAGATCCATCCACATCTCTACAAATGGCCCAATTTCATTCCTTTTATGGCTGAGTAAAGTTCCATTGTATATAGGTACCACATCTTCTTTATCCATTCGTCTGTCGATGGGCATTTAGGTTGCTTCCACGTCCTGGCTATTGTAAATAGTGCTGCAATGAACATTGGGATGCGTGTGCCTTTTTGAATTATGGTTTTCTCTGGGTATATGCCCAATAGTGGGATTGCTGGATTATATGGTAATTCTATTTTTAGTTTTTTAAGGAACCTCCATACTGTTCTCCATAGTGGCTGTATCAATTTACATTCCCACCAACAATGCAAGAGGGTTCCCCTTTCTCCACACCCTCTCCAGCATTTGTTGTTTGTACATTTTCTGATGATGCCCATTCTAACTGGTGTGAGGTGATACCTCATTGTAGTTTTGATTTGCATTTCTCTAATAATTAGTGATATTGAGCAGCTTTTCATGTGCTTCTTGGCCATCTGTATGTCTTCTTTGGAGAAAAGTCTATTTAGGTCTTCTGCCCATTTTTAGATTGGGTTGTTTGTTTTTTTAATATTGAGCTGCATGAGCTGTTTATATATTTTGGAGATTAATCCTTTGTCCGTTGATTCGTTTGCATATATTTTCTCAGAGGATTGTCTTTTCATCTTGTTTGTAGTTTCCTTTGCTGTGCAAAAACTTTTAAGTTTCATTAGGTCCCATTTGTTTATTTTTTTTTTTATTTCCATTACTCTAGGAGGTGGATCAAAAAAGATCTTGCTGTGATTTATGTCAAAGAGTGTTCGTCCTATGTTTTCCTCTAAGAGTTTTATAGTGTCCAGTCTTACATTTAGGTCTCTAATCCATTTTGAGTTTATTTTTGTGTATGATGTTAGGAAGTGTTCTAATTTCATTCTTTTACATGTAGCTGTCCATTTTTCCCAGCACCACTTATTGAAGAGACCGTCTTTTCTCCATTGTATATCATTGCCTCCTTTGTCATAGATTAGTTGACCATAGGTGTGTGGGTTTATCTCTGCGCTTTCTATCCTGTTCCATTGATCTGTATTTCTGGTTTTCTGCCAGTACCACATTGTCTTGAATACTGTAGCTTTGTAGTATAGTCTGAAGTCAGGGAGTCTGATTCCTCCAGCTCCGTTTTTTCCCCTCAAGACTGCTTTGGCTGTTTGGGGTCTTTTGTGTCTCCATACAAATTTTAAGATTTTTTGTTCTAGTTCTGTAAAAAATGCCATTGGTAATTTGATAGGGATTGCATTGAATCTGTAGATTGCTTTAGGTAGTATAGTCATTTTCACAATGGTGATTCTTCCAGTCCAAGAACATGGTATATCTCTCCATCTGTTTGTATCATCTTTAATTTCTTTCATCAGTGTCTTATAGTTTTCTGCATACAGGTCTTTTGTCTCCTTAGGTAGGTTTATTCCTAGGTATTTTATTCTTTTTGTCACAATGGTAAATGGGAGTGTTTCCTTAATTTGTCTTTCAAATTTTTCATCATTAGGGTATAGGAATGCAAGAGATTTCTGTGCATTAACTTTGTATCCTGCAACTTTGCCAAATTCATTGATTAGCTCCAGTAGTTTTCTTGTAGCATCTTTAGGATTCTCTATGTATAGTATCATGTCATCTGTAGACAGTGACAGTTTTACTTCTTCTTTTCCAATTTGTATTCCTTTTATTTCTTTTTTTTCTGATTGCCGTGGCTAGGACTTCCAAAACTATGTTGAATAATAGTGGTGAGAGTGGACATCCTTGTCATGTTCCTGATCTTAGGGGAAATGCTTTCACTTTTTCACCATTGAGAATGATGTTTGCTGTGGGTTTGTCATATATGGCCTTTGTTATGTTGAGGTAGGTTCCCTCTATGCCCACTTTCTGGAGAGTTTTTATTATAAATGTGTGTTGAGGGTTTCCCTGGTGGCACAGTGGTTGAGAGTCTGCCTGCCGATGCAGGGGACACGGGTTCGTGCCCTGGTCTGGGAAGATCCCACATGCCGCGGAGCGGCTGGGCCCGTGAGCCATGGCTGCTGGGCCTGTGCGTCCGGAGCCTGTGCTCCGCAACGGGAGAGGCCACAACAGTGAGAGGCCCGCATACCGCAAAATAAATGAATAAATGGGTGTTGAATGTTGTCAAAAGCTTTTTCTGCATCTACTGAGATGATCATATGGTTTTACTTCTTCAATTTGTTAATATGGTGTATCACACTGATTGATTTGCGTATATTGAAGAATCCTTGCATTCCTGGGATAAATCCCACTTGATCATGGTGTATGATCCTTTTAATGTATTGTTGGATTCTGTTTGCTAGTATTTTGTTGAGGATTTTGCATCTATATTCATGAGTGATATTGGTCTGTAATTTTCTTTTTCTGTAGTATCTTTGTCTGGTTTTGGTATCAGGGTGGTGGTGGCCTCATAGAATGAGTTTGGGAGTGTTCCTTCCTCTGCAATGTTTTGGAAGAATTTGAGAAGGATGGGTGTTAGCTCCTCTCTAAGAAGAGAAGAGGGTACTCTGAATGAGATGCAGAGCCACTGGAGGGCTGTGAGTGGCTGGATGTGACTTAAGTTTACCAGGACCATTCCAGCTGACATCTTGGAGGTGAAAGAAGAGCTAGCAGGTAAGGATTTCCCCCAGGAGATCAGGGTTCTGTAGGAGGGGTACCTGGGCAACCCAGCCTGGTTCTCGGGACTCCCTTCCGGATCTAACACCTGGAGGCTCGCTCAAAACTCCAGCATGTGTGTGGATGTTCAACCCACTTCAAAGGCGGTTCACTTCATGACAGCTGAAGCAAAAACAGCTGAAAAGAGTGGGTGTGACTGCAGCCTATTCTGTGTCTTTTAAGCAACTCCACCTGCAGGAGTGGTTGCTATATTTTGGATCATGCTAACCCTCTTTTGTGATAAACTTTATGCCTAAGGATCAAAGGCTCACATTCATGACAAGTTCAGGAAGGTTGTACGTGGCAGGGACTTTGAGCGCTTAGCCAGGGTTTGAGTAGACTCCTTTTCTATGGTGGATGTGACATTGATCAGATGAGTTTCAGGGCTTAGAGTATTGAGAAAGGATGGGTGAGTCCATGTCAATAAGCCAGAGATAACCTGGGCTCAGGACAAGATGGAGTTCCAAGAGATCACTACAGGTCTAGAGAAGAGTTTGGAATTACCACCAAATTCTTGACTGTATTCCAGGTTACTTAGAAATGTGATGCTGAGGATCCTGGTGCCTGCTTCAGATGGCTGTGGCTTGAGTGGGTGGCAAACTGAATAAACGCTTAAGGACAGTGATTATACAGACACACCCTGGGGGCAGACATCCTGAGTTCAAATCTTGGCTTTGCTGCTTTTCGGCCTGTGACTTTGGGAGATACGTCTCATCTTTCTGTGCCTCAGCTTCCTCATCTGCAAGGTGGGGAAATAATAGCACCAACCTCATAAGGTTATTGTGGGAATTAAGTGAGTTCAATGTCAAATGCTAGCACTGTGCCTGGCATGCATGAAAGCCTGCTACATACGTTAGCTTTTTTTTTTTTTTTTTTTTTTTTTGCGGTGTGCAGGCCTCTCACTGCTGTGGCCTCTCCGGTTGTGGAGCACGGGCTCCGGACGCACAGGCTCAGCGGCCATGGCTCACGGGCCCAAGCCGCTCTGCAGCATGTGGGATCTTCCCGGACCGGGGCACGAACCCGCGTCCCCTGCATCAGCAGGTGGACTCTCAACCACTGCGCCACCAGGGAAGCCCCATTAGCTTTTACTAACGTTTCTTCTGACATGTTTTGAATCTCTCTTTTTCACGAGGCTGGTCCTTTTTGATCACAGTGACTGACATGCTGTCATCTTTCTGGTTTCAGAAGTAGGTGAATTATTTCCTCTGAGGTTCTCTGTACATCCATCAGCAAATGTTGTTGGTTTTAAACAAAGTCAAGCTTAGCATTTATCTCAAGTTGTCATTTTCGCTTCCGATATGAAAAACATCAAGCGAAACTTGGTCAATTTTCAAAGTAAAACTCGTTTTTTTTTGGTTTAAATCTGATTAGGCAAGTGAAATTTAGAACTCTGGTAAACAAAAATGATGACTCCATCATCCTCAGAAAAATAAGGCCATAATTCTCTAGTAAAGAAGGTGACATCATTACAGCTTATCTTAATCACTTAAAAACTTGATTGAGCATTACGTGGATTTATTTACGAATCCAGTTTTACCTGAGTAGCTTTCATATTCTACTAATGGGTTACTTATAACACAAGAACGAGAACATCTCAAGGAAGAATATATTTGGATTCATTACTCATCGTAAGTATAATTATTGTTTAACAATATTGTGAAGGGCTGACGATGAGACGCAGGTGTTTAAACATGCAGTGCCAATAGATTTGACACGGTATTCAGTTCTAGGCTGATACATTTTTAAAGGCTTCTATTCACCGGGGGGACAATAAAGCCCCACACAATGGTAAGCGTGTTTGCTAAAAACATGAAGTGACTGGTTAATTTTTAGTCTTTAGATTTTAAAATGGATTTTTGGGGGGGGCAGTGATATGTATTTCTTAACTTGCTAGTCTATACGTTATAATACTTTCGAGTAGAAAATACAACAGAGCTATATTGATAAGTCCATGTAACTAGACCTTTCAAACCGTCTCTGGAAGATGATGGAAGACTGGAGGAAACTACATGCAGTTCAAGACTGGGCCAATAAACTACAAAGTGGTGACCTGAAGCTTTAACAAGTATTTTTTCCGGGAATTATTGGTACCTTAGAAAGGATGTAGCGCAACCTTCTAGCTTCCCAGATGAGAAGACTCAGGCTGGAGAAAATCATGATTTGCCCAAGAAAACATGGCTGATGGACCAGAATTTGTAGACTCGAACCCGAGTCTCCTCATTTTTTGTGACTGGACTCTTCCCAGTGTGCTATGTTGCCTCTGGTCAAATGTGGGACTCTCATTATTTCAATTCTTGATTAATATATCCACTCAACAGACACTTTTGGAGTATCTATTCTGTGCCTGTTCTAGGCCCCAGGATCTCTGAAATTCCCTGACTTGATTCTGACGTAGCTGTTCTGCTCTTTGTTCTCCTTTGGGTTAATGCTTTCTTCATAACATTCTGTGAGTGTGTCAATATGTTTGTGGCTTGTCGTGAATCTTCAGCCCTTAGTCAGGAACAAGTGGGAAGAAAACAACGTTTACTAAATACTGCTGTGCACTTTACATTTGTTACCTTTATGAAAAGCCTATAAGGTGGCATTGTACCCTAGACAATGAGAAGCTAAATCATTTGATAAGGTTTCAATATCTCTTAAGTGACGAAGTGGGAGATTTATTCACCCACAGTTTAACACAGTGCTTGGCGTTCAAACCACTTAAATTGTGTTGAATGAATGAATGAATGCTGGGCTTTAAACTCAGGGCTATGTGTTTCCAAAGATCTTTCTCCTATATTTAGTTACCCCTTTTGGTACATCCCAGGGTCAGGAACACACTGGCTTTCTTTGGATCTCACCTAGTGTGTAAGCAATTGTTTAATAAGTACCTTTTGCTTAGGATGGCGTATAAAGTCTCTAAGGCTTAGAGGGCTTACGTAGCTGTCATTGTAGGGATTTTTAGGAATAAGAAAATGTGTACTTGCAAAATTAATTAATTGTCGTTGGAAGGCCAAGGCAGATAAGGGTGCCCACAGTGGTGCTATGAATACTATGCAAAATACTGGAGTTGTGAAGACACCCTCCAGGGTTGAAGACCCTCTTCTGCACTGTGGCTCTCAAATACTGCTGGTGACTTTCCCTGTCTGCAAAAAGTTCACAGCACCAACACTCTCCTCATTTAAAAGATTTACATGCATGTGTGATTTTAGTCCAATAATAGCTTACTTTCCCCTGGGTTAGGCACCTTTTCGATAGTATCTCGTCTAATCCTTCAACAGGTTTTTGAAATATTTCCCCATTTTACACGTGAGGAAAGTTGATTTCAGGAGTGGCTAAGTAGAGGTTAAATCCTGTAACACAAGCCCAACTACTACATCATTTACCTTGACTGCGGTTTATTATCACACTCTCAGTTACTTGCTAACTTTTTCTTTCATTCATTCATTCAGATTTTTAAAATGTGCATTTGTCATTATTATTGTATATTATATAAAGCTAAGCCAGAGAGACACAAATCCATGGTTGTCAAGAGCACATCCACACTTCCTCATATGAAAGAGATGCGTTTACATGGCTTATTCATTGCAGCATTCTTGTGATAGCAAAAAGCCAGAAACAACCTATATATTTATCAGCAGGGACTGGTTACATGCATTCTTAATACTATAGAATCCTATGTCCTTTTAAAAAGAATGAGTCAGGATACTATATACTGATGAGCAGATATGCCCGTGATGAATTTACAAGTAAAGGAAGCAAATTGAAGACAGTGAGTATCATATTGTGACAAGGACAAAGTACATGTATGTATGCATAATCTTGACCGTCCACTGGCCTTGGAAGAGACAAGTTCATTTGTTGCTTGGGTCTGCCTGTCACATCTGACCTTTTGTTGGGCTAAACCAGCAATGAGTATAGAAAAGAATGGAAAGAATCCTAGGAAGACGAGTGATGTTAGGATGGACAGAAGCTACTAAGGGATAAAAGAATATACAGGAGGGGCAGGAAGAAGGGCACAAAGACTAGGCCTAGCTTGGATTGAGTTTTGAGATGTTTTTTGATAAGGAGAAGTAAGCGGGTGAGAAGGAGAAGGGAAGAGAGAAAGAGAGTGAGAGAGAGGTTCCCGTGCTGTGCTGTGACTCGGGAGACTTTGCGGAGAAGGGGGAAGAGGTGAGGAGGAATTTCAGAACATGTTGCCATTTGCCATGCAAGGCAATATTTGTTTGTTTGTTTTTTTTGATGTAAAGATTTTACTTGCTTTCCAACCAGTTTTTGGATGTAGGGGTTGGGCTTGCTTTCTTGTGGCACCCACGCTGAAGTGGACCGTGAGGAAACAGCTTTATCTGGGTTGCACTGTGATCTCACTTGTGTAAAAAAAAAAAAGGGTGTGTGTATAATGGCACTGTATATGCATCACAACTTTCTGGAAGCAACCCCAGAACATTTTTGTAATGTTACTTGCCTCTTGAGAGTGGTGAAATCAGCATGCTCTTCTATACTGTTTTAAGATTTTTAGAGTGAGCATTTATTATTTTTATAGTTTTTAAAAAAAGTAGATATATTTTAGTGATACAGTTTGTCTTTCTCATAAATTGAATAGCGATATTTTTCTTAAGTGGAAGAACTGTCCCAAACAGCAGTTATGTTTCTTGCCTCAAAAGGCTTTAAAAATGTAAGATTATGGAGAAAACTGTTTCTAATGCCTAACAAGTTTAAATAATTGCACTAAGCCCCTTGGAAAGGCAACAGTGCACAGACCAAAGGGCAGATCAGAGTTAAGTCACTGCGTGGTTTAATTCCTCACAGTAAATCTAGGGAGTGTATCAGGGAGGGCCTTTCCTTTTCAAACTGCATCTGAGTGAGTGTAGCAAGCTGGGTTTGGAAAACAGCAACTAAGGTATCCCCATAGGTTAAGAGACAGAGACATTTGCCTGATGCCAAGGGTTGGGGAGACATTGGGGGGGGTGTCTGTCTGCCCCTTCGATTTCTACTGGGCGCTGCCTCCAAATGGGGAATTTCCTCCCCACAAAGCAAAGAATTGGCTTGATGCTGAATAGACCAGAAAACAAAAATGAAAATAAAACCAGGTGAAATAAAACAAATGAGCAAAAAATCCCAAACCAAACAAAACCCAGAAAAATGTTCCTATTGGGGGGTCTAAGGAGTCAATACATATCACTCTTTTTTTTCTTTGCATGAATTTTGAACCAGTGAGAGAGAGAGGGATATTTGCTGAAAGAGGTCAAAGCACCAGGTCGGGTAGGAATATGACTTAAGCGTGTGGCAAAAATGGGCTTTCTCTTCTGACCTCCAGAATGACCGGCTTGCCTGAGCCACCGTGACAGCACTTGGAAATGGCAGAATTCCCCTGTGGGATGGGGGACAGCAGATGTTTCCTGATAAGCTAACCTCATGTCTAAAGGCGCAGGGGAGCCACTTGCTTTCCGTAGACCCCAAAGACAAAGGAGTAGAGTTCGTTGAGCCGAAGATGCTCAGTTCTTTCCTCTACACTCTCCAGTCAGGCGAGGTGTTCCACCTCCAGAGGATGATGTGAAGCCAGGAGTGATTTGCAGGCAGGGTTTTCTCTTCAGGACAAAACAGAATTGGAGAGTAAGTTTCGGAAAGAAGGTGAGGTTTTCTAGGGGGAGGGCCGGGACTCTTAGTATGGGAATTGGTGTCTTAGAATAAAGCCCTCTCGTTCTGACATTTGGAAGAGCTCCAGCCAGCCACCCACACTGAAAGAGAAGCCAGTCAGTTCACATGCCTTGACCATGTCTACCAAGCTCACGGTTATTGAGGGGAAGCCTGAAACTTCTAATAAGAAAATAACATCTGCACAAAGAGAGAGGAAACCCATCTGCTGGACTTTTAGTCATCATATCAAGGACTGCCAGATTTTAAGGAAAACCAATTGCACAAAGGGACCAAGAGGATCCAACAGAAAAACTGGTATTAGAGGAAACAGGCATAATTCAGAAACCAGAAAGAAAATTTCACTCTAAAAAGATATCTATTTAGTGTCCTCTGGAAAATTCTGAGAAAATCCGTAAAATAAGAACATCTGTATCCTTGAAAAATCAGCAAACAGAAAGAGTTCGTGGAATCAAATATACGCCTGCTGAAAGTAAATAATTTAACAGAAGATTGCAAGAGAAAGTTGTGGAAAATCTCCTAGAGTTCAAAGCAAAACGATAAAAACAAGAAGAATGCAGGAGGAAAGTTAAAGCACGGGGAATCGATCAAACAGTAATCCAAGCAAACATAAAAGATAAGAACTACAGGTTAATTTGCCCTGAAGCACCAGTGCCTCCTTATTGGTACATCAGTGAAGCCTCTAGCAGGAGCCCGAAGGGACTGCCGTGCCTGGGCATTGATCTTGGTCCTCTGCTTCTTCCATCATTGAGTCAGAGTCACCCTCTCACCTACTTTTCTATCCCATGCACCCATGCATAGCCACAGGATCCATTTTGGACAGCTCAATCCCCTCCCTGCCCCCCCAACCCGTAGTAGCTTTTATTTATTTATTTTTAATGTATTAGTTGTGGTAAAAATATGTAACATAAAATTTACCATCCTAACCACTTCGAGTGATACAGTTCAGTAGTGTTACCTATATTTGCATTGTTGCGTACCAGATCTCCAGGCTTACTCATCTTGCAAAAGTGAAACTCTGTACCCATTAACCTACGACTCCCAATTTCCCCCTCTCCCTGGTTCCTAGTAACCACCATTCTACTTTTTGTTTCTATGAATTTGACTATTTTATATACCTCTTGTAAGTGGAATCATACAGTATTTGTCTTTTAGTGACTGTTTTATTTCACTTAGCATAATGTCTTCAGGGCTCATCCACATTGTAGCATTTGACAGGATTTCCTTCTTTTTTAAGCCCGAATACTATTCCATTGTATGTATATACCACATTTTGTTTCATTCATTTGTTGATGGACATTCAGGTTGCTCCCACATCTTGGCTATTATGAGTAGTGCTACTATGAACATGGGTGTGCAAATATCTCTTTGAGACCTTGATTTCAATTCTTTTGGATTTATATTCAGTAGTGGGATTGCTAGATCATATGGTAGTTCTATTTTTAATTTTTTGAGGAGCTTTCATACTAATAGCAGTTGCATTTTGCAATCTCACCAGTAGTTCATAGGGTTCTAATGTCTCCACGTCCTTACCAACACTTGTTATTTTCTGGCTTTTTGATTTGTAGCCATTCTAGTGGGCATGATGTGGTATCTCATTGTGGCTTCAATTTGCATTTCTCTAATTTTTAGTGATGAGTTGAGCATCTTTTCCTATGCTTGTTGGACATTTGTATATCATCTTTGGAGAACTATCTATTTAAGTCTCATGCTCAATTAAAAAAATGTTTTATTGTTGTTGAATTGTAAGAGTTCTTTATATATTCTGGATATTAACCTCTTATCAAATATAAGATTTGCAAATATTTTCTCCCATTCCATAGTTTACCTTTTACTCTGTTGATTATCTCCTTTGATGCACAGAAGTTTTAAGTTTGATGTAGTCTTATTTGCCTATTTTTGCCTGTGCTTTGATGTCATATCCAAGAAATCATTGCCAAATCTAATGTCATGAAGCTTTCCCTCTCTGTTTTCTTCTAGAAGTTTTATAGTTTTGGGTCATATATTTAGTTCTTTAATTCATTTAAAGTGAATTTTGGTCTGTGGTACAAGATAAGGATCCAACCTCATTCTATTGCATTCTTCATTCTTTTGTGAATATCCAGTTTTCCAACACCATTTTTTGAAAAGACTGTCCTTTCCCTGTTGAGTGATCTCTGAACCCTTGTTGAAGATCATTTGACTGTATATGTAAAGGTTTATTTCTAGGCTCTGTATTCTATTCCACTGGTCTACATGTCTGTCCTTATGCCAGTAACACACTGTTACAATTATTTATAGCTTTGTACTATGTCTTAAAACCACTAAGTCTGAGACTTTGAACTTTATTTTTCTTTTTTCAAGGTTATTTTGGCTATTCAAGGTCCCTTGAGACTCCATACAAATTTTAGAATTTATTTTTCTACTTCTGCAAAGAAACAAACGAAAAAAGCCGTTGGGATATTGATTTGGGATTATATTAAATCTTTAGATCACTTTGGGTAGTATTAACATCTTAACAATATTAAGTCTTCCATTCCATGAACATGGGATGCCATTCCATTTATTTATGTCTTCTTTAATTTCTTTCAGCAGTGTTTTGTGGTTTCCAGTGTAAGGCCTTCACCTCTTTGGTTAGGTTTATTCCCAAGTACTTTTATTCTTTCAGATGCTATTGTAAATGGAATTGCTTTCTTAATATCCTTCTCAGATTGTTGTTAGTATATAAAAATAGAACTGATTTTTGTGTGTCGATTTTGTATTCTGCAACATTGCTGAGTTCATTTATTGGTTCTAACAGGATTTTTGTGTGTGGAATCTTTAGGGTTTTGTACACATAAGATAATGTCATCTGAGGACAGAGATAATTTTCCTTCTTCCTTTCCAATTTGGATGCCTTTTATTTCTTTTTCTTGCCAAATTGCTCAGGCTAGGACTTTTAATACTTTGTTGAATGGATTTGGTGAGAGCATACATCCTTGTTTTGTTCCTGCTTTTAGAGAAAAAGCTTCCAGTCTTTCATCCTTGAGTATAATGTTAGCTGCGGTTTTCATATATGACCTTTATTTTGTTGAGACAAGTTCTTTCTATTTCTAGTCTGTTGAGTGTCTTTTATCATGAAAGTTGGTTGAATCTTGTCAGGTACTTTTCCTTCATCAATTGAGATGATCATGTGAATTTTTTCTTTATTTTGTTAATGTGGTGTATTACATTGATTTTCATATGTTGAACCATCCTTTCATTGCAGGAATAAATCCCACTCGGTTGTGTTGCATAATCCTTTTAATGTGCTGTTGAATTCTGCTTGCTAGTATTTTTTGAGGCTTTTTGCATCAGTATTTATTAGTGATATTGGTCTGTAATATCTTGTAGTGTCTTTGTCTGGCTTTGTTATCAGGGTAATGTTGATAGGTCACTTTGTTTTAATTGAAGTTGACATTCTGTTAGCAGAAAATATCTAATTTGGGTCTTCAGTTGCTCAATATTCAGTCTTAAAAATATGGGAAAACACTACAAAAAGTGTTAAGGTTTCTCATCCACTTGCTATTCAACCATTATGTGCAATGCTGAACCACCAGCAACATTGAACTCTGGGCTCCCTTTTCACATGTAGGTGGTTTCTCCCTGTGCCTCCTCCCTACTCCTTCATAGTTGACTGACCTTTGGCAAATTTAGTCACCAACTCTCAGCCATGATTCCTGCACCTGTAAAATGGGCACAGTGCACTTTATTTCATAGCAGTGTAGTGAGGATTCAGTGATTTGGTGTAAACACCTGTCTCAGGGCCATGGGGGTTTAGGTCCACTTCTGCTATATTTGTTCTTTTTCCTTAGTATATCTCATTAGGGTCAGAGGAAGGGCAGAGGTGCTATGGCCAGGGATTTGGGGGCAGGAGACCCACTGCTCATCTGTGCCTTTTTTCCTGCTGATTTGTGCCTGCTACTGACTTGATTATTTTGCCTGTGCTACCTCTGCCTTAGCATCTCCATAAACACCATAAACGGTCCTCATGAAATCCCAAAGTCTCAATAGTCTAGGATGATTCTACAGTGCTCAAGAGAACATTTTGTTACTAAAATGTAAAAACAGAAGTAGATGAAATCAGCCACATAAATTGTGAAGCCCAAGTTCCTGTTCTAGTTCTCTGGCCAAGATGGAAAAAATCATTAATTTTTCATCAGGATAAAAAGTAGAAACAAAGAAAAGCCATGATTCTGTCTTTTAACTTCCTGGCACAATAATCAGTGAGTTGATGGCACCTGTCACTGAACAATTAGTTATGTTACCACTCAAAACTCTCCAATGTGTATAGATACATAGTGGTGACTCTCCACCTGGCTGCTCTTAATTCTCTATGAATATTGTCATTGAATTGTCATAAATGCCTTATCAGACGGGAACTACTATTATTCTCATTTTACAGGTGAGAAAACCAAGGCAAAGAAAGGGAGTGCAAGTGATAGACCCAGGATCCAGCTTGGGCAGTCTGGCTCCAGGATCTGTGCTGCATGTACTGCTTCTTTATCCCAATGAGCACTTCTCTTTATGATTGTTGTACTTGTTGTCATTGTCACCTTTCCCCTTTCTTTCCCCTCCGTCAAATAAACCTAACTTGCAAGAAAGAGCTTAGGAGCAGCGTAGGGGGTGAGGAGAATGTGCTAGATTCAGACTCTAAGAGCTTTGCTTTTGACCTTTCACCCTCTGTTTCCAGCCTTTGCCAGTGGCATTGTCTTGTCAGTGTGCCCTTCACACTTCTCAAAGTTCGTTGACTCCCCATCCTCTCTCCAGGGCCATGGGAAATGGCCAAGGAAGGGAACATTGGTCCCATCTGACTTCCTTTCAACAGAGAGTTGGGTGATTTGCCCAAGGTTGGAGAGCTGGTATTGGTGCCTGAGCCAGCAGTGGAACTACTCTGATGGGTCCTGATACGCCATTTCCTTTGGCTTCAGGCTGGTGTCAGAGTGAGCATTGCTGTAAAACAAGCAGCCTGAGTATATATCGTACAGGATAGATTCTGGGAACTCGAAGGGGAAAAGTTATTTGAACTAGAGTTTAGAAGTTTGATATATGGCAAAACCAAATCTAATTATGAGGATGGATAAAACCAACAGAAATTTTGTTTTGTTTTGTTTTTGGCTGCATTGGGTCTTCATTGCTGCACGTGGGCTTTCTCTAGTTGTGGCGAGCTGGGGCTACTCTTCGTTGCGGTGTGCGGGCTTCTCATTGCAGTGGCTTCTCTCGTTGCGGAGCATGGGCTCTAGGCACGCGGGCTTCACTAGTTGTGGCTCATGGGCTCAGTAGTTGTGGCACGTGGGCTCAGTAGTTGTGGCGCACAGGCTTAGTTGCTCCGTGGCATGTGGGATCTTCCCGGACCAGGGCTTGAGCCCATGTCCCCTGAGTTAGCAGGCAGATTCTTAACCACTGCGCCACCAGGGGAGCCCAACAACAGAAAGTTTTATATAAAGTTTAGAGTAGCGGGAGCCAGCTGAGCAAGTTATTTAATCTGTCTGTGACTAATTTCCTTCTCTGTAAAATAAAGAGAATAAAGTAATGATTTCACAGGGTTACTAGGAAGATTTGAGGAGTTAAATATATCTAAATTGTTTAGAACACTGTAGTAGATACTCAGTAAAGTGTTAGTTACTGCTGGCATATAATGAGTAGTAGATAAATAATAAAAGTTATTCCTAAAAAAAAGAAAACTACAGTTAAGGACAATCATGCTATCTGTCTCTTCCAAAAGCAGTTGCTTCTTTATATTTTGAAAGATCTCAACATTCTTATTTTGGCAATTTTACAACTTGATTTTTTTTCATCCTCATAATTAGATCTGGTTTTATCAACCTTCTAATCCCTAGTTCCAATAATTTTTTTGCCTCTGGGTTCCCAGGATTTATTCTGTATGATACATAACTCAGGTTGCTTGTATCACAGCAATACTCACTCTGACACCATCACCTTTGCCAAAAAGTGTTTTTCAACTTTCACGTTTTTTGGTGTTGTTTGGTAGGAAGCATTGCATTTATTATCAACAGCACAGGTTTAAGGAATTACACTTTATGAAACAGAAATCTCTCTGCAGAAGCTTAACATCTGTTTGTTCAGTGACCTCAGTAGGTAACTCTGAATCCCCTTTGGTAAATTTCCTATTAAAATTCTGGCTCTTCTACTTCTAATTTGGTAGAAACAACTTTCACCAGAGGAAATTGGGCAGAAAACCTTGCCAGCATATTTAACTTCTTGTCCTTTAAGAAATTATACTTTGATTTTAGAGGTTCAACTGCTAGAGGATGAAATTATCATGGTGGAACAAGCCATAGAGATAATAAATACAGTAATTCTTCTTTGCCTATTGTGTGCTTTTGCTATTCATAAATTTTAGGGCCTTAGATATTAGATACACTTACGTAAGGCCTCACGAACGGTAATTATCTTTGGCCAAAGAAGAAACCCAACCGAATGCAAAGCTGCAGTATCGCTTGGCTTCTGACATGAGCTGATAATCAGATTTTCTTGCTTAAATCCATGGTGCTCGAACAATGCTACCCACTGTCTGTGCTTCCCGATATTACCCTTAATTAGAAAGAACAGAAACACAAATCTGAATTATTTCAAAATCTGGTTTCCATGGTCAGTGGTTTGAAGGGCTTAATTTTATTATAAATAAACCTGGCTTTATTGGCTAATGAAATCTGAAATGCGAAGCCTGGGATAGAGGGAATGTAATACTCTGATGTTTACACATCAAAATAGTCAGTGTGGGCAAAGTGTTTTGTAATAAATCATTGGATAATTGAATTATGATTCCTTTGTCCAAGTACCATCTAAACTCCAACACTAAGGAGAACCTGGAAGGAACCTTATATTTTCTTGAGAAGCAGCATTTGTAGGTTTAATAACATATGTTCCCATAGCTGTCAAAAACGCATTGATCTTTTACTTATTTTCTCCCCTTTTGTAATTTTTTTTCCTTTGACACACCGGGGTACATAGTTACAAGTGTGTAATTGTCGGGCTCTGCACACATACACATCCCTCAAAGCATTAATCTTAAATATTCACATTGGGGTTTTTGCCACACAGAATAATGTGTGGGCTGGTGTCTGAGTGAGGCAGATGGTAAGATGGGAGATTGGTTGTGTTTTTATTTATAGTCTTGTAAAAAGAGCGCTAACAATAGAGGAGGATGCCTGACCTCATCTGAAGGACTAATTAATAAACTAAGTGGAGAAAGTAACTTTGTTCCTCTCCTGGAAACAAGCTAATTCCTAGAGCCCCTGTCACATATAAGGACTTCAGATGCTATTGACAAATGCATATATTTATATATTCTGTTTTTAATATATTTTATATGTATTTATACATATATCCTGTTTCACATATTATATAATCTATATCTGTCTATCTATCTACTTATCTATCTGTCTCTACTGATTTTATGTGGATGGCGGAGCCCTAAGTATCCATGTGTTTGTCAGCGGTGGCCCTGATCCCTTTTATTCTCTGTATAACATTTTTTTCTAAGGCCCTATCTTTTTTTCTTTGTGCATATTATCTTTTTCATTTTAACCCTTCACCAGTATTTTCTGCACCCATTCCCTCATCACCTTTGTGCTAGGCACTTTCTCACTTAAACATTCGTAGCAACAGGAATTATTCTTAAATCCTGTTTTCCAGATGAGGATATTGAAGCTTAGAGACACAGAATAATTTTCGTAGGACCACAGACGCAGTAAATCGTGGAGGCAGGTATTATTGTCTTGAGTACTGTGTTACACTGTCCCGCCAAAGCGTACGTCACCTTCTTTCAGATTACTCCCTCTGTCCTCACAGAGGTTCTGTTTCATTGGCTGGGGTAGACGCCCCTCTTTCTTAAGTCACCAGGGACCAGGCTGAATGTGTCTGGGGTTCAGGCTCCTGTGACTTAAGTGACTCATTATGGAGACAGGTATTTGCCTTGGGTGTGTGGTGCTCTTGGTAAGACCCTCAGGAAGATGCCATTTAGAAGAGCGGAATGGATACTCCAGGACCATGAGATGGATGTCCACGGTGGGGAAAATCATCTAACCTGGACAATACGGACGAGTGAGCAGTGAGGGGTAGCTGGTTAAACATGGTAGACTTGACCACATTTACCTCCTCTCCCTCTCTCCAACCAACCCCTTCTCAGAATTAACAGTAGAACAGAGCCTCCCAAATGGTATGCTGCAATTGGGCTGCAGGTAAGCAGAGATATTAATCTATTTAGTTCTCTTGGTGGTGGTGCGGGGGCTGGGAGAGCTGGTAAAGGTCAGATAAGTCGCCCTTGGCCTTGAATAGCCTCATCCATTTACTCCAGTGTTTCCTACAAACGCTATATGTTTTTTGTCTCCCGTGATTTTTAAAACAATTGGGAGCACTGCTTTAAAACAAGTGCAGTCCCCACAGGGATAAAAAACAAAGGCAAAGAGAAGAGACAATATCAAGCAAGCAATTTCAGCCATTTTTTGAAAGCTGTAAAGTTGGTTAAAAAGTGGTCGCCGAAGGAGTGATTTCCCAATGCAAGTCTACACAAGGGTCCTACAAGGAGAAGCGAGTCAATTCATTCTACCCCCAAGAAACCTGGAATCGAAGGTTTCACATCTCTTCTAAAGCAGGGAACAGGCACAGGGCTAAAACAAGGGGCTGGTAACAGTCTGGATATAGGGCTCCATTCTTCCTTGTCTCACCCTGTAGAGTCAGGACAGGGATTCATTCTCCAGTAAATTTAAGTTAGAGAGACTCCCACCCAGGGACCCTGGGCTCCGAGATGAAGTGGGATCTCCAAACAGGGGTTTCTTGAAATTTTAGATAGCGCCCCTTTTTCCTGTTCTGTTGCCAGAACGCCATCAGCCAGACAGCTATTTCCCAGGCTTGTATTTGGAGGAGTCTTCTCTGGAGAAACCAGAGAAAAACCCTAACATTCTGACATTCCCTCATGGGAAGGGCAGGCTCACTGCCATACGCCACAGTGAAACCCGGTAGTCAGCAAGACTTCGAGTCCAGAGGTTGCAGTCAGCCTTTTAGTGCCTTGCTCTTAAATATGAATGGATAGCCAAGATGGCACATAATGTTTGATGACGTTTAATTTTCAGGAGAATCTGTCTGCTGACGCAACTTTGTTAAAACTGTTGAGTATTTTATGGAGGCTGAAATATTGGGATACATTTATGATAAATTATTTCGAAATGTAAATTTTAGTACATCCAGAGTTGATGATTTTTATAGAACAATGTTCCTAAAAATAGTTGACTCTTCATACAAATCCGTTCTGTGTAAATCTGAATTTCGTATTAAGTTCACATTCGTACAACGGAATTTTCATGTGCCCTCTGACATTTCTTGTAATTTGTGGAGATTTTACAAGAAACTGAAGGTGGCTTGATGATTTTCATGTAACTCACGCTTGGAATGCCGTGAAGATCATCCTAATCCAGCTCAAAAAGGGGGGCTGGTTTCGGCTCTTTACTCTGTGGCTCACTACATACATTGAGAAGACCAGAATACCTCTTTATTTTAGTTGTAAGGGTTTGTAGTAAGTATCATACCTTTCATTTTTAGGATGGGTAAATTACCTAGGATATTTTGGCTCAGCTGGTTAGGAGATGGTGCCAACTAAAGGCAAAGTGGGCATCATCCTTATCAGTACCATCCTTATCAGAACTGATCAGTTTTACCCAAAGTGAGATAAACCATTCCAGGACCTCATATCACACATGCAGCGCTCTGGGAACCCGGCAGAACTGGTGCAGTAGTACAGCTCGTCCGACTCAAGCTGTCTCACCAGAAAAATAATTCAAAGCCAGCAGGGGCTTGCCTTGTGTTTGTACGATGGCTGCGGCAGCCCCGGACTCTGCAGTCCCTCACCGTCAAACCTTGATCCCGGACGCCCCAACGAAATCTCATTATATCCCACTGGTCCTGAACTTCAATCCCTACAGCCAATAGAATGTTAATGTGCTGACGTGTCAGACCTGAACATTTGCTTTATCCCTGCAGTTTGGGGAAGTCACTCACTTGTACCATATGGGTCAGGATTTTGAGTCACGTGGATTCCCAAATAGTTGTTCCTGAAAGTAGAATAGAGATATGTAGGGAAGGAAAAGTAGCAAATACCCTCCCCAGCGGTGGTGGTAATAGAGGCTGCAACACTTTGAGAAGCCAGCTTCGGGTAAGAGAAAGGGCTAAAGCTTTACACAGACCGTTTGTCCCTACACCCAGTTTGTCATCAGCGCTGACCAGATCACAATTACCGTCCGCAGTTTATTTATTTTTTAAATTTTATTTTATTTATTTATTTTTTTGCGGTATGTGTAGCCTCTCACTGCCGCGGCCTCTCCCGTTGTGGAGCACAGGCTCCGGACGCGCAGGCTCAGCGGCCGTGGCTCACGGGCCCAGCCTCTCCGTGGCACGTGGGATCTTCCTGGAGCGGGGCGCGAACCCGCGTCCCCTCCATCGGCAGGCGGACTCTCAACCACTGCGCCACCAGGGAAGCCCTTCGTCCGCAGTTTATTTTACTCTAATGCCGTATTGACACGTGGCTCAGTGGGGAGTGATTAAGAGCAGTGATCCGGATCACACAGGGCGTCATCCTGCTCCATCGAATGGTGGGTGATACTTCATGTCGAAGAAATAGTATTTTTGTTGAGACCCGTGGGGTAATATTCTAAGTGGCCACCTTCAATCGCAATTCGAATTTCTGCTTGCTGAAACCCCATGCTTATTTCTGATTGCACGTCTTCATGCTCAGTTAAAGAATGGTCTGGATTTCAGAAAAACCAAGTTTAAAACTTTCTGCCAAATACTAAGGCTGTTGAGGAAATCCAAACCTTTCCTTTTGGTCTGCAGTGGTCCATTTCTCATCATCCTTGGAGACAAGTACTTGGATAGTGGAGTTCTAATTTCTGTCCCCCTCTTCCCGTGCCGTCTAATAACAGTGGCTGCTAGGTGCCCTAAAGCTGATGCTTCCCCTACAAATTGCCAAGAGAGAAAGCAAACACACCTTCATTGGCTACTGTACTTATAATGGCTCCTAAAACCAAGCAAGGAAACCACAGTGATCTTGGCAAGCAAACAATTGAAAGTCCAGGTGCTGGCAGTATGCAGAGCCCCAGAATCAACATGACTTGGGAGGAGAGGGGGTTGGAGAACAAAGAAAGGTGCTTTCATTCAGAGAAATTTATTTCTTTTAAATATTTGCTATCTGCAGTCGCTAGCACAGGAGGCCACTTGGCATTCTTTCCCCACAAAGGGGAGGGCTGGGTGGTAACGAGCAGATGCTTGAGTGGCCTGTGGCGTGAGGTGCACCATCCGTCAAGAAGATCAATATTTACTGTTCTTGTATCTTTGTGGTGAAAGTTTGCTCTTCTTAAACAAACAAAAAAAAAAGGTGGGGATTGTGCTTTAATACATAGAGCACGGGTTTGACTTCAGGCAGTAAATCAACCGAGAGCAGCGAGGACTTCACAGGCAGGGCTCCTTACCCCGGTTCCCTGCCCCGTCACGCCATGTTCCGTGTTTGAAGGAGTAAGATGCATCTGGCTTATGACATTGCCAGCCTTTTCTCCGTGCATTCTTTTTCATTCCAGTTAGATCATACCTGGATGAAAGATACAATGTGAGTGTGATACTGTATTTCAGCCACCTGTGTTATAAAAGATACATTGATCCAGTTCAGTTTGACTCAACATGTGTCTTATGTGGTAGGAACTGAGCTAGACTCTGGGGCAACCAAGATGGAGAAGGCAGGGGTTGCTTCTTTAGATTTTGGGTGCCCCAGTGTCCCCAGTTTGTTAAACTTAGATCACAGAGAGAGCCCTGTGATATCAGGGGTGGCGGAAAGGATGAATAGATGATGGGTCATGACCAGCCTCCTATACCATGGAAAAGATTTTATATTTTATTCTTTAGATCAACGTGTGTTCTGTGTCTTTAACGTATAAACAAATCCGCTGGGAATTTTGTTAAAATCCAGATCCTGATTCAGTAGGTCTATCTAGGGCCAGCCAGGGAATCTCCTTATCTAACAAGCCCCCAGGTGATGTTAATGATAATGATACTGGTCCATGGGCGTGCTTTGTATAAGAAGAATCTACTTATTACGCATATCAAGCTCCTGTGAGGCTTCTTTTTTTTTTGCGGTACGCGGGCCTCTCACTGTTGTGGCCTCTCCCGTTGCGGAGCACAGGCTCCGGACGCGCAGGCTCAGCGGCCATGGCTCACGGGCCCAGCCGCTCCGCGGCATGTGGGATCTTCCCGGACCGGGGCACGAACCCGTGTCCCCTGCATCGGCAGGTGGACTCCCAACCACTGCGCCACGAGGGAAGCCCCTGTGAGGCTTCTTAATCATGCATATTCCTTGCCCACCCCACCTCCAGCTCTTTGAATCAAAATCTGCATTTTAACCTGTTGTCCAGGTGATTTTTACGAGAATCATCGATTAAATGATGGGAAGCCATTGAACACTATTAAGAAAGTGAGTGCCATGTTGACTAGCGTATTTATTATGTTAGGTTTTATAAAGAGAATGTGAAAAGAGAATTCCATGGAGGTGAACTTCCAGCAGGGGACAGACAGATGGAGAAGCTAAGGCAGAAGGACTCTAGAGGAGGGAACTGGTCTGGAGGACCTTCAGAGGGTGGGGTTGACAGGATTCGGCCTTGAGTGAATCTAGGGCCGAAGGGTGTGGGATGAGGCCAGAGTGAGTGACCTCCCGGGTTCTGGTTTGCTGGTGTGGGGTTAGGGACGCGGGCTTTGGAGGGAAGGAGTGCACTGAGACCTGTCTTCAGCGGTGACTACTTATACAGTCTTGGTAAGTTAATTTTTCATCAGTAAAACGGGGATACTGGTTGTTGTGAGGTGGCAGTAGCCCCATTTTGCAAAGGTGGAAACTGAGGACGAGAGAGGGTAGGTTGTCCTTAGTTCCTACAGATAGAGAGGAGTGGAGATTAGATTTCCACATGGGCCTTCGCGAGTCTGCAGCCCCTGCTCTGAACCATTACTTCCAAGGTCTGTCCAGGGAGGGGTACACAGAGTTTCCCCCTCACTTTACTTTCTCTCAGGGTTTTCATTTCTCTGAGCTCTTCAAAGGTGATTGTCAAAAATACGTCTCTTAAGATGAAGCAAATATAGAAAGAAAGAAAGCGCTGTCAGCAGAGAAGATAAAGTACAGGTTTCTGATCCTTCCTCAGCTGATCTCCCACCTGTGTCACTGGTGCAGTGGGTTTGGGTCATTCAGTCCCCAGCTCTCTTCCTGCCTTTTAGGAGATACATGTCCTCTTAAGCCTCAGGAACAGGTGGGGCTGGGTGAATGATACGTCTGTGGGGAATGACAGGATGAAAACCTTACCCTTTAGGGAAGGTCCTGTCCTGCATGCAGGGGTGCTTTGGTCCCTTGTAGACCCAACAGATGAACACCATCCTGAATACGTGATACTGTACGCACCAAACAATACTATACATACAATAATGTCCAATATCTAAACAATAATATCTCAGCAGTCAGGGTTACACACGAACACTAATGGACAGTTGGTACTGACTACATGTTTGATGAATTGTTTTTAAGTAAAATCGATCAGACTGTCTTTACTTATGACCTTATTTCATATTAATTCTTCAGTATCTTTTAATCTCTTTCTCCTCTTTATTTTTGGGTTTGGTTATTTCAGAGTGACAAAGCCCAACTTGAGAGCCCCCCTTCCCCAATTTTCTGATCCCCTCCCCTTCCCTATGCCCTGGGTCCCGCCCTCTGACACACTAGCTGTGCTTGGGGTGATCCTCGCCCCAGAAATCACATGGCTACACCCGCTCTGCTTTAGAGTCTTTGCTTCAGCGTCACCCTGTCCAAGGAGATAGCTCTTACTTCTGTATATAAATCAGTACAGTATCCTCGACATTTTCCCATTCCCATCACCTTGTCTTATTTTTCTACTGAGCAATAGAAAAATTACCATCTCATATATTATAGATATGTTTATTTATTTTTCTGTCACTGCTACTAGAATGTCAATTTCATGAGGACAGAGACTTCATCTGTTGTATCCCCAGTTTCTAGAGGAATGTCTGGTATGTGGTATAATTCAATAAAAATTTGTTGAACAGATAAGTTAATTAGCCACTTTAAATATGGGAATGATGTACATGTATAGGTAACTGGAGTAGATTCAGTTGTCTTCGGGATCATTCCATTTAAAGAATAAAGAAAGAAACAAACAAAAAACCCTTTTAAAATATCACTCATTTGGGGAAGTGAGAATGGCAGGTAGCATGGATTATGTAAATTAAGAAATAATCCCAAGAAAGATCAGAGTTTCTAGAGAAACTCTGGAATATGTATGGGTAAAAGCATAAAGACCTTTTTTTTTTAACATCTTTATTGGAGTATACTTGCTTTACAATGGTGTGTTAGTTTCCGCTTTATAACAAAGTGAATCAGTTATACATATACTTATGTTCCCATATCTCTTCCCTCTTGCGTCTCCCTCCCTCCCACCCTCCCTATCCCACCCCTCTAGGTGGTCACAAAGCACCGAGCTGATCTCCCTGTGCCATGCGGCTGCTTCCCACTAGCTATCTATTTTACGTTTGGTAGTGTATATATGTCCATGCCACTCTCTCACTTTGTCCCAGCTTTCACTTCCCCCTCCCCATATCCTCAAGTCCGTTCTCTAGTAGGTCTGTGTCTTTATTCCCGTCTTACCCCTAGGTTCTTCATGACCTTTTTTCCCCTTAGATTCCATATGTATGTGTTAGCATACGGTATTTGTTTTTCTCTTTCTGACTTACTTCACTCTGTATGACAGACTCTATGTCCATCCACCTCACTACAAATAACTCAATTTCGTTTTTAAGACAAGAAAAGAAAGAAAGAAAGAAAGAAGAGCATAATAATGGTGAAGCCTGGGGCTTCCCTGGTGGCGCAGTGGTGGAGAGTCCGCCTGCCGATGCAGGGGACACGGGTTCGTGCCCCGGTCCGGGAAGATCCCACATGCCGTAGAGTGGCTGGGCCCGTGAGCCATGGCCGCTGAACCTGTGTGTCCGGAGCCTGTGCTCCGCAACGGGAGAGGCCACCAACAGTGAGAGGCCTGCGTACCGCATTAAAAAATAAAAATAAAAATAAAAAATAAAAATAATAATAATAATAAAAAAATAATGGTGAAGCCTGAATCCAGCCATGCTTTGAGCCAGTCTACCCGCTTTGATTTATCAACTTCATAAACCAATGGATTCTCTCTTTTGTTGCTATTTTGAAACACAGCTTAAATGTTCTTTAAAAAGGTCTTTTTATGGCTGAGTACATGGAATATACAATGGAATATTGTATACAATGGAATATTACTCCAGGTTGACTTAATATTATCTGCATGTTGACTGAATTCTCATTTGGGGCTTATTTTCAGAATGGATAGCAATCATGGATCCCGGGAGCTGTATGATTTTTTAAATTTTTTATTTATTTATTTATTTTTGGCCATGCTGCATGGCTTGAGGGATCTTGGTTCCCCTGAACCCTGGCCCCCTGCAGTGGAAGTGCGGAGTCCTAACCACTGGACTGCCAGGGAATTCCCTGCTCTATGATTTTTAGACCTTGTAATCGCCAAAGTTAAAAAAAACCCTCTCTTGCTCTGCATTTGTAACAGTCTCCACCTCCTATCCTATTACTCTGGCCAAACTTGAGTCTCACGTTCATTCCTGAAACAATCAGGATGTCTGGGAGGACAAAGCATACCAGTCAACCCCTGCATTTAACCCTGACAGCTGCGTTTAAATTTTACAGAATATTTGTTTGTGTGTGTGTGTGTGTATCTGTGTGTGTACGTGTATATCTGTGCGTGTGTGTGTGTGTGTGTGTGTATGTGGTGGGGGAGGATAGGAGGGATGGATTCCCAAAACAAGTTGATATAGAGCAAGCAAAAAGTGTCATCTGTGCCAAGCCAAAATGCTGTGTGGTAGCAATAGTTATATTTTATACGATGATGGCACCATAGATTATGAGGACAACCTCAGATAATTTCCCTGACCTGAAAGGGTAAATGAATGTCTACTTTTCTACCCAAGAGAAAATAAAGTTTTTAGGATAATTGGTAAAGCAGATTACCACTACGCTTTTGTTTGGATGATTTATTATTTTAGAATGTATTTATTTATTTACTTGTATTTTAATAAAGCTTGTCACATATGTAGATATCAGAGCCATTGAAAGGTTATGTTGGTTTTATGATAGTTTCAAAGCCCTGGGGTAATGCAATTTTAATGCGGCTTTTTGAGAACCACATTGTGGTACCCACTCAAACTCTTCTTTCTTTACAAAAATTAAGAAACGAAGAGGGGGTAATACATTCACCTGATTCAAAACCCTGAAATATAAAGAGGTAAACAGTAGAAAGTCTTGTTCCCACTTCTGCCCCAGTCCGCCTCATTCCCCTTCTTCCCACAGGAAAGCACTTTTTCTTGTTTCATGGGAATGCTTCCACATTTTCTCTGAGCAAATCCAAGTGTGTATATGAATGAATATAAGTGTGCAGGTGAGCAGAAGCGTTCCACACTTTGCTGTCTTCACTTAGTGCCATGACTTGGAGCTCTGACCATAGCATTACATGGAGAGCTTCCTCATTCATTTTTCTTACAAGTTCAGAGTAGTATATTTTATGGATATAGCTTAATTTATTTAGCCAGTTTCCTTTATTTATTTATTTAAAACGTTTTTCCATGTGATGAGAACTTTTTTATTTTTGATGTGGATGATTTTTAAAGTCTTTATTGAATTTGTTACAATATTGCTTCCATTTTATGTTCTTTTAAAAATTAATTTATTTTATTTATTTATTTTTGGCTGCATTGGGTCTTCGTTGCTGCATGTGGGCTTTCTCTAGTTGCGGTGAGCGGTGGCTACTCTTCATTGCGGTGCGTGGGCTTCTCATTGCTGTGGCTTCTTTTGTTGCGGAGCACGGGCTCTAGGCACGCAGGCTTCAGTAGTTGTGGCTCGCGGGCCCTAGAGCACAGACTCAGTAGTTGTGGTGCACAGGCTTAGTTGCTCTGCGGCATGTGGGATCTTCCTGGACCAGGGATCGAACCCATGTCCCCTGCATTGGCAGGCGGATTCTTAACCATTGTGCCACCAGGGAAGCCCCCCATTTTATGTTTTCATTTTTTGGCCACGAGGCATGTGGCTTCCTAGCTCCCCCACCAGGAATCGAACCTTCACCCCCTGCTTTGGAAGGTGAAGTCTTAACCACTGGACCGCCAGGGAAGTCCCTGCCAGTTTCCTTTAATGGATACTAGTGACTCCTCAAAAAGAATCAATGACATAGGTAGAATTTCACGGTTTAGAGCTTTGAATGCTCCTACTAAAAATTGTTAAAAATTTTGACCCAGTCCACTTTTGTCAGTTTAATAGGAAAAGAGTAATTTAGGCTTAGTTCCAGTCAACTGATGTAATTCAATAAAAGTAAATGCCAACCTCTTAATTCTTTTCAAAATACAATGGAGGAACAAAGAAAATAATTGCCACTATCAGGATCTGAAAAATGTATGGCTTCAGGGTTCAGTATACCAGGACCTTGAGAGGTGGGAGTGCGGGTTTAACTCTGAAGACTGTCATGGTTTATTAGTGCATGGATTGCTCTGATAGCTCTAATTTCCTTGTCATGTGGATATTTATCTTAAATTTGGGAACACAAAGCCCTTAGGCATGCTGGGATTGAGGGGGCGCGGACGTGCTGTCCAGAGATGAGGGGCTCACTTTCTGTAGGTAGGACAGAGCAGCAGCAGCATTTTGGTTCTGGGAGTCATGTCTGGATAGGAACGGAGGGAGCCCTGGCAGTAGCAAGAAGTGGGGTGGTTAGGGGTAGACACTGGGAGAAGAGCCCAGCTAGTTTGGTTTGGTTGCTAAGCAACAGGAACAATTGCCTATTTATTTATTTATTTATTTATTTATGGAGTGATGTAATTCACTTGTACCTAGCAGCAGTCAGAGACAGTGACTGAGGGGGCAAGACTGCTAATAGGGAAACCACTTTTGAGGCTATTACATCGAAGTAGAAAACAATTCAGGGCAGAAACATGGCAGAGAAGATAGAGGAAAGGGGAAAGAGATATTTAAGAGGTAACATCCCTAAGTTGTGGTCATGAGTTACAGGGGAGGACTGAGGGAGAGGGCCAAGTTGAAGAGAATTAATGGGTGCAGTAAGTCAGGGCTCCCCGGGGCTGCGGACTGCTACCTGTCCGCTGCCTGTTAGGAACCAGGCCGCACAGCAGGAGGTGAGTGGCGAGAGGCTGAAGCTTCATCTGCCGCCCCGCGTCTCTCCCCATCGCTCTCATTACCGCCTGGACCATCCCTCTCCACGCCCCCCACCCACCCGAAGTCCGTGGAAAAATTGTCTTCCACGAAACCAGTCCCCGGTTCCAAAAAGGTTGGGGACCGCTGCACTGTCATTCAACAAAGGATGGCTGAGCACCCATTTAGTGACTGGCACTATGCTAGTCTCTGGAGACACAAAAGTGAACATGACAGACAGGGTTCCTGCTCTCTTGGGATGTCCCTTTTGAGGAAGGCAACAGTTAATAAGTAAAGAAATAAATAAACCAGATTATTATGGATTTTAATAAAACCTATGAAGAAAATATGTGGCTGGATTGCCATGTGCCCCTTGACAGTCAGCTGCCCCTCCACCCCAGCCCCTGACAATCACTGGTTTGTTGTATGCCTCTATACTTCTGCCTTTTCTACAATGTCACATACTCAATTGTCATAGTGGTTACAAATCTGTATGTGTTTGAGAAAACTCATATAGCTGGACACTAAAAAGCTTGCATTTTATTCAGTATAAATTATACCTCAATAAACCTGACACTAAAAAAGCTTAGATCCAAAAATTTTAAAAATAAGAAAAAGACAAGAAAAATAATGGATTAATGAATGAGAGTAATCCAGGGATGGCAGAAGGTTGGAGGCTATTTGATATGGAGGTCGGGGAAGATGCCTTTGTATCTATCTATCTATCTATCTATCTATCTATATGTGTAGACCAGTGTGGCCAGAATATCATTAATAAATAAGAGAGCGGTAAGAGTTGAGATTAAGAGGCAAGCAGGGTCTAGATTATGGAGAGCCTTCTAGGTCACAGCAGAGAGTTTTGGATTTTATCTTAAATGCAGTGGGAGGCCATCAGAGGTTTTAGGTGGTGCTGTACCATCTTCTGATTTGCTTTCATGAAGGACCACTACGTTGTCTTTTGGATACTTAATTGTAGAGGGAACAAGTGAGGAAGCAGGGAGACCAATTAAGAGACTACAGAAAAAGTCCAAGTGAAAGATGAAAAAGAACCAGCTGATAGTAACGACAGTAAAGATGGAAATGAGTGGGTGGAAGTTAGAACTAAACTTTAGATGGATAAAACCAATATGCCTTGCTAATGGTTATTGTATGGGGGATAAGGGAAAGATAGGAATCCAGGATGATTCTTGGTTTTTGGCTTGAACCAACTGGATGATGATACTGCCATTTAGTGGGTTGGGGAATTATTCAGAGAGGACTAGTTTTAGAGAGGAAAGTCAAGAGTAGAATAAGACTCTATTTCCCCAATGGACTCAGTCACAAAGCTTGGGAGCTTTTTAAAGATTGCCATCTTGGTCAGGCTAGCCCAGTTGCTCTCATCCTTGAAATGGCTTCTCCCAAATGCTGCCTCTTGACCCACTGTTTCTTGAATAAGTCTAACAATCTCACATCCCTAGGATCTTTCTAGTTTCTATTCTTATGTCTTGACTGAGAAAAATACCAGAACATTACAAAAATGGCCACAATAATTCATTGCATCTTTGGAGGTAACCCCTTTGAAATGTGTATTTTCAATCCTCCTATCAAGAAGTAGAGTTTATTTCTCCACTCCTTGAATCTGTGCGTGGCCACATGACTTGTTTTGGCCACGTGGGACATTAGAAAATATGACGTAAATAGAGAATGGAAAAGTGCTCGTGCATAGGGCTTGCCCTCTCTCACTGCGGGAAACTCTTCATGCTATGAATGAGCCCAGGCTATCCTACTGGGTGATGAGAAACATGAGGTTGTCACGCCAGCTGACAGCAGACATGTGAGTGAGACCCCTCTAGACTAACTAGTCTGCCAGTTGTTAGACATGTGAGTGTGGTCATCTTAAAGTATCCGGCTCGAGCTGAGCTGGCTCAGTCCAGAAGAATTGCCCAGGTGACCCACAGAACCATGGGAAATACTATACGTTTTTGCAAGCCGGTAAGTTTTGGAATTGTTTATTATACAGCAAAAGCTAACTGATCCATGACCCAAAATTTTAGGGGTGGTTAGCAATCTCAGACTTACTTCTGTCTAAGTTTAGTCCATGGATAAGATCACCTGATCTTATCTGCAAATGGATTGTGGAATAAATACAGCACCTAGCCAAACTGGCCAGTGAAAGAGGTTGAAGCTGATTCACAAAAGAAAGAAACTTGCTGGAGTTTTTGGTCATGATTGACTCCATATTGCTCCATGATCAGTGGAGCATCAGCCTTTGATTTTTCATTTCTGACTATAATCATGCAGTCAGATGCCAGGCCCAGTATGATGGCAGTGGTCAAAGAAGGAGTTTTTGGAGTCTCGACTGGCCTCCTGAGCAACTGGGATCTTGCCTTCAGCAGACAGGTGGAATGTTCCTCTTGCAACATGCCTAACCCTTCAGTTAAAAGGAACAAATATACCTTTAGTTAAACTAACAAGGAAGGATTAGTTTGCTATTTTTGCTTTAAATAAACCAAACTCAAGTGGCATGAGGAGAAGAGAAACTGGAATATTATAAAGCTAAACCAAATTTCTTATCAGCTGAGCAGAGGTTAGCAAAGGAGACCATCTGTGCAATGGACCTGAGCAGATACAGACATTGAAGTGGGTGTGTATATAGAGGTTTTATTTGTTTGTGACTTAGAATAGAGGTTTTAATATAGAGGTTTGAGCTTGAGGAAAAGGTTATGGAGTCATTCGGGGGTTGTAAGGAAGTCTTGGGAGTGGATGAGATGATCAAGAGAGGGGAAAAGAAATGGGGGTTGAGACTGGAACTCAAAGGAAAACTATTTTTTTTAATGGGTATATATATATATATATATATATATTTTAATATTTATTTATTTAGTTGCACCAGGTCTTAGTTGTGACAGGTGGGCTCCTTAGTTGAAGCTTGCGGGCTCCTTAGTTGTGGCATGCGAACTCTTAGTGGTGGCATGCATGTGGGATCTAGTTCGGTGACCAGGGATCGAACCCGGCCCCCCTGCATTGGGAGCGTGGAGTCTTATCCACTGCGCCATAAGGGAAGTCCCAGGAATACTATTAAAGGGGCATGAAAGGGAAGGAAACTGAGAAGGCACGTGAGCTAGAAAGGGGAGAAAGAGGCAGGAGCTGACAACCGTGGTGAGAAGTGCACAGTCTGCAGGCAGATTTTTGAGTCTGAATTCCAAGCTAACCGTCGACGAGTGGTGTGACCTCAGCCAAGCTACTCATCCTCTCTTCTCTTTCGTTTTCCTAAGTTCAAATGGGGACAATCACATGTCTAACTCCTAGAGTTCATTGTGGGGAATAAGTGTCACAAAATAAAGTTCTTGGAGTGCTGCCTGTCCCCCATCAAATGGCCAATAGCCGTTAGCATTACTGTTAGCAACATTCAAAGGAGGTCATGGGTTTTAAAAGGAGAAAGAGTCCAGTTGGCATAAAATAGTAAAGAAAGACAAAATAAGAAAGAGAAACAAGAATGCTCATTTGATTTAACAACTAGGATGATTTGGTAACATTAGCAAAAGTAGTTTTTCAAGAGTCATAGAGCTCAAACTAGGCTGCTGAGACTCAAGGAGGTAAGAGGATGTGAGGCCCTGGCGCCATCATTTGCTGTGTGACTTTAGACAAGCTGCTTAACCTCTCTGGATCAGTCTCCTGAACTATAAAGCAAGAGAAGGAGGAGACTGGATGATCTATTCTCTATTTTTAAATATCCTTCAGTCAAACCATGAGAACCTGGAGGGTCAATCAGCAGAATGTTATAGAAATGATTTTTTTAAAAAATTTTTTCAGAGAGGAGGGTTGATGACCAGCCAAAATTTATGGCCTCCCACTTCTCATTTTCCTTGGTGCTGTTCCTTTCAGAGCCAGAGACATATACCAGTACAGATGTAAATGCAGACAAGAAAATGTGTATGTACATGTGCACACACACGTACACACGCAAACACGAGTCATGCTGTCCAGAGGCCCCTGTGACAAGACTGCATATAAGCAGATTGTGCCACAGACCACAGATTCAACCACCACTTGCTAAAAACCTACCATGTTCTGGCTGTTCTTCTAGGTATTGGGGGGGCATACAGACAATCTGTCAATGTGATTGTCCTTAAAGATATTATAAGTTCATAGAGGGATTGGGAATTTATCAAAGGACAAGGTAGCTGGCTGGTAATGAGTTCTATGACACAGTTCAACAAATATTTATTAAATGCCAACTCTGCACCAAGCACTGCACTGAGGACTGGGGACAGCAGTAAGAAAAGTCAGGGGAGGGCTTCCCTGGTGGCGCAGTGGTTCAGAGTCCGCCTGCCGATTCAGGGGATGCGGGTTCGTGCCCCGGTCCGGGAAGATCCCACACGCCGTGGAGCGGCTGGGCCCGTGAGCCATGGCTGCTGAGCCTGCGCGTCCGGAGCCTGTGCTCCACAACGGGAGAGGCCACAACAGTGAGAGGCCCGCGTACCACAAAAAAAAAAGAAAAAAAAGAAAAGTCAGGGGAGTGTAAAATTATTTCTAACAGGAAGGCCTCATAAACTTTCAGCTTGTTTATGAACTGCAGTGACCGAGAGCGGCCCAGTGACCTTGGCATTCATCTTGGGAGGTCTCCCCCTGCTGACCTCAGTCTTTGCAGTAGGGTTAGGGATCATGGCCTGGAGAACTATGAGATGGGCCTGGGAGACAAGAGGGAGAGCTGGGATCTTGTTCTCCTGCACTCGCCCAACTTCACTTGCAAGTCACAGTTCTCTCTTTCTAGAACTGAGAGTCACCTGCTTCCCCGGTCCGTAAATGTGCCCCGGGAAGGTTTCCGTGATTGCTACGCCTCACCACCATTCTGCTGGCACTGGCACAGCCTCAGCACAATCCACTGGCTGGAAAAGTCTCACCAAGGCCGGAGACCCCTGTAGTATAGACCCCAGAGGCTTCCTGGAGAAGACTCACTTTTGCTCCTCCCAAGTACAGTTAGAAGAGATGAAATGGCTTCAAAACGTCTTAGTTTGCTCAGACATACCTCATGTCGGTTTTCACAATTACCTTACAGCCAACTGAAGGCGGGTGAAGCCTGATTGGGCCTTGCCTGGATGACTTACTATTTCCCTGAGGCTTTCTTGCTCTTTTCTTTGCCATTTCCAAAGACTCTTATTCCTTTCACACTAGAACTTGTGAGAAAACTCTTGGATTCTGGCAGGAGTCTTTCAAGCTACTTACCCTCGTGAAGGAATGGTGGTTCCCATTGGAACCTTAAATGCTTCTGTGCTGTTCTCGCTACTGTCTTGCAAAGAGCTTGGGGTGGAACCTGCCATCCACCCAGGCCTCGGTGAAAACCACTTTTCATGGGTTGACAGAAATCTGCACTGGGGGCAGGGGGACAATTTCCAGTTGTTTGGCTTTTGGAGGGAAATGATGCAAACACAAACCCAGGGTTTAGTTCTTGGGAAATTCAGGAAGCGTCTCCCAGAAGCGGTGGGGGAAGAAGGATGTTTGTCAAAGTGCCTGTGCTCCCCTGTCCTCACATAAATGAACTTTCTCCTTTGTTCCTACTGGACTCTGAAGAATACAGCTCTAGCACAAAGCCAAGGAGGCACTGGCAAGAGAAAGCAACAGTGTTTTCTAATCTCCCTGGATCAAAACCAGGCAAGTTTGGATTCTGTAAAGAATCTTCCTTAGCATGCTGGATTAATCAAATGGATTAATACGACACAGTCATCTTTACTCAGTGTGCCTCCTAGCCTTTGTACTTGCCACCCTCCCGACCCCCACCCCTTTTTAAAGTCTATGGAACTCTGAGGGAACAAAAGGACCAGCATTTTCTATGAGTGCCACGGCCATTGGTCCCTTGGCCTAGCCCCTCTGGAAGGTAGGCTCCCAGAATCTCTCAGTGTGCAAAGCTCTTGTTTGTACCCCTGTGTCTTGGGGAAAACTCACAGTGTCTTTTGGACCCTACATTCTGCGTGCTTTGCTGTGAGTGAAAAGTAGCACATTGCTGTCCTTTACATGTAAACCACAGCAAAGACTAAGTGAAAGCCAACTAGTACATGTTGAGGGGTATTAGATAAGGGCCTTGGTTAGATAGATACGCATGTGTTGGTCTCAACTCTTTTTGGCCTGTTTAACTTTCATAAACTCTCACCTCCCTGTTTTCTGGGATGAGATCCATCTGCCTATGTCTGATTCAACAAAAGCCATAACAACAGCTAAGGTTCATTGAACTTGTCTGCCTGACATTGATTTAACACTTCACCTGAAGTACTCATTTCATCCTCATAGAACCCTTATGCGGGCAGTGGTATTATCATTTCCATTTTCTGACAGAGGAGCTGGCATCAGGGATGCTTAGTATCTGGACCGGGGCTTATGTCACTGCTCAGTGGAGGTGCTGAAACAGCTCAGTCCTGGCACTCTGCAGAGCCTGGGATCCTAACCTTTGCTGCTGTTTCTTCTTCCTGGCCTAAAGCCAGTTTGTTTAAGTTTTCTTAACCTTTTTTTTTCGGTACACGGGCCTCTCACTGTTGTGGCCTCTCCCGTTGCGGAGCACAGGCTCCGGATGCGCAGGCTCAGTGGCCATGGCTCACGGGCCTAACCGCTCCGTGGCATGTGGGATCTTCCCGGACCGGGGCACGAACCCGTGTCCCCGGCATCGGCAGGCGGACTCTCAACCACTGCGCCACCAGGGAAGCCCCAGTTTTCTTAACCTATTTAAACCATGCCTTCAGCGATGAGGTAGATACTTCCAGGCTGTGTTTTAAGTTTCTTAATGAATTATGCCTTCTTCAAAGTGAGGAAATAAAATGTCAGTTTCCTTTCTCAGCCCACAGTGCATAGTTCTTATCATTCATAAGTTGGAAAACCCTGATTGAAACCTTGTAGGGCAAAACAACATAGAGGGAGAAATGCATGAAGGACAAGGGAGTGGCTAGTAAGGGGAGAAAAAGCAACGTCATGAAATGCACCAACATGTACAGACACTTTGGCATCTTGTCCTTATCTGTCTGAGTGTCACTGTGATGGGGGAAGGGACTCATTTTTGTCTTTCGTCATCTCTCTTCTGCGCGCCATCCTTCTCCCTCACCTTCCCTCCAGGGTGAGCATCTTTTCTTTTGCCTCTCCCCACTTGGTCTCATCTTCAGACTGACCAGCAAGGAAGATTCTGCCCTCCCTAGTGAGCTCCTTGGCCTTGATATCAGAGAAGGGTAATAGGGGAGCGAAGAACCAGAAAAAAATGAAGAACCCAAAAAGTATGCAGAGCAAGAGTAGAAGAAACATAATAATGTCAATGGGGGCAAAGGGGAAAGGGTGAGGAGGGAGCCTGTGGTGCCAACCGGGGTGAAGGAGAGCTCTCGGGGGCTTGTTGGGGGGCGGTACATGGGGAGAAATGGGGGACTACTGTTATATAGGAGAGAGTGGGAGGGGAAGAGGAAGAAGGAGAAGGGGGAGGGCGGGGGAGAAAAGGAGGAAGGGAGTTGGAGAAAGAGGCTTCCAAGGAATTTGTTGTGTGTGTGAATCTAAACCCCATCACTAAAATACGTGGGACATGCCGGTTGTTTCTCTTTGGACATATATGGGATCTATTTATTCACTTTTTGTCCATAACGATGTTTGCAGAGTGCATACTCTGTGCAAACCTGTAGTGAACAAGACACGGTCCCTGCCCTTTAAAGCTTCCAGGGGAGGAAGCAGAAAAGAAACCACTAAACATAGAGCCACATCATTACAGATTGTGAAAAGAACTATAAAGGAGGTAAAGTTGGAGCAACTCCCTGCAAAAGCGACAGTTAAATCAGGATCGGAAACATAAGAAGGACCTAGTTATACGAAAGAGCTCTGGGAAGAAAAGTAGACACTTGCAAATGAAACTTCTGAAAACTCAAGATAAAATCGAGATATTCTGTTAGTTACCCTTAAGTGGCTGGTGTAAATTTTAAAAAGCGAAGATTTAGTGTTTCCAGGGCAGGGAAAAAATATGATTGGAGAATTACATAGTGATAACTGGTTACATCAGTAGGATCCGGAAGGAAATATTTGGCACACTTACAAGGATCTCACAGAAAATAATTTAGCAAAGGGACAATACACAGAGAGATGGGCAGGGTTTCGGTTCTGTAAGGTGAGGCACACAGGACTTGTGATAAGCATGATGGGAGGCCGTGACTATTTCTAGGTGTTGTCACCAGCGCCTGGTGGAAGTCGGAGCCGTCTACTGACAGGAATTACAACACAGAAGAACGTGCTTGAACAGTGGTGAGACAAGGAGGGAGAATTAGACTCCTTTCTCTTTCTCTCTTCCAGCGCTTTAGTCTCTCAGTGCCTCCGGTGATCCAGACCCATCTGGGAGCCAAAGGGAGAGGAAGACCAGGTAGCGCATTCAGTGGAGACAAGGCTTCTGGGCACAGATGTTGCCAGAGCAGAGAAGAGAGTAGGAGGGACAGTGGCAAATGGAGAATAACCAGCACCCTGTGTGTTGACTCAGGAGTGAGGCAGTGTGTTTTCGCTGTTAATCAGCTGTGGGACTTCGGGGAAGTCACCTGTATCCTTTGGGCTAAAATGTACTTCTCTGTTACATAAAGGCATGCAATTAGATCATCTTGAATATTATCTTTCAACTCCATGCAGTGTCCTCTGTAGACGTTCTGTGTCGATGCTGCTGGTACATGCCATCTGGGTTTCAGTTATTCCAGAACTGAAGTATTTAAGGCTTAAATACTCCCAGACTACAGTAACTATTCTCTTACAACCCCCAAATTAATTGACCCTCTACTTTCTCCAGGTTCACCAATGTTCTCTGTCTCCTTTATAGAACATTCTGACACCCACAGCGTATTGCTCATGTGCTACTCTTCATTTTACCCATCCAATCCTATCACCATCGAGTACCGTTTGCCAAGTTGTCTATTCTCTACCCTGTTGATGCCAGTTGTACATGTATTATGATTATATAACAATTAAGTCTTATATGAGGGCAAAGAGTTGTTTCTTTAAAAACTAAGTGCTTCAGAAATACGGTAGTTTTAAGTTAGGCTTAAAATTATTAATAGTTGAAGAATTTAGGAGGAAATTACTAAATCTAGAATGAATTTGAATTCAGATCATTTTGGAAGCATCCCACTGTACTTCAGGAGTTGGAAACCAGAAACTGCAGGTAGGTGACTGCAGACATGTATTGTGAATGCAACGTATGCAAGAAAGGAAAGTCGGGCTTCCCTGGTGGCGCAGTGGTTGAGAGTCCGCCTGCCAGTGTAGGGGACACGGGTTCGTGCCGCGGTCTGGGAAGATCCCACATGCCGTGGAGCGGCTGGGCCCGTGAGCCAGGGCCACTGAGCCTGCGCGTCTGGAGCCTGTGCTCCGCAACGGGAGAGGCCACAGCAGTGAGAGGCCCGCGTACCGGAAAAAAAAAAAAGAAAGGAAAGTCGACACTCTGTCAGCTCTTAGGCCCATGCTCAAAGAAAAGGCCTTGGCCCTACATCAAAAGTTTGGTTAAAAATGTGCAGACGTATGTTTTACAGTAAAAAAAAATAAAATAAAAAATAAAAACTTAAGATAAAGGAAGAATATTTTGATTCCTTGCTTTTTTTTGATTAACTGACCATTTGTTGGACATAATCAAATCGTGTAAGAAGGCTTGTACTATTCTGAGCTTTCGCATGTTTTTCTTCTACAAGAAGTAACGGCTGCTAAGCTTGCTTCATAACCCACTAAAAACAGCATCGTGTGCGTTAAGACTCCATAGCCTGTGAGGTAGTTAATAACTTCTGAGTCTGAGCTAGTATCTTGTTATATTAAACCTAAACCGTTTTCTTTGGCACTAATGCATTATGTCTTAAGATTGTGAATCTGTGCTTATCCAGGAAATGCTGGGTGGCCTCGAGGTACAAGTTACTTATTCCTCAGAAACTTCTACGAAATGGAATGACATTTGCTATTGAACAACTTGCTGTTATCACCTGAGTTGAAATTCTCTGGCTTCCTTGACGGACATGTGCTTTTAAAAAGAACTCTTTTGAGGAATAGTCCTTAATTTATTTTCAGTGGGTATGAGAACTAAAGTCCTTTGTTTGATACCTGGCAGCTCATTTGGAGACATATCATTGCTTTGTCATGCCATTTGTCACTTCAAATGTCAAATACACTCTGCTATCTCCCTTGGAAGTTAATAGATGTTAGAAGATCTCTAAGACCTGTCTTTCCACAATGTAGACTATCGGAGACGATTGATGTAAAACTGGGTTTGATAGGGGACTGGAAGGGAGAGGGAGAATGTGGGAGAAGGAAAGAGCTGTGGGTAGTTCAGAAATTACAGTCATTGCTATTTATGGTTTTCTAAGAAACCCCATGTTCTGCAAAGTCATGTACAAAAATGGAAAAAATAATGTTGGGCTGATCACTCAAAGCATATGCAACTTTGAAAAGTTACAAAAATAATAACAATCCTAACAAAAATAGTGATGCTGTTAAAAGGATGTGTTGAATTCTTATAAAGAACGAGAGCAGTAAATACAACTTTTTAAAAACCTTTTAACTTTTGTTTATTGTATTCCCAAAATACAGCAAATGACTTAAATGGCCAAAGAGTACAAAAAACATTTAGTAAAAAAAAGCAAGTCTCCAGACCCACCAGCAAGGTAGTCCCTTTTAACAGCTTTTTGTGTCATTTTTACAGTTATTTTTTTATGAAAAGCAAGCATAAGTTTTATCTTTTCTCTCCTTTTCTAATGCAAAAGAGAGTAGATTGCACAAAGTGTCTGCATCTTGCATTTTTCAGTTCATAATCTATCTTGAAGATCTTTCCACATCAGTACATACCCTTTTTATTGCTAAATATAGCTTTTAAAAATATCTTAAGGTAGTTTAATGTAGAGAAATATAAGGAAGTGTGGAGGCTGCTAAGTTTTTTAGGCAAGGGCAAATGCATAAAGATTTAGGAGATTTGCACAATTAGCTTTGCAGGACCGAGCTGTTGGTCAGACTGAGTAAGAAGTGTGTGATGGTGAATCCTCTGTAACTTGCTGTGTTCAGCTATATCCTAACATAGCTGAAGTTGTATTCGGCTGCTCTTACCGATGGTTCAAACATGAACACACTGGGAAAATTAGGTATGAAAAAATGTGAGTTTCAAACGACTGCATGATATTGACCTCATCCCTTATTTACCAATGACAAATGAGCTAATTTGCTTTACAGAAACGCACGTTGTAACAGGCCCTATTTGAAGAATTCGAGTGATATTTAAATGTTTACCACGATCCATCTGCTTCATAGATTATGCTTTTCAGGGAGAAATTAATTTCTTATTCTACAAGGTATTAATAGCAAAATAGTGTTATTACATTTTTTGGCCAACCTACATATTGGAGAATTCTTCACTTTTATGTGAGGTAGCCTGTGCTCCGCAACGGGAGAGGCCACAGGGGCTGTAAGCTACATCTGGTGGGCGACAATTTATTCCAGTATTGGAAAGATTAGATAGAAGAAATAATAGGTAACATTTATCAAACATTTAATGGTGTCATTAACTCTGCTCAGCGCTTTGATATGTTATTTCCTTTAAACAACACACATCTAGTCACACAACACACAACTGCAGAGCTAACTTTTCAAACTGGAGTTTGATCTCAAAACCTTCTCTCAACCAAACACTATACTACTACCTTCAGCAAATGTGGCACATGATGTGCTCGACCATTCTGTACAGCCCCCAAAGACACTTAGCTTTTCAGAAGGATGTGATCAAGAAGACTTTATTCAAAATCCACAGTTTTCACATCTGGCAAGTCTTGCCCATCTTGAGATCAATGATGCATTTATTTATGTTTTCTTTTAAAGGTAGGTATTAATCTCTTTGTAACTTTTCCTCCCACCATAACATGGGAATAATAATAGGGTCATTATCTTAGGGCTACCTTTAATATTTTCAAAAATATTCTTTGATCCGTATTTGTATGTTCAGAAAATTTATGAAAAAAATGTATTTTGACTCCTTCCTTTAGAAACAAGGAATTTAGCAAGCTATGCTTACAGCGCCCTTAACTTCCCAATCTTTGTTTATGTAATTTAGAATTTGGGATGTTATTTTTAGTAAATATTTGATTTAATTAATCATAAATCAATTGACTTTAATTATTTAGCTCCTTTCATGTATTGGAATCACATTATTTACAACAATCATTTCAGGCTAATCTATGTTTAAATTTCTTCTGTGTTCACCACCAGCCTTTAATCGTTTTTTTTAAATTAATTAATTATTTTTTGGCTGCGTTGGGTCTTTGTTGCTGCGCGCAGGCTTTCTCTGGTTGCGGCGAGCGGGGTCTACTCTTCGTCGCAGTGCATGGGCTTCTCATTGCGGTGGCTTCTCTTGTTGTGGAGCATGGGCTCTAGGCACGGCGGGTTTCAGTAGCTGTGGCACGTGGGCTCAGTTATTGTGGTTCACGGGCTTAGTTGCTCTAGGGCATGTGGGATCTTCCCGGACCAGAGATCGAACCCGTGTCCCCTGCACTGGCAGGCGGATTCTTAACCACTGCACCACCAGGGAAGTCCCCAGCCTTTAAGCCTGATTAATCTTTCAGTTTATTAAGGACATTTTAAAGTAAAATTTTAAAGAAACACATTTACTTGGTGTATTTTCTGATCCCTTGCATATCTTAAGACAGCATTTTTCTATTGTCTTCTCACGTGAATGAAAACTTAACTAGAAGTAAAATTGCTTGGTGTTTGTAGACGTTGGCTCATTGTCATTGGTATTTAAAATTGTATAAAAAGAAGCAGATGCAAACTTTATTTATATACAGAGGTGGACATCCTTTCTTTTTCTACCCAAATACTTGCATGATTTTTCTTTATCCTTGAAAGGAAAACCAAAAATTGCTATTATAAACCTATGTAACACCCTTTCAAATTAATTTTACTTAAAATACAGTGAATGCTTTGGTTTGAATTATCAGGATATTTTCATCCCCTATCATTTTTCTTAAATTATATCTTTGCTATTGCTTGAATTTCAGTTGTTCTCTCTGTTTTTATCTGGACACTCCTGTATTTCTTAGGTTTAATTTGTTTTTACTTGTCCGTATCCTCCCTATTTTCTACTCTCTGTTGGTTTTCATTTCTTCGTCCATTTTTTTTTTCTTTTCTTGAGAATGGGTGAACTTGTCACATTTGCCCGGCATATCAGGATTCTTTCAGATATGACTAAGAGAAGCCATGCCCAGTGTGGGGACCGTGCCCGCAAGTTAGTTTCCTTCATGTGAGCAAAGTAGCCTCACGTTCCATAAGAGCAGTCTATCTGTGTGTTGTCACCTTCACGAGCAGACTCTTCGCAGAAGTCCCCAGCAGACTTCCCCTCAGGTTTCATTGAGTTTACCTAAGTCACATGCCCTCCCCTAAACCAGTCGTGGTAAAAGGAATGCGGTTCTCATTCACAGGGATTTCCGCCTTAACTGAGAATTGGGCTACTTCTCTGAGCTGTGGATACTTGAACAAATGGTGGCTTCTGTTTGCAGAAAATATAGTTTCTATTTGTACCAACAGTGTCTGCTGCATCTTCCTTACTGTTGATTTGATTTTCTTGCAGTGTTGCTTATTTTATTTACTCATACAAAGAAGATCTTGATATCGCTATCGGACATTTAATTCCCGTGGAATTGTTCCTTATCTCACCCTGCTCTGTTTCGTCTCTGCTTATTGGTCTTTGCTGGTCATCCTGGTGTTTTTCAGTCCTCTAATGCTCTTGTCCTTTCATCTTATCCTGTTCTTCTGCAGGTTCCTTTTCGGTAAGGCTATGTCTTATACCCGTTAAGGATGCCAAACTCTGTTTTCTAAAAGCCCCAAAGTAATTGTTTGCAGGAGGTTTTTCTGAGCGTTCAGGATGAGGCACTCTCTTCCTCATTTTGCCCTCTGTGACTACATATCCGTCCATACATAGCATTATACAAGTTCATATTTGCCATCTTTGAGTGAGCAGTAGTAGTGTCTTTTCCTCGGGGCTTTCTAGAAAACACAGCAGTCACTTGTCTCTCTTCATTATCTACTTGGAAGTTACTTGATCCTTTTCAGGACTGATGCTGGAAAGTAGGTCAATGGGTACAGGGCCAGACCTGCTCCCAGGGAATAACCTACATCCTAATCCCAACCCTAACCCTAACCCTAATCCTAACCCTACCCCTACCCCACCTCCACTTGGTGCTGCTCTCCCCTGATACGGTGGTCCCTCCCTCTCACTGCCTGACTACCTGGTACTCATGGATCACAAGAGGGGTTAAAACTCCATCAAGCATTGTTACCATGAAGCTTTTCTCTGACCTGACACTTGACGTGTAGGGTCTGTATCTTCTGGGATAGACTGTACGACTGCCACCCTCCTCTCTCCCTGTGCATCCAGGCAGGGATCTAGGGCAGGGAGTGGAGTACATGCCTTGCCTCAGAAATCAGTGTGTGCAATACATAGAGGAGGCTCTGCTTTTTAAAATTTTCTGTTTCTATTTTTGGCCACAAACCCTTGTTCTCTGGGCCAGGAGATGGACCATTGGGTGGAGCAAAATGTCTACCTCCTATTTTCTGATCAGCTGGGACTCCTTTGTCAATTATCCATAGATTGGTATGGCACTGACGGCTGTTCTCATTCCGTCTGATCTGGATGTAAATGCCTCTTAGAATCCAGCCTAGGGTGTCTCTCAGGCTTAGAGTTTAACAAAAAGTGAGGAGAGGTCACACCTGGAATGATGGCTAGGCATTCACATTATTCTTTTTTATTTGTTTATTTATTTATTTATTTTTGACATTCACATTATTCTCTTAATAATGGATTTTCACATGGTATTATTGAGATTATCGAATTTTTGTCATGTAACTTTATTTGTAGTTCACAGCGTCCATAAAAGTGGTAATTACAAAACATGGTGCAGACTGTCAGTGATGCTTGGATGTCATCTCTGGGAGGGGCTGACCAAACCCTCATGTAATTAAGGAAAGTGATCACAGTCAAGCTTTGGAGGATTGTCATGTGCTTCCTCTGTGTTTAAAAACAGCAGGACCTGTTTTCTGTGACTTTTCTTATCACTTAACATTGGAGTAATCTAATTAATAGGGTATGATGCAGTTATTATGAAACATTCATTACAGGAGGTATGGCCAATGGAGTGAGAGTCCTCAGGTCCTCTAGCTTGACAAAACTTATCACTGCTTCAAAGAGTTATCTAGACTTTCCCCATGTATACAGGTATTATCACAGAGTTTCAGTCATGGAATAGGTACAATTTTATAATCTGCTTTAACTTACCACTACATCATTCTCTGTATTGCTTCATAGTTCGTTCAGCAAGGCTCAACAGTATTATACCCAGCTGACTTACTTTGATCGAATTAGTCATTTCCGCCTTGTGAGACATTTAGGTTGCTTTTGCTTATTTTTTTTCCCATTCACAAATAACTTTGAAATGCTTGCCTAGATAAAATACAAGAATCACATTAAAACGAACTATCGTCACTCTTGCTGCATATTTAATAGGGGTGGTGCCAGTAAAAATAGCCCTAAGAAAGCATCCAAGATTTACAAAGTTGTGCACAAAGGCAAACATAATTCCGTAATTTTCTGATTAACTAGCTTAATCTGCAAAGGTGATGATGTTAAAAGTGCCGCCAGGTCCTGCAAGGCACTGGGATGATAATCATAATAATCGTAATAACATCATCATCATGTCAACAGTAATAATAGAGATAATAATAGCAACCGAAATTGACTGAGCCCTTACTATGTACCAGGCACTCTTCTAAATGCCTTATGTGTATTAACTCATTTAATTCTCACAGCAACTCTATGAGTAAGATACTATTATTATCTCTATTTTATAGAAGAGGAAACATTCCTAGAAAGGTTAATAATTCTTTATTATTTCAGAGCTGATACTTCTTGGATGCCTTATGCTCTACATGCATCCTTTATTTAATTCTCCCAAAATCCTTATGAGGGAGTATAATTATTACTCTGATTTTACACGTGATGTATTTGAAGCCAAAGAGGCTTCAGGCAGGCGACTAAGTTCACAGGGCTTGCAAAGATCAGAACACAGACTCAGACCCAACTCTGCCTGAGCCCAAAGTGGCTAAAGTCTTAATATGAGCTCTACAGAAATCATGGAACCAAAACTGAGTGAAGTTAAAGATTTACCTAGAGCTACCTCAAGAGCAGTAGCCAATCCTAGACTGGAATCCGTTTCCTTTCTCCTAGCCCAGTGCCCTTTCCAATGCGCTGTGGTACCTTTCTCTTTCTCTCTCCCTCTGGGTACCTGGTCCCCTTCTTACTCTACTATGTGCATCTCCTTCGCTCTTCTTTTCCTGTAAACCAGCTTCCTCTCTCTATTTGCCCTTGGACTATCATGGGCCTCCCCGGATGCGCCCTCATCCCCTAGGTCCACCAGACTTTTCCAGCCATTTGATTTACTCCGTGTCCGGATTTCAGATTTCGGAGAATGGAGTGTCTGATGAGTCCTGCTTGGCCCCAGGGTTTATCCAATCACCTGTGTTGGGTGTGTGTGAGAGAGACATGGTACCAGGCTGTGGGTGGTCCCCTTTCTCTCTAAGTAGGGGATATAGGCAGTAATGCAGGGGTTGTCATATTTCTTATTGATTGGAACGAGATAGGCAAAAACCTGAGCTTTGCCAGTAGAGGAAAGGAACGGTGTGGTCCTTGCCACCTTCTAAAGCCTTGGATGATCAGCCCATGCACAGAATTCTTCAGAATTCTCAAGTAGAATTCTGCACGGAGAGATTCAGTGTCCACTGGCTACCCTTCTGGCATCATCATGGCCGTTTGAGCAGCTGCTCCCTTTGTGCCATGAAAACACAGCTTCAAGAAGTTTGAATTAGATTAACTTTCATGTTTGTGGATGAGTGAGGAAGACTTCTTTATCTTGATCCAAGATCCAGCTGCCCTCCCACTTTATTGTATAACAAAGATGAAAATGGCTGAAAACAACTTAATTTTACACAAATATAACAAGGCTTTCAGATGCGTGGCTTTTGCCTGTTTTGATCACATCAGCTGACCTCTGGTAACATGCCTGAGCTTGGCTACTGCTTCTTGTCTGGGTTCAAAGATGACAAAGATAAAAATCTTTCCTTCTGGATATATACATTTAGGGCTCATGGATACACTAATTGGTAGCACTTATTATGGTGCCGATTCAATAAATTTGTACCCTTAAAACTAGCAGCCCTGGAGAAAAACAATGGACTTTCTCCTCATGTTTCAATTCAAGCATTACTAAAAATTCTGGCTTTTGAAATGCCATTAAAAGGCATGTCAGGAGGTATCCCTCGGCTGACTTTATTGCTTCCTTTAAGGTTGTTCAACTACGTAATTCCTTTTATAAATATTCTTTAGGAAATGGAGAACTGTGTCCACAGTCTAATTTTAAAAAAAATCTTTGATTTCAGCATGTTTCTCTTTTTAAAGCAATGCTTTAATTTCACCGCCTTGAATTATGTTTTTCTCAGGGTAAAAAGAAGTCAAACTGAATTGATTTTTGTGATTCAAGTGCCTATGTAGAAATAAATTAAAAGAAGATATTAAATATCTCAATTTTTGTGGGAAGACATGTAGGGGAATCACTTTGTGTGTGCTTGGGTATAGAAGAGTTTTGCTTTCATTTGTGAACATTAGAATTTAAACATTTTGTTAAATCACACTGGCAGCAAACATTGATATTTTGAAAATGGATCATTCCATTTGGATTTGTACTAAAACTCTAACATGTGCACATTTTCTTTTTTTCAATGTCACAACATCTCTGACAGGTCCTTACAACCCTCTGTGTCCTGGATGCAGAGTGTTAAGTTGTAAGCAGGGTAAACAGGCAAAGGGTTCTTAAACACGTACCCTTGAATTTGCCCCCTGCACTTGCCTGGTTATTTTCTTTCTGACATCTGGGAGGGTAGCAGAGACCTGGTGACAGGACAATGAGGTTTTCCTATCAATGCTGATCCTCAGAAACCGACGTCATCTCTCTAATTTAATTCAGTCCAGTCGTCTGTGCGTGTTGTAGCTCCTGTCAAGGAGTTTTGTTTAAGGGTAGACTTGTTTTCATAGAAAGAGAGGGGGAAAATGCATATATAATCTTTAAATTTGGATTTTTTTTTTTACCTTAAAAGAGTAGGATGTTTTCTCATTTACAAGCTCTCTGATTAACTTTGCTTAAAATTCTTAAGGCGTCTATATTATAAGGTCATTACACTACACTTGGACAGATCTGAGGACTAGAGATTGTGTCTACAGAATACCTCGTACAGTGCCTGGCACACCGTAGGAACTCAACGCACATTCATTTTTCCCCGCCACCTCTCTTTATGTGAACACTTTGTAATGGGATCCAATAAGGGATCATTCCTTGCCTAGATCTCTATTAGAGTAGAATAACATGTCCCAGACTTAATGGGATGAGAGATAAAGTCTGTCACTGTCAGTTGATATCTTTACAACACTTTTGGTCTTAGAAAGTTGGCTCTTCTGTTAAAAGGAAAAGGTTGAGGAGGCCCATCAAGTAGTTTGAGCATCTGCTGAGTCTTTGAGGCTCATCATGTACCAGAGGTATCCAACCCAGTACCCCTCTACCTTGGAGATCTGTAGAAAGGCAGACATGCCTGCAAAGTGATCAGCTTGGGTAAATAGTCCATCCATCCATCCATCTATCCCTATCTTTCTTCTCCTTCTTCATCAACATCATCATCACCTATTTATTTATTTATTTGAAATATTGATTATACAACATAGCCAATGGATGCATTGTAGGTAGAGAATATTATAGAACAGGAAAAAACTGAGAGATGAGGGGCCTATAACATCAAAGTACTTTCCCCCTAGTCTAAGGGATCTTCCTTTCATTTAAAAATGTAAAATAGACTTTAGCCAGGCAACTCTTTAATCAAGGCGTAATGGGCATAAAATAAACCGCTCATATTTAAGGGCACAAATATAAGTTTTGACATATACATACACACCTATGAAACCTTCACCACATTCACGATATTGAACATATCCATCACCTCCCAAAGTTTCCTCATTATATTGTAAATAAGGTTGGTACAAACATTTGTGTACAAGGCTTCATATGGACATACGTTTTCATTTCTCTTGGATAAATACCTAAGATGGAAATGGTTAGATCACCCCATAGTTTAACTTTCTTCTTAACAACTTTAACTTTTTAAGAACCTGCCAAATTGTTGCCATTGTGGTTGGTCTGTTTTAAGTTCCCATCAGCAGTGTCTGAGAGTTCCATTTGCTCCCCATCTCGCCAACAGTTCGGTTGTTTTAATTAGCCATTCTGATAGGTGTGTAATGGTTTTAATTTGCATGTTAATGACCAATGTTGAGAATCTTTTTACATTCCAACTTGCTGTTGACATATCTTCTTCGGTGAAATGTCTGTTCACATCTTTTGCCAGGGTTCCACTTCCCTGCCGTGGCCTGGAAGCTCTTGGAAGGTGGGAAGCTAGACAATCTTAGTGATCACCTCGTTCTCGCATCTCTCTAGGTTGACTGTCCTTTTTGATTTCCACGTTACTTCTTTCCTAGCAAATTTTAAGAAGTCTTCCCCTCTTTCCGAGAAACACTGTTAAACGCATTTCATAATAGTCTATTTTATTTAAATTCTGAGTGAATTATTTGAGTGCAGATGATCTGAATATCACCAGAAGTTCTGAAATACCATGACCGTACTAGAGTACAAGTGGCACATAAATGAAATATGAATTCAAGTCTTTGAATTTACCCAATAATATATGTATCTTAATATGTCATCCTGCCTTAGAGACCCCAAATGCAAATACAGCTGACCCTTGAACTATTCAGGGTAAAGGGTGCCAACCCTTCCTCACAGTCTAAAATCCACGAACGACTTATAGTCAGCCCTCCGTATCCATGGTTCCTTCATATCCGCAGTTCCTAATCCATAGATTCAACCAACCAAGAACCGCGTAGTACTGTAATATTTACTGTAGAAAACATATCTGTGTGTAAGCGGACCCGTGCAGTCCAAACTTGTGTTATTCAAGGGTCAACTGTAACGTTTGTGTCTTGAATTGTTTTTATCGTGAAGGTTAAGAAAAGAGAAGTCTTCTAAATCTAATCTATTTGTAGTTTAAAAATCAGTCAAATGATGAAACATGGGCATGTTTATGTTGAATATGAATGAATATCCCGATTGTTTTTATAAAAGTGTGCTTTTCTATGTATCTTTCCCACAGAAGAGAGGTAGGCTCATCCCTTGAGGCTAGGTGGCTGTGTCTGGACAGACTCGGATTTAGCTAATACGTTGGAAAAAGTGCTGAAATCAGTCCGAATGCCTCGTGCCCTCGTCCCGCTGCACTGCTTCCCATTCGTACCCCTTTCTGCCAGTGCACGCATAGCCAGCATTTGTGAACCAAGAATCAGCTAGAGACTCCACAGAGCATCTCTCCTATTTGACAAATGTTGGGGATCCGGGAACTATAGGCAACAGGATGAAGCTGTGGTCTGAAAATTGAAAAGGATAAAAGTGTTGGGGGAAAAATAAAAACACTTTTGGAAGCTCGTACCTTGAGAAGGGGCTTTACAGAGAAATCTAGTCTGGGAGGAGAGGATTGTAAAGATTGAATACAACAGAGCCATTGCGAGTGACCAGGAAACACTCCTTTGGACCTCCTTAGAGAAGCTTTCAGAAGCCAGATACTGCTCTGAGCTTTCCCGGGATGACTTCTGTTTCCAGTGCATCAGTACAGCAGTAAAATGCAGAATCCCAAATGTCGAGTTCCAGGTGTTGGAGAAAGAACTGGTATCGATTTTCAAAAGGAACCTGGAAACATGGGTCTGTTTCTTTGCCCTGTGAGAAAGCTTTGGTTATTCTCTGCATAGACAAGGTAGGGAGAGCTCTGGGAGAGAGTGAGTTCCCTGAGAGAGGATGAACACAAGAAGAGACAGAACTTTATGGCTGCACTGCTTAATATGCTAGGCACCAGTCCCATGCAGCAACTCAAATGTAAATTAATTAAAATAAAATAAAATATTAAATTTAGTTCTTCAGTTGCACTAGCCACATTTCAAATATTTACTAGCTACATCTGGCTGATGGCCACGGCCATAACACAAATATAGGACATTTCCATCTGTGCCGAAAGCTTTTGTCCAGTGCTGTTTACGGGGATGTTTACATTTTAGAGAGGTGGATGGTTAGGGATGGAAGGAGAACCAGTAGGCAGAAAGTAAGAAGATCAGAAATATGGATGGAGAGCCAGAGAGGGCAACGTCTAAAGAGACAAGAAGAGTTACGGAAGTAGGGAATATACGAAATCGGGAAATGCTGCCTGGTGGGCAAGGTGGAAGAGGACACAGAGGCGGTCACTGGATTCAGTGCTTAAGGTTTGGTGATGACCGTCTGGGGAGCATTTTCAGTAGTGGAGGCAGAATTCGAATAGGAGGATTAAGGAGTAAGTTGGGGGCGAGAAAATGGAGGCAATCAGAGTAAACCATCCCCTGTTTTTCCAAAAGTCTGGCTGTAAAGGGAAAGAGAAAGATAAGATAGCAACATTAGAGCTAAAAGATCTGAGTCATTTACAGGTATAGAAGAAGAGATAGAAATTCCCAATAGAAACACAGACAATTAACACAATACGGCGTAGGGAGAAGTGGCAGGGGACAAAATGAAGAGGCCAGGTCGAGGCTTGACTGAGACTTAACAAAGAAAAGAGGACAGGAAAGGGTTGGATGGGTGGAGACAGACAGAAGAGGCACACGATGGTGGATGGCTTTGTCTTCTCAGTGGTGTCAGGGTCATGCTGGGAATGGGTTCTGGGCCTGAGGAGATTGGAGAAGGTTCATATGTCTACCATGGCAAGTCCACAGAGGTGAAGAAGTGAATGCTAAGAAATTAATGTGGTATCCCCTTCCAAATACAACATAGGATTTTAAACGGAGAACTTCTGGAGACAACATCTTAACCCCAAACCATGACTTCAAGAAAGGATAAGAATTTCAGGGTAACCTAGTAAAGTCCTAAATTGGGAAAGGAGGGGAGACTCTGTAGCACACCTCAGCTCACCTCCCATGGGTAGGGGTCTACTCCGCCCTCCATAGACTTAACCCTGATTGTCACTTCCTGTTTGCCCAACCAGCTCATTTGAAGCAGGGCAGCTTTTTTCAGGGGGATATTTAGAAAATCATTTTAACAAAGCAGTCACTTAACCGTTGATTAGGGAGGCTGGGTAAGGTGAACATGGAAAGGAGGAGGAGAGCACTGTCTTAGCTTGGTACCAGGGTGCCAGGGTGTGTGTGGTGTATGAGAGGTTCCCCAGCACGAGGGATGTGGTCCCGAGTGATACGCCATGTCTTATTTTCAAGCTCCCTGCCCCTCCTAGTTTACTATGGGCTCCCCCTCACAGTCTCAGACCGTTGTCCCCAGCCCTACAGCTGGGACTTACAAGCTGCCGGGTGGGAGCAAACTTTTCAGACGTGTACAGAGGGGTCGATGGCACTGGGACAGACCATCCCTGTAGGCAGTTACCTCTTCATTTACAACAGTTGACTTTTCCCTTTTGGCCTCTCGTTGAACATATGTCTTGACTATAGACCGATCAGAACAACAACTCTGCTTTAATATTGAGGTTTCCAGCTCACTTAACTGTAACTTTGTAGGAAATCATTTTTGGTTATGCAGCAGAAGTACTTCCCTTAAGAACAGTTTCTTGGTGAAGCACCCCCATCCTTCCCTCAAGGGCTACACCTTGGATCAGTTTTGATGCCCACCAGCAAGATGAAGGTAGGATGCCAGAGACTTGAGAATCCTTTTTCCCCTCAGAACAGGGAGCAAAAGGAAACTTGTTTCTAATACATAGTTTAAGCCAAGAAGAGAGTCACTTTAGGCTGTTTATTTTTCCGAGTGATGCATTTTTAGTGCTTTATTTTGAGCAAAAAAAGATTTCACTCAAAATAAGAGGGTAGATCCATAGTCAACTCCCCTCATGTTTCATGTTAGTGTTTATTAATGGTTCCTTCAAATATGAAGCCCCAGGATTAAGTAGATTTGATACTTTGAGGATTTAGTCATTGATTGTATCTAAGAATAACCACCTTTCGTAGATGATAAACTTACTTTTTAATCCACAAAATGATGCAGAGGAAGTATTATCCTCTCCCTTTCTCTTCACCATTTATAAACACATGAGGAAACTGAGGCTTAAAGGAACTAAGCGGGAACTAGTCAGTGGTGAAAGCTGGCACGAAGCTCGAGATGTATGGCTTCCAAACTATACTGTTGCCCCTACATTTTCTGACCAAAAGTACACAGGAAACACCATAGCAGGTGCTCTTTGACCAAAAATGGAACATGTTTTTCCTGCAATTGGAATTTTAGAGTAGAAAGATGAAAGACTATAATTATAGGCCAGCGGTAGTCAGAGGGATAATGCAAATTAGATGAAATGGAAGATTCCCCTAGGTGCTATGTTCAATATCAACCTCCAGTTCCTGCTGGCAGGGATTCTCAAACTATGATCAACCAAATGCTCGTGGTTCCTAGGCTGCTTTTGTGTAATATTCAAGATTATTTAAAGTATTTACTCAACAAATGCATGTTGAGAATTTATACCCTGTAGCTCGAACCATCTAGTTGGCGCTGAGCTCTAGGTACTGAGGATATAGTGAAGAGCAAATAGAAGCCATCAACGTCCTCAATAAGTTTATAGTCTAGAGGGTGACATAGGTATTATCCTAATTGACTACAAATATAAAAAGAAAATGACAGTTGTCATTTTATGGCACTGATTCACATTTTTTTTTTTTTTTTTTTTTTTTTGCGGTACACGGGCCTCTCACTGTTGCGGCCTCTCCCGTTGTGGAGCACAGGCTCCGGATGCGCAGGCTCAGTGGCCCTGGCTCACGGGCCCAGCCGCTCCGCGGCATGTGGGATCTTCCCGGACCGGGGCACGAACCCATGTCCCCGGCATCCGCAGGCGGACTCTCAACCACTGCGCCACCAGGGAAGCCCTGATTCACATTTTGCTTGTGAGATTTCTCTTGACTGTCTCATTAAATTATCACCGCTCTGCTGATTTATTCTGGCGGGGCATTTCTTTTTCAGCCATAAATAGGAGGGAGGATCTTGGGGGACTTCTGCCATGATATGATGGTCTGCAAACTAAAGGTATTTGGGAACCACTGACCTATATAGAAAGGCTCTGAGAATTGTATTAGAGAATATTTCAATTCTCTATCTCTTTTCCTCAGGGTTCATATGTTTGTACACAAAGAACATGGAGACCAAGGTCAGAAAGCAGTTCGATTTAAAACCTATCAGGAGCACATCAGTGTTGCCTTACCCTAGAAAATGCAGAAATGGATGCAAACTTAGGTATTTTTATCTTGTGCTGTATATGTGGAATAAATGTTTATTTTCTGACTACACAAAGATCTTTCCCTCTTTTGAGAGAAATGATCTGCTGATTAAGGCTTCTACTTTGGGGATAGTGAACTTGAAATCTCAACTGGGTTCTTAAATCTTCATGCTAAGAGCATCAAGTGTATTTTCTGTTGGAATGAGGAGGTCAGTGTTTATTTAAAGAGGCCAAAAAGTGCATCCTGCTTGAGACAGCGCTAATGATACTCACTATAAATTTATGCTCACCTCTTACACATCAAGGGCAGAGAGCCGTCCTGGTACTCGGCTTTGACGTACCATCTTCACATGGACTGAATTCATCATTGTGAGAAAAAGAAGATTAAAGCCATTTTATTAAAAGAAAGACATTGGGTTGTGAAAACTGGGCATCTCCCATTGGGTTGCAGCCTTTCATAAAAAGAAAAACAAAATTTACAGTTTTCTTTAAAATGCTCTGGACTCCCAGTCATCACCTATTTGAAAGGAGGCAAAGCAAAAGGGACAGAGCTTGAAGCTGGAAAAGAAAAAAAAAAAACAACTCAACTTTTGTTAATGTATAGGCATTCAACTCCCACTGTTCATTAACACACATATTACTAACGTTTGGCAATGAAGCGGACATTTTTCTTGAGTGGGGTCGAAAAACTAATTATTCACCATATGGTGGTTAGCGCAGCAACAATCGCTGAAGTCGTGGAAGCAAAGGGAGGTTGGCTGAGCGATTTCTTTGGGCAGTTTGCACAGCTCTGACTCTCTTGACATATGCCATTCATGTGGCCTCTGGAGAACAGATGGGCCAGGGCTGGGAACCAGGGAGAAATAGTGGCTGGGATCTGGTGGCAGCCCCTGTCTCTTTATCCTTCAGAATGACTTGGAGTCACATGGCATGCGAAAATAACAAGTAGGGGATTGTACTCGGAGGATTTCCCTGCCTTCTTTTATAAAGCCACAGCGTAATTTTGACTGCCTTTTCGTATTTTGTTTATTAAAGGGATCAGGGTTTTAGATGAAAGGGATTCCTTGGTTGTGGGTAGGGTCTGGCCTATGCCAATGACACTTGCTCATTGTCAGCAGGAGAAATGCTGGCGGTTTGATAAGGGATAAGAAAATAGAGGGTTTTTTAAATTAAAATTTAAATTACTCCTTATTTGTTCTCGTCCCATTTGTAAATCTCACATAAGCAGGTTAAGATAAGAGCTGGTTCAGATTCAGGATACTCAAACCTCCTGAAACGAGTTAGTGTGGGTTATTTTTTTTCCCCTTCAGAAGAGCCGATGCAGCAATGCTTGAGAGTAAGATGGACGTTGAATAGGCACAACTTGGGTGCTTTCTGGATCTTACATTGTCCAAAAGAAACAAGATAGAAGAAGGAGGGAAAAGTTACCAAGTAGACGTAAGCTGGGCATTAATATGCATAAAAACAGATTAAGCTGAAATTGTTCACTTAGCAACTTCAATTTTAATTAAGAAGCACTTGCAGTTAGGGCCTACAAGTTACAGCCCTGGGAAGGTACTTAGCTGCCATTCTTGCTTTGCAATTATAGCCCTGGAACTCGTACTAAATATGGGGCATTGTTCTTGGTCTTAATTCTGGAGATTGATTTCCAAAGCTGACTCCTCACAGAGAGAGGAGTCTCTTAAAAGAATTACAGGACTTTTCTTCTTGTCTTTCTATATTTTGAAATTTTATCATTGAAAATTTGATCCTAGTACACCAAGACGATATTGAAAGAGGACCCTGAGAGTTTTTCATCTCATCTCACATCTCAGATGTGATTTTCTGAGTTTTTTAGAGCCAGACCACAGTTTACCTGCTAGTGCTGAAAAAGGAAAAATGGTTTTAATTCTTCTTTAGGTTTCTTTTTTTGTTCCTGATATTTATTTTTAACTTTCGGTAAGGTATTAGGCAAAAGCCCATCACTCTGTTCTCAAACTTGTGTAGTTTTCCTTTATTCCCTATGAGGCAAGCATGATCGACATTTTATATTTTTATTCTTTCCCATCTGCAATTCCTCTCTTTGGTGTACTGAGTCTTCGGCTTATGTGTTAGGTAGTTTGGAGTGGCTTCCTAAATATTTCTTTGATTCTCAAAACAGAGAGGCAGACCTGTTAATCCAGAGTCAGCGGACTTTTTCTGTAAAGGTCAAGATAGTAAATACTTTAGGTTTTGCAGGATATAGGTGGGCCGGATATGGTCTGGGACAGTAGATTGCTGACTTACGCAGTGTTGCTGAACAAGTGTTCTATTTATCTCAAGACAGGTGTTAACATATTTCTAGTCAGGTCATTTTTCATCTTAGCCTCTTTTGGTTCTGTTGAATCTGTTCTTCAGCTTCTCTGAAAAGCCAATGTTCTCTTGCCGCTTGCTGCTCAGAGTGTGGTCTGAGGACCAACAGCCTGTGTATCACTCGGGAGCTTATTAGGAATGCAGAATCACAGGCCCCACCCCAGACCTCCTAAAACAGAATCTGCGTTTTAAAGAGGAAACACTGGGCTAAACTACAGAGCTTGCTCAGAGCTCAGAGATGTCACGTAACCACCCAAGGTCACACAGCCAGTAAGATACCAAGCCCAGATTCCCCACCCCCCCACCTCCGCCAGGTCTGTCTCGTTCAGTGCTGAACTTATCTTTAACCATGCTGGTATACTGCCAATAGGCCTAGAGCTCTAGAGCTTGACAATCTGCAGCAAGGATGTTGCCAAGTCAGAGTGAATTCTTCCAAGAATGACCTTTTCAGCTGACCAAATGGAAACTCAAACTGGGTCATTCCTGACATCGAGTCCTATTGATGCTTCCCCATGAACCACAATCCTATTCTTTCTATGCATTTCTACTTTCAACTCTTACTGATTTAAACTTGTATCACCTCACACTTTATTCATTTAAAGGATATTCATTGGTGCAGCCACTATGGAAAACAGTATGGAGGGTCCTTAAAAAAACTAAAAATAGAGTTGTCATATGATCCAGCAATCCCACTCCTGGGCATATATCCAGACAAAACTATAATTCAAAAAGATACATGCACCCCTATGTTCATAGCAGCGCTATTCATGATAGTCAAGACATGGAAACAACCTGAATGTCCATCCACAGATGAATGGATAAAGAAGATGTGGTACACATATGCAAGGAATGCTACTCAGCCATAAAAAAAGAATGAAATAGTGCCATTTGCAGCAATATGGATGGAAGTAGAGGTTATCATACTAAGTGAATAAGTACCAAAGAGGAAAGGGAGTGAGGGAGGAATAACTTAGGAGTTGGTGATTAGCAGATACAAACTGCTATATATAAAATAGATCAACAACAAGGTCCTACTGTAGAGCACAGGGAGCTGTATTCAATACCCTGAGATAAACCACAATGGAATATATATGTGTGTAACTGAATCACTTTGCTGCACACCAGAAACTAACACATTTTAAATCAACTGTATTTCAATAAATAAATAAATAAATAGATATTTGTTGAGCACTATATTTGTTTCTTAGGGCTGCCATAAAAAAATACCACAAACCAGGTGGCTTAAACGACAGAAATTTATTTTCTCACAGTTCTGGAAGCTAGAAGTCTGAAATCAACCTGTCGGCAGGGCCACATTCTCTAAGGGAGGGTTCTCCCTTGCTCCTTCTGGTGTTTTTGGTATTTGTCAGCAATTCTTGGTGTTCTTAGTTTGCATCTGTGTCCTTCTTCCTAATCTCTGCTTCTGTCATCAAATGACCTCACTATGTGTCGCTGGGTCTCTTCTCCCTTTCTTATAAGGACGTTGGTCATAGTAAATTAAGGGCCCACCCAACTCTAGTATGACCTCATCTTAACTTACATCTAAATTACATTCCTAAAGACTCTTTCAGATAGGTCACATTTACAGGTACCAGCAGTTAGGACTTTAACATATCTTTTTCTGGGGACAAAATTCAACCTACAACAGGTGCCTAGCATGGGACGGACATTGCTGAGGAGACAGTGATAACCAGATAGACACAATCCTCCCTCTAAGGAGGCTCCATGGAATAGACAGAAAGGCAAGCACATGCAATATTTTCAGGTAGGGATGAGTGCTATTTAGAAAATCAAAGAGGATAACAATATGAAAACTCAGATGGCTTTTTTTAGCTGGGGAAGTCTGTTAAGGACTTCTTTTTTCCCTCAGATTTATTGAGATATGATTTAATAAATAAAAACTGTATATACTTATGAGGTACAAGATGATGTTTTGATACATGTACACATTATGAAATGATTCCCAAATTCACGCTAATTAACATATTCATCACTTCACATAGTTACCATACGTTTATTTAGTTTTTTGTAGTGAGGGCACTTAAGACCTACTCCTGTAGCAATTTTCAAGTATACAATGCAATATTGTTAACTATAGTCACCATTAGGTCTCCATAATTTATTTATCTTATAACTAAAAGTTTGTACCCTTGGACCAACATCACCCCTTTTCTCCCACCCCGCAGCCCCTGAAACCACTTTTCTACTCTCTGTTTCTGTGAGTTCAACTTTTTAGATTCCATATGTAAGTGAGATCGCGCAGTATTTGTCTTTCTGTATCCGGCTTATTTCACTCCGCATAATGTTCTCCAGGCTTCCAGGTTCATCTATGTTGCTGCAGATGGCAGATTTCCTTCTTTTTTAAGCTGAATAGTATTTATATCATTCATCTGTTGATGAACACTTGTTTCCATATTTTAGCTATTGTGAACAATGCTTCACTAAACCTGGGAGTGCAGATATCTCTTTGAGATAGTCGTCTCATCATCTTTGGATATATACCCAGAAGTGGGATTGCTGGATCACATGGTAGTTCCATTTTTAATTTTTTTGAGGATCATCCATATTGTTTTCCATAACAGCCATATCAATTTACATTACCACCAACAGTGTTTAAGTGTTCCCTTTTCTCTACATCCTTGCCAACACTTGTGATCTTTTGACTTTTTGATAATAGCCATACTACCAGGTGTGGGGTGATATCTCACTGTGGTTTTGATTTGCATTTTCCTGATGATCAGTGATATTGAGCACCTTTTCATATACCTGTTGGCCATTTATATGTCTTCTTTAGAAAAATGTCTATTCAGGTCCTCTACCCAGTTTTTAATCAGGTTTTTTTTTTTTTTTTTTTTTGCTGTTAAGTCATATCAGTTCCTTATACATATTAGATATTAGCCACTTTTCAGATATATGGTTTGCAGATATATTTTATCATTCTGTAGGTTACATTTTCATTTTGTTGAGTGTTTCCTTTGCTATGCAGAGGTTTTTTGTTTGACATAGTCCAACTTGTTTATTTTTGCTTCTGTTGCCTGTGCTTCTCATGTAATATCCAAAAAATAATTGCCAAGGCCAATGTCAAGGAGCTTCTCCTGTTTTTTTCTAGGAGTTTTATTGCTTCAGGTCTTAACATTTAAGTCTAATCAATGTTGAGTTGGTTTTTGTATATGGTGTAAAATATGGGTTCAATTTCATTCTTTTGCACTTGGGAATTCAGTTTTCCCAACACTATTTGTTGGAGAGACTTTCCTATCTCCATTGTGTATCCTGGTGCCTTTGTTGAAGGTAAATTGATTAGATGTGCATGGTTTTATTTCTTTCTGTGCTCTCAATTCTGTTTCATTGGCCTATATGTCTGTTTTATGCCAATACCATACTGTTTTGATTACTATAGCATTGTAATATAATTTGAAATTAGGAAATGTGATGCCTCCAGCTCTGTTCTTCTTGCTCAAGATCACTTTAGCTATGCAGGGTCTTTGGTAGTTCCATACAAATTTTAGGAATTTTTTTTCTATTTCTGTAAAAGATGCCATTGAACTTTTGATAGGGATTGCAGTGAATCTGAAGATCACTTTGGGTAATAAGGACATTTTGACAATATTAAATCTAAGCCATGAACATGGATATATCTTTTCATTTATTTGTGTCCTCTTTATTTTCTTTCATCAGTGTTCTATAGTTTTCAGTGTACAGATCTTTAACCTCCTTGGTTAAATTTATTCATAAGTATTTAATTTTTTAAATGCTTTTGTAAATGGGATTGCTTTCTAAATTTTTTTTGGATAGTTCATTGTTAGTAAATAAGAACACAGTGGAATTTTGTATGTTGATCTTCTGTCCTATAACTTTACTGAACTCATCTATTAGTTCTACTAGTTTTTTGGTGGAGCCTTTAGGATTGTTTATATAAGATCATATAATCTGCAAATGGAGACAATTTTACTTCTTTTCTGATTTGGATTCCTTTTATTTCTTTTTCTTGCCTAATTGTTGTGGCTAAAACTTCCAGTAGGTACTCTTGTCTTGTTCCTGATCTTAGAGGAAAAGCTGAAAGCCATTGTGTATGATGTTAGCTGTGGGTTTGTCATATGTGGACCCTGTTATGTTGAGGTACATTCCTTCTATACCTAATTTATTGAAAATTTTTATCATGAAAGAATGTTGAAGTTTGTCAGATCTTTTCTTCTGCATCTACTGAGATGATCATATGATTTTTATCCCTCATTATATTAACGTGGAATATCACATTTACTGATTTGTGCATGTTGAACCATCCTTGCATCCCAGGGCTACATCACATTTGATCATGGTGTATGATCCATTTAATGTGCTGTTGAATTCAGTTTGCTAGTATTTTTTGAGGATTTTTGCATCTGTGTTCATCAGGGATCTTGGCCTGTGATTTTCTTTTCCTGTAGTATCCTTGTCTGGTTTTCGTAACAGAGTAATGCTGGCTTCAAAAAGCGAGTTTAGAAGTGTTTCCTCCTCCTCAATTTTTGGGAAGAGTTTGAGGAGGATTGGTATTAACTCTTTAAATGTTTGGTAGAATTCACCATCTGGTCTGGGGCTTTTCTTCACTGGGAGATTTTTGATAGTTAAGGACTTTTAAATGGCTATGTCAGCAACCTCCCAGCGCTGTTCTTAGTCTTCCATTTCATTGTCCAAGGAATTTGCTCCAAACACTGTTTTCGCCACTCTGACTTACTGCCTCTGGAATACACTGGTATAGTGGGTGAGCCACAGAGGCCACCACTTACTTTACGACCTCGATGAAAGTCACTTTAGAAGAAAAATTCAGTGTAGTTATCAGTGAAATGGGGTTATTGTGAGAGTTAATTGAGCTAGTTTTGTGGACGGTACTAAGCTCAGAGCCCAGCACACAGATCCTTGATAAGCAATTGCTCCAATGTGTGGGGTTTTTCATTTTCTTCTTTTACTCCTCCTTTCTTTATACTTCTTTTGCACAAATTGCTTTCATCATCATTCTCTTCATTTCTACATCTATGTATTTCCTAGATCTCCTCCCTCCCAATTTCTGTTAATTGAAATCCTCACCATTTTCCAGAGCCCATTTAAAAGACTATGCATCTCCCCACTGCATAGAGTGGGAAGGTTAGAACCCATCCCCATTCAAACTCTCTGTAGGGCTTCACCCCTTGAAGCCTACACTGCTGTGCTATGTCCTAACCCGCCTCCCCTGGTTGGCAAGGACTATTCCTGCATCCAACTCATTTATTTAATTCCATGTGTTGAAGCTGCTGACACATTCGCCACAGCCCCGGATAATTTAAACCTGCTCCCCTCCACCAGCATCCTTGTTTTCCAAGTCTCAGTCCCATGCTGTGCTCCCCTCGCAATGCCACACCACTTCTCTTGTTTCAGTCTTTCACAGTGCAGTTTCTCCTGTAAATTGACTGTTTTCCTCTTCTTTACACCCATGAACTGAGCCACTGGCTCCTCCTATGTTCCCTTTTATCTCCCTGGACTTATCTTATCCTCACGCTTTCCGTGAGAGTGGCTGTCTTTCCGCCATACTGTAAACAGGAGCAGAGACTTGGCACAGTTCCTGCCACATAATAGTCACTCAAACATTCGATGAGAGAATGAAGAGACGATTGAATGTTTCCTTGCAGTTAAGGTAGCTGATGATTTTATCAGGGTTGGACATGAAGTATTACATCTTTTACATTGAGAATTTGCTTGTTTTATTAAAAAAGAGCTGCCAGTTAGCAGGTGTGAGCCTTAAATATCATTCTAGTTTCTTTATGTTTGGCTGTTCATACTTCTTTTCTAAGATCAATACTTATTTGATAATGGACTTGAATTTTATTAACCTCATCTCAGATTTGCTGAGGGTTAGAACTGTATTTGAAACTGTGGGTTGGACATATGCTTATTCTCTTTTCCTGAGGAAGGCACAGTCTATGTCAGTGTTTTTACAGGCCAAATCTAGCCTTCAGGTATGCATGGTTTTCTCTGGAAAGTAGATTAAAAAGAAAGAAAGAAATAAGCGCCCCCCCCCAAAAAAAAAAAACACCAGAAAAAAATGTAAGTAGGTGGGTATTAAGGTTTTTTGTTTTTGCTTTCAGAACAAGAAACCTACATGTTTATGTTTGTGTTATCTACTTGGCTCTGTAGATATTTGAATTTGCAACACCTGGTCTACAGGTAGGGGCATGGTATTTGAACATGAATCAACATGTGAGAGCAAGAGCAATGTGTTCCATGATTTATAAGGAACTTTCTTACACATTGTACTTGAATCTCATGTCAAGTTCCTGAAATAGAGGGAAATAGTTATCCTTGTTTTATGGGTGATATTACTAAGGTTCAAAGCATTTGATTTCCATTCACCTGTCGTGAATGAGCTAGTATTCACCCCCAAATCTTCTGTCTCTACATTCAGTTGCACCTCTGTAGTCATGGATAGAGACAGTGGGTTATTGTTCAAAACATTTGCTGCCCTGGATTATGGGAGGATTTTACTTCTCTGCCTCATTGACAGGAGGGTTGGCCATGTGACTTGTTTTGGCCAGTAAGGTATGAACAGAATTTTGTCACTTCTAAGCAGAAGCTATGAGGGCATGTCCTCTTTTCTTCTGCTGTGATACAAGCAGTGTCCCACATGTAGACTGCTCCTCTGCACGAGGCCCAGGATGAAGGTGATGTGGAGCAGAGCTAATGCCAACTTGCCGGTGAACAGGGATTGACAATGATTCTTTGTTTTGTTAACCACTAAGATTAGGCAGTTGTTTGTTATTGCAGTGTAAGCTAGTTTTTTGTTGCTTTTTTTTTTTTTTTTGCGGTACGCGGGCCTCTCACTGCTGTGGCCTCTCCCGTTGCGGAGCACAGGCTCCGGACGCGCAGGCCCAGCGGCCATGGCTCACGGGCCCAGCCGCTCCGCGGCATGTGGGATCCTCCCCGACCGGGGCACGAACCCGCGTCCCCCCAATCGGCAGGCGGACTCTCAGCCACTGCGCCCCCAGGGAAGCCCAAAGCTAGTTTTAAACTGACTCATAAATATAGCTTGAAATCAGGTGCTAGATAATCTCCCATCAGCAGTATGGCCTAGAAGAGTGGTTCATATAATCATAATATCTATATGGGCTGGAGCAATCAGTCGTAATCCTAAGGCAATAATGGATGACTTCTTTAATCATCTTAGCTTCCCTCCCCTTCTAGACTAAATGAGGTTCTATGATTCTGCAGAGGTGCCATGCTGTAGCAGAAATGCAATGGACCAGAGACTTTTCTGGCTGTAATTTTTTTCTTGTGCCATTTTAACCTTCAGTAACCTGGTGTTTCTGAGCCAGGTATCTCATCTGTAAAATGGGAATATTAGTGTCTGCTGACTCTACATCCCAGGGCTACTGCGAGATGCTCCTATTTCATCAGTGCAGGCTTCCATGACAGCTATTGTTACACTGTGTGGTGACAGTCTGTTTGCTTATCTTGCTCCTTCTGGACTGGAGCCTCTAGAAGGTGGAGATTGGGCTTCATTTATTTATTGCTGTAAGACCAGTGTTTAGCACGATGCCTTGCACAGAGTAGATGGTAACAGATGAGTTGTTCGGTGGAAATTGTAAGTCCTCTTTGAGAGTGAATGATGCATGGAGGAAAGGCCTTTCCAGGAGGTGGTGGGTGTGTCTCGTTGCACTTTCACTGAAGCATACCCAGCCATGTCTGCCTTTGTGCACTCCATAGGAATGAGGGTGCTGGAGGTTTGGAGGGAGGTAGCTGCTAACCCTTCCCCATCCAACTGAGAGTAGGCACAAGAAGGCAGAATAGAATCAGACCTCAATTTCACCAGCTGATGGTAAAGCTGGATGGGAGGGTGTGGCAGTTTTGCTTGGTGTGCTCACAGAATGAGCATTGGAAGCACTAGGTGAGGGTGTCCTGCACAAGAGCAGGCATGTGTGAAAACAGGAGCGTGACAGAATGCATACATTCTGCTTTCCTGCTTTGGGGAACAGTGATTCCTATAGCTGATAACCTGGCCAGTCCTGTCCTGGGGAGAGGAGTAAGCTTGGGGGTGGGAGAAAGGACTGATGAGACCTGGACATTGAGTTCCTCCTACACTTAAATATAGACACATGGAAGCAAATAGATGAGGAATACATAGGCAGCCCTTGCAAACAAAGGAGTCCAGTAAGGAACACAGATAACTATAATTCAAGGTGATACAGGTGGTGAGAAATAAAGCCCAAGGGGGGTTAGAACAGAGAAAAAATGATGCAAAAGGATACAATTGGAAACAAAAGGTGAGAATTTAGGACCAGTAGTGATAGTGGACAAATGACCTTCATCCTTCCCCACCGAGTCATGCTTGTCCTGGCCAACTATCTGAAATAAATTCAGACCCATATTGTGCCTCTGTTCTGTGGGCCTGAGCAGCCGACCACTTCAGGTTAAAGTTAATGGTTACAGGTTATCCAGACTTTGACACCAAGGGATTTATTGACACTAATGGGTCTAATCCTATTAGAACTCCCTGTGCGTTCCTTGCAGTAATTCCTTCACCCGCCAGTGGAACTACCTCCTCACCCTTGAATTTACAGAATAAGATAAGACAATCTGAAAATCACTAGTGACATTTAACACAGATGTAAGGCTGTAAAGTCAAGATCCACATCCTCTGTATATAGCTCCATCTGCAATAGGATTGACTCATTAAATTCTTTTAAATGGAGTATTAAAAGTAACTGATATTCATCCCAACCCAACACTATAAATAGAGCAGAGAATGCTTTGATGTTGGTCTGAATGTGAAGGAAGATATTATAAAATCACATGAGAGTTATTTGTTACATTTCATAATTGCTTCCATAATTCGAAAGGAAGTACAACAACATTTTACCTCCCTTAAAGTTTATGGCACTTGAATTTTCTCAAACTTTTGGAGTTGTAAATCTCAGTCTGTTTTGAAGTTTGACATCTTTGCCTGCCAAAACGAGTCATTTCACTTGACAATTTCTTTTTATTGCCTCTGTCAAAAAGGCTGTCCAAAAGGAACAGGGATATTCTCATACAGCAATATTATAGAGTCATAAAAAAGTCTTCAAAGAATATTAATTGGCACAGGAAATGTCTAACAGTGGGGGTTAGGTTAAAAACACAATATAAAATTATCTGTATTGCTATAGGTGTTTTATATATAAATCTCCATGGATACACATATACATTACACATTTTACATATGTTACTACATATATATTACAATTATCTATTTGTCCATTTGTAGAGAGAGAAAGGAGAAAGACCAGAATAAAAATAGCACGAAAATGCTAATAGTGGTTGTATATCTTTTCCTTTTTTATGTCTTGCCAGATTTTGTACAATGAATATGTATGCTGTCATGATTAGTAAACTGAAAGTCTTTGTGTTTTGTAAAGAGCAGTGGCATTATTTAGTTTAGTCTCTTCTGGACTATCTTCGTAACTGCTGAGAAAGCAAGGTGACAAACTGAAAGATGTTAAAAATTCTTACATACAGACCTATGGCCCCTGTATTGTGAAAGGGTGGTAACAAGCGCCCTCCACGTGTCCCCGCTGCGTTAAGTGCCACCTCCTGTGCTGCCTTAGCCCCGAATGCTTCTCTGCCTCACTGTACTCGTCCCATCACTTCATGATCTCCTCTGCGTATTTTCTCCTTCCTCACTAGGTCAGGATATTCTGAAGGGCACGGACCATGCTTTAGCTGTCTTTGTATTCCTAGTTTGGGGCATGGTAGCTAGAGCATACTAAGTGCTCAGTAACTCTTTTCAATTCAGAAATGGTCAAGAAATACTGAGGAGGCCCATCTCCCCTCCTTCCAAGGTCCTGAAGTCCTAGTGTTTGGAAGTGTCTTTGGCATTGACCTCCCCTCACCCAGGACAGGCTGCCTCTCCACGTTCTCTCAGTTCTGTCAGCGCCATGGCTTGCGGACTCCGGGGATGGGAAACCAGTGCTGCAAAGGGAACCCATTCCACCGTGGTCTGTCTGTATTTATTGAAAAGCTGGTCTTTCTAAAGAATTGAAATATTTTCGTCTGGAGAAATGTTTTCACTCAATGGAACTGAATAGTGGGCAAAGGATTGGGTTTGGGGGACGGGGAGAGAGGCAGCCTGCTATCGCTGAAGAAATAATGAAAGCATAGTTAGAAGAAGATGACTTTAATAAAAGCACATTGGCGTGTATGATACTATTTATACAGCTGGCATAGACTGAATTTGGAATATAGCACTCTCTGGTATTTTTATCTGCTCAGCATCTGATATCCTTTTTTCTCTGGGAACATCACCCTCCTCCCCTAGTTGCAGTTCCTATAACTTGGGTGGGGCTGACCCTACTCCCAATTTCCAGGAATGAATGAATCTGTGATCTAAATGAGTCTCATCAGAACATTTAATTCTCCTGGGCACTGTGATACTGGTTTGGGGATTGGCATCTGACCCAAGGAGAGGCTATGACGTTGTATCCTTGTGATTTTGCTGAAACTGTTGAGAAAGAGGACTGCTTGCCCCCTGATGAGATTGCTAACCCATTAGGATATCGGCCTTGAGCCCAGGTGACGGCTTTATCACCTTGAAAGAGGAGGCTGCCGGAGAATGGAGTCAATGCAGGAAAAGTATTGGCAAGAGATGAATCTGAATCCTGAGAACATCATTGCTTCACACCTGAATTCAGTCATTCCTGAGTCAGGATCCTCCTGGGTATTTTCTTTCAGTGCAAAGT